>NW_020837990.1:9403262-9607484 GCF_003676395.1 Aethalodelphis obliquidens
ACACACACACACACACACACACACACACACACACACACACACACACAAAGCAAGCACTCTGGGAACACAGTAATGATAGGAGATAGATGGGGAGGACTCTGGCAGGAAGGTCCCACTTACAAATATAAATGGCAAATAACCTCTTGTTCCAACTCTCTGTAAGGTTCTTAGAGATGCTGAAAAGGACCTGTCAGGGTTATCTTATCCCTTTACTTCTCAGAATTATTCAAATGGAAGTAGAGTTTAGGGCCAAATTATTTGAATTGGCTACATCCTCTGGTTTCATTTGGCCAAGGAAAGACCTCTGTGGTTTTGAAGCTGAAAAATTCCAGTTGGTGAGCCCTATGTTATAGCCTAGGGGGTTCCTGAAATACACTGATCACCCTTCCCCAGAATAATTGTTAACTTTCATCAAGCAAGTTATTATGTTCCAGGACTTATACCGAGGGCTTCAAATAAATGATCCCACTGACTTCTCACACCAACTCTATGAATTTTATCATGCCCATTTTACAGATGAGGATATTGAAACTTAAGAGAGTAACAACTTGTCCACAGATGCTCAACTAGCTAGTAATCAACAGAAGAAAGGTGTGAACCCAAGACTGCCTGAGTCTTAAATACGCAAGACCACAGACTTCAGTGAGTTTTATGTTTTTGAGGATACTGGTCTGCTGGGATAAAGGGGATAGGTAAGGAGATTTAAGAGAAAGAAATTTCACAAATTTTTTTACAATCATGTACAATGTACCACGGAGAGTACACAGTCGTGTGACATCTTGGACTAAGTTCTCTAAAAAGCAGACAGAAACAGAACAAGCCACAATTCTCTTTCGTTCATGCATTCATTCATTTATGCCTTAATTCAGACATTGAAACAACATGTCCTGTGCTATTCACTGGAAATAAGAAATTAAATAACACCTGGTCTCTACAGTCAGGAAGCTCACAGTCTAATCTGGGGAGACCAATTTGTAAATTAATGATGACACTGCCATTACATGCTTTGGTGGATGGAAACTATGCAAGCCCAGAGGAGGGACATCCAGACTAGAAAGAAATTAAAGTGATGGAAGGAGTAAAAGCCTTTGAATTTAAGGGAAAAAAACTGGATTTGAGTTCTGTTAGTGTGATTCTGAGCCAGTTCAAACTCTTTTTTTTTTTGCTGGATTACAAAAATACCAGTCTAATGATATTACCAATCATAAAAGAGCTAGGTAGAGGATACAATGAGTTAATGTAAACGAAAGCACTATTATTCATCACCATAATCACAAAGATAGAAAATATGGGAAAGGTAAGTATGAAAAGGCATAAAAACAATGTACATGTTTCTATAATACAGGATTAAGTAGCAGTATAATAAAAACAGGTATGGATGCTCCAAGGAAATGAGAAATCCCTGGAACTTTGAAATCACCAGCCACCTTTTTAGGGGCCAGAGTCGTCCATTTGGGATTGAGGAGAAAAAGTATTTTCAGAAATTGGCAGGTGTAAGTCTCCCTAGAGTAGGAGGATGAAAAAATATAATTATATCTCAGAGAAATCAATCAATCAAATCCTAAGTATCTACTGACCACAGCCATGTGCCCAGCACTGTGGTGATTTCTGTGTAGAATTTCAAAGAGCTAGTGAGTTAGTTGGAAGGAGAAGAATAACAAATATTAAATAATTAACTATTATACCAAACTGCAACTAACTCTGGTCACTGTGGGAGGAGGAAAAATCTAGTGTAAACTCAAGCAGTGAGAGATGCTTTCATGGAAGAGAAGAGAACTAAATTACATCTTAAAGAAAAGCTAGGGACTTCCCTAGTGGTGCAGTGGTTAAGAATCTGCCTGCCAATGCAAGGACATGGGTTCTATCGCTGGTCCGGGAAGATCCCACATGCTGTGGAGCAATTAAGCCCATGCGCTACAACTACTGAGCCTGTGTTCTAGAGCCCACAAGCCACAACTACTGAGCCCATATGCTGCAAGTACTGAAGCCCGCACGCCTAGAGCCAGTGCTCCGCAACAAAGGAAGCCACTGCAATGAGAAGACAGTGTACCACAACGAAGAGTAGCCCCTGCTCTCCACAACTAGAGAAAGCCTGCCCACAGCAATGAAGACCCAATGCAGCCAAAAATAAATAAATTTATTTTTAAAAAAGAAAAGCTAAGATTTGGAAAAGCAGACAGGAAAGTAAAAGAGGATGAGGAAAAGAATGAAGGGGAAAGAAGGAAGGGGGAGAAGGTAGAAAAAATGGAGAGAAATCATGAAAAGTAGAAACAAAGGGAAGAGAGGAGTGAAGAGAGGGAAAAGCTCAAATAGAAGATTTAGAGCATTTGCAGGAGAGGCTGGAATGGATCTGGAAGGGCTTGGCTACAAGATTATTGAAGCAGAGTCAGTGACAGCAGAATAGGTTGGATGAAACCAAATTATATTCTGAGCTGAGGCATCTGGATTTGATGCTTCTTGCCAGTTCGTACCAGGGATTGTCGTGATAGAAGAAGTTTTGCTTGGTAACAGAATGAGAGGTAGCTTGGGGGTAAGCAAGAACAAGAAGTAGAAAGCCCGAATCACAGACTCAGTGATCCCTGCTCCATTAATGAGGGTGCATCTGCAAGAACAAAGAGGAAAGGGTGGATCTGAGGGAAAATGATAGGGCTGGGAGTATTAGAAATAAAAATGAGAAATGGAGAAGAAGAAAAAGTCAAAGAATCCTGCCAAGAGTCTACGAGGCTGGGAAACCAGAAGAAAAATGGTACTTCTGGGGGGAAAATTAAGCCTTTGGAAATAAGAAATGTGGTGACTTTAAGTTAGAATGTGTCAGTCTGAGGTGATGGGAAAGTCACTCCAATGGAAAAAATCCTATCATATAAGCAGTTGGGATAATGAGATTGAAATGGTAGTGGTGAGATCAGGGCTGGACATGTACACAAGAGAGATGTACTGAAGGTGATAGTCAACAAGCTCTTGGAGAAAGGGGTTAGAGGGACAAAGGAGAAGGGCTAAAACGGTCCCCAGAGAATCCTCATGTTTAGGAAGACACGATAAAAAGGAAACATTAGAGAAGACAGATAAGGAGCAATTCCAGAGGATGAGAGCAGAACCTCCAAAATCTGATATACAAAGATCAAAGTAGAGGAGAATATTACAAATGAGAGAATTGTCCATAGTGCCACACAGCAGAGATCAAGCATGATGGAACAGAGGGCTAAAAATGCTATTTGTTCTGCACGAAGGCATTTCAGTCTAATTTGAGAGCAAACACCATCTTGTATGAAAACCAAGATTAGGATGTCAGGAAGTGACAACACCTGAAAAGAACAAAAGCTTGAAAAGTTTACCAGGAAAAAGGAAGAGGGGAAATTAGAAGGTATGGTAGGATCAAACACCGGACTTTCTGAGATATGGAGACTATAGCACATGGAGAGAAAGAGACTGAAGCTGTCGGAGATGGAGGAACCAGCGAGATCTCATGGAAGCAAAATTCCACAGGAGACATGGGTCCAGAGTTCACAGGAAGCAGTTATCTTTAAATAAGAGGAAAGAAGCCTTTTCCTTTGAGGATAAAGGGGAAAAGTCCACTTCAGAAACAGAACTTTTATATTGTGAGAATGAGTACATGAGATGTTCCCAAAGATGACTTTAATCTCCCACTGATCTGAAATGACCATGTAGCACAAGTGAGGAGGAAAGCTTTGATGGGTTAAGTTACCGAGATCTTCAGATTGTTATTGCAGCATAACCCAGCCCATCCTGGCTGAATACAAGGAGAAAGTTGCCTCCTGAGAATAGAACAGCAGGAGTAATTGGGGTTTTAAGGGGGAAAAGGGTATGAAATTACAACAGCAGTAGTATCCAAGTGATTCCAAAAGATTCTTTTTCCCAACATGTGTTTCCAAAATTTCAAACCTATAGAAAAGTTAGGAAACTGGTATAATGACCACCCATAGACCCTTCACCCAGATTCACCAACTGCTAACGTTTTGCCACATTTTCTTTCTCTCTCTGTGTACAATGTATGTAGACACACACACACACACACACACACACACACACACACACACACACCTTTTTTCCCTTTCTTTCCTTCCTTTTTCTTTAAAAAGAACATTTGAAAGTAAGTAGCAGACATCACACCAGTTCACTCTGAGTATTTCAGCACATGTTTTTCAAGAATAAGGATGTTCTTCTATAGAACTACCATACTATTATTATACCAAGAAAATTTAATATTAATACAATAATTTTATCTAGTATACATCCATATTCAAACTTTCCAACTGTTCTTAAATTTACTTTATAACTGTCCCCCCACTCCCCAAAGAGACCTGGCCACCCCATTCTTTATGCCACCTTGTTCCCAGAGCAGACATTTTTCCACTGCGAAACTTTCATCAACTTCTTTGTTTTACACGTCAGTCTTTACCTACAAGATCTTACGTATAATACCTTGAAGGCAAAGGCCTTGCCTTCTGTGTTACCAGTCCTTATGAGCCCATTAAGGATCACACATTATATTTGGGACATATATATGTATCCAAAAGCAGTAAGGTTGCCTAGGCAGAATTTGGATAGTCTGACCCTTTAATGAGCCAGATTTGCCCTTTGGGGAAATAGGAGCTATAGTGTGTACAGAGATCTGCTTGGTTGGAGAACACAGGCCTTTGCCTGAAGTTATCTGTAAATGTATCGTTGTAGTGGTGGTAGTGATGAGAAGATGATGATAAGGAAGAAAAGGAAGATGAACGGGGCATAGCATCGAAGGAAAATGATAATTTTTAGATATTAAAGGACCAAAAAAGAAAAAAATTAGAAATATGATTTGGCAATATAAAAATTAATATTAATTAGACTCTTCATATGCTACCAAAAATGTTTAATTACCATGCATTAAATAAGAAATCATTAAATGTATGTGAAATTAATTTGTTCTAAGTTCTCTCCACATATATGCTCAATTTGCAAGTAGCAACACCTCCCAACTTTAATTAGAGTTGACATTGGTGATGGAATATTTATTTATGGACCAGATGCCATTAAAGAAGAATGAGCTATGGGCTTCCCTGGTGGCGCAGTGGTTGAGAGTCCTCCTGCTGATTCAGGGGACGCGGGTTCGTGCCCCGTTCCGGGATGATCCCACACGCCGCGGAGCGGCTGGGCCCGTAAGCCATGGCCGCTGAGCCTGCGCGTCCGGAGCCTGTGCTCCGCAAAGAATGGGCTATGTTCACTGTAGGGAATGCTAAGGGGGATTTAAGATATAAGAGATTGAGAAACCTAGAATCTCAGAGCTAGTGTGACCTTTGTGGTTATTTCTTTCAATAGATCCCTTTATATCACAGGGATCTGTAATGGCTATAATACAAGGCTATGTGGTACTCTCAGTATTTCAAGAAGACTAACAGAAATGCTACATATACTCATGATAAGGGTGCACAGTCTAGATAAAATATCAGCGTTTTTTTTATTTTTTTGTTTTATCTTTGCCTGGAATTAGATTAGCTCTTTACAGTAACATCAGTGATCTTCCGCTTACCAAATGTCCAATAGCAGTTAAATATGTCTTTGATGGATAAAAAAGATGGGTAACAAATAAACTTTTCTTTAATCAAAGAGTTTATTTTGGTAGAAGAGATTTTTTGAAACAAGGGAAAAGGGCAGAGTGCTGAGGGAACTCATAGTATAAGTCCTCAGAGTGAAAAGATAGAAAACCCCTCTTCTTGTTCCCAAACCCTCATTTTATAAGATGACGAGATTGCCCAAGTGACATACATAAGTTCATGCAGTTATTTACCAGAAGCAATTAATAGCAATCCTTCCAGCATATCAAAGGTTAGTTGAGGAATAAATTTAGTGAGCTAAGATGGGATGTCCCTGGTGACAGAAAGTCTCGAGCAGGGAAGCCAGACAGGAAATCTTTGCTTACAAACCAAGCAGGGTGACCGTGTCCTGATTTCAAGCAGCAGATGGATTGTAGCGTTTATGTAGGTGGTACGATCAGTAGGTCTCAGTGACTGAGCAGCTCTTGGCTTGGGGACTTGAGAATGGTGGGGAAGAAAGGAAGCATCAAAAATGACGTTCAGGTTCTAAACGGCAGCTTTTGTGGAAGTAGCACGAGAGGAGAAATAGAATTGAAGACAAATATTAGAAAATTACCTAAGAAGGCCTAGGAAGGCTGAGATTCTAAGATTCACTTCTGGTCCTAAAGGATTCTTGGGTCTTTCTGAAACCAGGGACAGGAAGATTAAGAAGCCTAATATACAGTTCTGGGCAGTTAGAGGCCTCTGCTCAAGGTAGACGCCAGGGGTCAGTGCAACCCCAGATTCTCTATAAGGAGACATTAGTCCCTTTCCTTGAGTGTCTGTTCATTACCAAGAGAATTTAAGAGAACACCAAAACGCAAATTCGTTTATGATAACAGCATTTACAAGCAGTTGTAATTATAGTGTATAGAAAACAATTATTCCCTCCTAAAATTGCTCTTTTAATTTTCTCTTATTTTTCCCATAGCGAATGTTAAATAAGCCTCATTGTCTCACATAATGCCTTGCATAGGCGCACTGAGGCTCCTAAACATTAGATTAGGAAACACACACCATACTCATGCCCACATTACACAGACTGGCTCTGGGACAGCATGATAGGTGCCCCTGATGGAACCCCCAACCCAGCCCCATCCCGGGCACAGCTCCCAGAGATGCATAACTTAAGTGGAACCCCCAACCCAGCCCCATGCTGGGCACAGCTCCCAGAGATGCATAACTTAAGCCCTGCCCAGCCACGTGGAGAACAACACTCCTCTCCCAAAATCTACCTCAAGAGCCACCTCTGCTATGAAACCTTTCCTTCCCGACCCCGCAAAGATACCTGGCCACCCCATTCTTTATGCCGCCTTGCTCCCAGAGCAGACATTTTTCCACGGCAAAACTTTCATCAACTTCTTTGTTTACACGTCAGTCTTTACCTACAAGATCTTACGTATAACACCTTGAAGGCAAAGGCCTTACCTTCTGTGTTACCAGTCCCCAGTGCCTGGCACCCAAAAAAGCTTAATAAATCAGTTTGGGGTTAATAAATGAATGATTAATTCTGAAGAGGCCTGGATAGTGTATATGGAGAGACAAGGAAGAAGGCAAGGATATAGCACCAATGAAGACCTTTGGTGCAAAGGAAAAATCACGAGGTTCCTGGCTTGGTCTGAGGTCCTTCTCGAGACGTAATAGACACGATGCACGAGACTGCATCGTGAGGTGCTCTGGATGTCAGGCAGAGAAATTTAAACTTGATGAGACAAACGATAGAAGATCATGGTGGATTTGGGTTCTGGTAATTGTGAAAAATAGCTGACTTTTGATTTCTCTCTCAGGCCATAGCTGACACAATACTCTCCTAACTCATCCAGTTTTGGCCACAAAACTGGATGCTCTCCCAAAATGTCGGCTTGCAAATAGCTCAGTTTCCATATTTCCAACCTCTGCCGAGGAAAGTAGGAGAAGCAACGGAAGTCAGGAGCTGAGTGTACCTGCTTCCTGAGGACTTCAGGGACAATCTGTTGCTTTTGCAGAAATGCATCCCATTTCAAAATGAGAGATCTTGATGGAGATGCAGAGAAACAGTGCACAACAGGGTCTCTAATTCTACCTTTCAAGAGAATAGGTGTCTAGAGGAGATGGGCAGGGATGAGAAACAAAACAAGTCTTCACAATCACGAGCAATGACATTTAATAAAGTGATTAGTCAGTGACATTAAGTAAGTTCTCAGGTCATGTTGGAGTGATTAATGTGGGTGGATGGAGGCCAGGATCTGTTAGGGGAGGGATGTGGAGGGCTGTTCTTTTGAATAAAAAGGGTATGTTGGGGGAGGTCTTGAAATTTCAGGGAAGTGTTATTAATTGGTTGTCCTTGGCCTTAAGATGGTCTTGACTATTAAATAGCTCTCTCTTTTCACAGTGAGAGGGAGGAGTTCCAGGTGAGGGACAGAAGGAAAGTGCTGGCACCAAGAGTCCTTTGCTGGAATCAGATACTTTGTGGTTTGCAGACACTTTGGACTCTTCTCTATCCACTGACGTTTCCTTGTCTTGGCTCAAATGCTAAAGGAGCTTCTTCTGTATTGCTTTTCCCTTATTCTCCCTTTTGCTACCAGTGGATGGACAGTCCTGAGAATCACTGTAGCTTCATATTTGAGTGCCTATCTATAACCCCCCTGCTGTTGAGAATGGAGAAAAGAGGCCCAAGTTTTCATTCTCCATCTGGTTTAGGAGCTCCATGAAAAAATCAAGGGAGATAAAGGAAGATGGGTAGAAGTTTTGTTAAGCAAAGCCTCCAGTACCTTGTTGAAAGCAGTGACCCTTAGAAAAGTGCTTATGTCTACAGACTTTCAGTATTAATGGGAAACCAATGATTCCCAGGATTTGGGATTTCATGAACCAGTGAAAGTTTCTGGATTTCATGAGTCAATAAAATTTTTTTTAAAAAAGGAATGTCAATTCTTTATATCACCAAATAAAGCAATAACAAATAAATTACCATTCACCACTAACAAAATTACATAAGATATAAAAGGTAGGAAAAACATAAAATGATTAAAGGAAATTAAATATAATACAATTTGCTTTATGAAAAACTTACTCTTTATGTTAATTTTTCTCATTTTATAGCTTACTTTTTAAAATTTATTTTTTATTGAAGTATAGTTGAATTACAACATTGTGTTAGTTACTGCTGTACAACAAAGTGACTCAGTTATACACATATATACATTCTTTCTCATATTCTTTTCCATTATGGTTTATCACAGGATATTGAATATAGTTCCCTGTGCTATACAGTAGGACCTTGTTGTTTATCCATTCTATATATACCAGTTTTCATTTGCCAATCCCAAATTCCCAATCCAACCTGCTCCTACCCTCTTCCCCCTTGGCAACCACCAGTCTGTTCTCTATGTCCCTGATTCTGTTTCTGGTTCATAGATAGGTTCATTTGTGTCATATTTTAGATTCCACATATAGGTGATATCATATGGTATTTGTATTTCTGACTTACTTCACTTAGTATGATAATTTCTGGTTGCATCCATGTTACTGCAAATTTCATTCTTTTTTATGGCTGAGTGGTATTCCATTGTGTATATGTACCACAGCTTCTTTATTCATTCATCTGTCAATGAATATTTGGGTTGTTTCCATGTTGTGGCTATTGTAAATAGTGCTGTTATGAACATAGGGGTGCATGTATCTTTTTTGAATTATAGTTTTGTCTGGTTATGCCCAGGAGTGTGATTGATGAATCATATGGTAGTTCTATTTTTAGTTGTAGCTTACTTTTTGACCAACAAAATACTCATCCACATAACTGGGAGAAGGCTTAGCATAAACACAAGGTCTGACACACCAGCAGAAGCTGACTTGTTATGCAGACAGCAATAGCTGACACTCCATGAGCACTCACTAGGTGTTGGTAAAATGGAAGTAGTAAAACTTACAATGATTTACTTTATATGGATTTTTACATGTATTAATTCATTTCATCTTCACAACACCCCTAGAAGTGACTACTATTATTACCCTTATTTTACAGAGAAGAAACTGACAAATAGATGCATTAAATAACTTGCCCAAGTCTTACAACAGGGCCTGGTAGAGCCAGAATTCAAACACAGGCCATCTGGAGGAGGTATAGAGGAGGCATAGAGCACCGCTGTGGGTTACCTGACTGAAGCGGAAACAATCTGCATGGGAAGAGCCAACTAATCAGTGTGAATTCTAGATCGGAATTAGAAAGAGAAGTGTGTGTGTGTGTGTGTGTGTGTGTGTGTGTGTGTGTGTGTGTGTGTGTGTGTACAGGAGATAGGATGTGGACCTGTGTACATGCCCTTCTTCCGGTGATTAAAAGACATCTTCATAGCCATGTAAATGTTATCATCTCGTTTGAGTCTTCAAAAACCCTTGTGAGTATGAGAGACTATATTTTATGA
Source organism: Aethalodelphis obliquidens (assembly GCF_003676395.1). NCBI lineage: Eukaryota > Metazoa > Chordata > Mammalia > Artiodactyla > Delphinidae > Aethalodelphis > Aethalodelphis obliquidens. The sequence goes on from NW_020837990.1 coordinate 9,413,227, forward strand.
CATCCATTTTAAGATGGGGAAATCTGTAGGAAAATCAGATATTATTATTAATTAATAACTATAATAGCTAATATTTACTCTCACTGTCACATGCATCAACATTAGCCCTGACAATAACCTAAGTAGTTTCATAAGATTATTACACAGATTAGTGCTGCTTTATTATTTAACAGATGGGTGCTGTTTTACAGATCGAACTGGGACTCAGACGGATAAAGTGAGGTACCCAAGATCACAGAGTTAGTGAATGGCGCTAGGATTCCAATCAGAGACGGGTATGAGTTCCTTGGGGCCTGGGTCTTCTGGGGTTTTCTGGAAGAGAAAGAATACATAATTTAAAAGACAAAATTAGGTGTCAAAGTAAAGACTTATTTAGAACAAGAAAGGAAATCATAACAAATTTGCGCATCTTTAAAAGCTGATACATACCAAACATCATAAAATCCAGAAAAAATAACTGATTTTTATTAATTAACTCCCTGACACATCTCTATCTCCTCCCTCATTTTTTTTTTTTGGTTATCCAGTCTTTGGTTTTGTGGTTTTGCTTTGTGTGTGCGTGTGTGTGTGTGTTTAATTATACCAGAGAGACTTTTTTTCTTAAGCTTTTTTATGATGTGGACAATTTTTAAAGTCTTTATTGAATTTGTTACAATATTGCTTCTGTTTTATGTTTTGGGTTTTTTTGGCCATGAGGCATGTGGGATCTTAGCTCCCCTACCAGGGATCGAACCCACACCCCCTGCATTGGAAGGCGAAGTCTTAACCACTGGACTGCCAGGGAAGTTCCCAGAGAGACTTTATTCAATGAAGAGCAACATATATATGGATTTGTAACAGGAATTTGATCTTACACATTTGTGGAAGCTGACTAAGCATTTTGTAAGGTTCATTCTTCACATCTTGGGCTGGAGATTATAGGCCACTGGGGAGACACTTGGGAAGGGACAATGGATGTAAAGAGGGAGATCCAGGACAAATTGGGGTCAACATAAGGAGTTGAAAACTCATGAGATGGGCAGAAAATCATGTTTGTTCTTGTCGCCTCTGACATAGTGGTATGGATATCTGGCAGACCTGAGGTCTTTCATCTTGGAGTTTATCATGCATACGTGCCCCTGGTTGTTGTAGAAGCTGGCAGCATGTCCAGGGCACGGTGGAGTCATTGCAGTCCACCTGCTGCATTAATGCCAAGTTGACTCAGCAGATCACCAACAGCATGCTGCTGCTTCACTTCCACCTTCTAAATCTTCCACAAGAATCTCCCTGTGGCTCATCACAATCACAAATACATAAGAGTGAATATTCTGGGGAATGTATTTCAGCCTATTCAAGCTGACACACAACAAAGAAGTGTCATGTTTTCTGCTGATGTTGGTTAGCTGTTTGATAAATGGCAAATGTGTCTAGTTGGTTGATAGTGTTAAGTACTTTATATCAACACTGATTATCTGTCTACGTACGATGTCAATTTTTGAGAGAGTGGTGTTGAGTTCTCTAACTATATTTGTATTTTTTTCCTACTTCCCCTTCTTTGTACCTTTCAAAATATTTCCAATAAAGATATAAAATAGTAACCTCACTTATATGTGGAGTCTAAATAGCAAAACAAACAAAACAGAACAGAAACAGACTTATAGATCCAGAGAGAAAACTGATGGCTGCCAGAGGGGAGGAGAGCGGGGGATTCAGTGAAATAGAGGAAGGGATCAAGAGATACAAATTTCCAGTTATAAAATAAATAAGTCACAGGGATGTAATACATACTGTAAGGAATAGAGTCAATTATACTGTAATAATTTTGTATGGTGATAGACAATTACTGGACTCGTGGTGATACTTCTGTAATATATTTGATTGTCGGATCACTATGTTGTACACCTGAAACTAACTTAATATTGTACATTAATTATATTTCAATAAAAAATATATTTGTATATACATATATATATATATATATATATATATATATATATATATATATATAGCCACTTAATGTCTGTTGTTTTAGTGGTTATTTACTCTTTGATTGCCTCTTCACATAAAATCTGGGTGGAAAGAGCCCTTAGTCTTAACTGATTGCAGCTTTATTTATATATATATATATATATATATAAAATAACTAAATATATATTTATAAAATATAAGTTTTTATATTTTATATGTTTTGTATATATTTATCTCTATATAAATACATATATAATATATACAGATTTTTCTTTTACTAAAATATATAGCCATGCGACTGTATTGCTAGGGCTTCTCCCAGGGCCTTGGAAGGAATCCATGCAAATGAAGGACCCTGGCTTACACTTTCTCCTGATTCTAGTCCAGGTTTGTCTCCAAAGCCCAACCTCTTGACCACTCTACTGCCTCTTCAGTGAGAGAGTCAGGACCAGAACTCTGGTATGACACACATACACCTGCTCTCTGCTCTGTTTAAAGAATAACTGTGCATCCCAGACTTCCACTGTGACCCAGCTAATGCATCAGCGTATCTGAGTAAGTTCACTCATACTTGTCCAAGAACACGTCCTGCTTATTGCCCAAGAAAAATGTGAACATTCAACCAAACCTCTCAATCTCATGTTAAAGGAGAAGCAGATGAACATTTGAAAGAAAGCTGAGATTGTGATTCCTGTTTTAAGTAGGAAGTTGGACCAGATAATCTCATATGGCCTTCCAACAGAGTAACTCCACTTTCCTCTACCTTCCCCAGCAGGAAGAATTCTGCCTGAGTGGAATTTGTCCATCTAATTTTCATTCACCTGTGAATTCTGCACACATTAGGTTCATTCAACAAGCATCTATTATATATTTGATACAATAGTGAATTAGACAAGTACGGTTGATGGTAAACTCAAGTGTCTTCTTATACTTTACCACTGGGTTAGAATGTAGAGACAGAGCCCCATGGGTATAAGCTGTTGGTTAAAGATTCTACAGGACTGCTTCCATCAGAGCTGGTGTTAAAGATAGAACATAATAACGATAACAGCAATAGCATCTTTCTTGAGCAGTAGCCATATACCTTGTTCTCTGTCAAGCACATTGCACAATGTAACTCATCAAATCTCCTCAGTAACCCTAGATGTAGGTACTTAACCACTATGCAATCATGGAAGCAATGCCCTTCTAAGCAAATGGCAATAATATTCTTGGATCAGTGAAATTCACCTAGGAAATGGGAGAGGTTAATGGATGGAGATGAACCAAAAGTGTCTGCGAACAATTCCAACACCAACCCAGAATCTGCTCACAAATATTTCCATTCCTCCAGAGGCTTTATCCTCTCCACCCTGTAGCAGGGAGGGGGAGAAGTCTTTTTAATAATCAATGTCATTTAATGCCAAGGACAATCAAACAAAACTTCCCATGAAATTTTTACCACCGTTGCTTGCAATTTTTAGTCATGAAAAACATCCCTCTATTCCTTCCCCAATGAAGCCTGGCCTCCATCCACGCACATTAATCACTTCAAAATGTCCTGAGAACTTATTTAATGTCAATGCTTAATCACTTTATTAAATGCCACTGCTCCTGAGTGTGAATATTTGTTTTTGTGTTATCTCTGACATCTTCCATAGAGCCCTAATCTAAGAACCCCAACTCTTTTCCAAAATAACATGAGTTTCCCACTGTGCACCCCATTTGTCACTTTTTGCTGTTAAGACCAAATACTACAATCTGAGGTACATTAGAAAAACAGCTTTTTCTGACATATCTCCCATTTGGTCTCATTGTCTGAAATCTATCATAGAAAATTCTTGCTACAGATTAAGCACAGCCCTTTCCAAATCCCTCCCTTATAGGGGTAACAATATTTTTTTTCATTTTTAATTAGTATTCTTTGATCTGAGGAGAGAAATTTCCATTTTTAACTAGTATTCTCTGGTCTGAGAAGAAAAAGGGCCATGAAATTTCTGGAAACTTCAGGAATGAGTGGTTACAGAGGGAAAAAGAGTGAAAAACAGAGAAAAAGCTTCTGTCACCAATAGAAATGTTGCCAAAATAGAGCTTTTGCTCCATTGACTAAAACCAAAATGTTGTCCCATGATTGGCATAGGACATGTCCTGCCCACCCTCAGGAGGAAGGTAGAAACGTGGAAAGACAGCGGGTTACACAGTTGGTACAGGAAGGATCTGCTCTGGAGGGGGAGGATGGTTTCACCATAGTCGATATATTTTTTTTTTCAGAGTCGATATTATCTTGGAGCGAAAAAGGAAACTACACTCTACTAAGTGTTTCCTATATGTTGTGAAGACAAACTCTCTGGAACAAATATTTTTGTTCCAGGGATGAAACATTGGTTCCCATGTGCAGGCCAATGCCAAGTGATTGGTAATGGCTTGTTGCAGAACTGTGTTGAGAAGGATTCTGAGACCTCATCAAGCAGAGCTGGAAAAAGCTGTGATGCATTAACAAGGTCTATTGTGGAGAGAAAAATGAATGTCATGACTTCCAAGTACCTGCTAACCCTGTATTGACATACCAGTTAAACCCCATGCTGCTTTGAGGAGAAGAGAAACGCAAGTAGTAGACCATCACCAAGGCCTCACCTTATAGTTTATTCAATGCTTAAATCTCCTTCCTGACGGAAACTGGAAACTGGTATTGTTGGTTGCATATATTTAAAAAGGATCTTAGAAATCTTCTGTATTTCACTCCTCACTTTATGAATAAGGAAACTAAAAGTAGGAGAAGTGGTTTGCTTATTATATCTTTAGGTTCCAGGGTTTTTTTAATGTACCTTTCTGCAAGTAGGGTCATTTCACTGTATAAAATAAAACTGATTTCTGAGAGGGTCACTACAAAATAAAGATTTCAGAATGTTAAGTTTTTCTGTTGACATCCATTATAGCAATACATACGGCTTTCTTGATGGAGAAAAATTATTGGCTGTTGAGAGAATTATACTTATTGTTAAGGATTTAGAAATATGGGAAGAAATCACATTTTAGAAACTCAAAACTAAGTATGAGACTCATAACGAAGCAGAAATCTTTTACTACAGAATGTAAACAAGGACTTGTTTTAATGCTAAGAACTTTACTTTTTTTCCCTCATTTGGTACACAACCCTAATAAAGCATTATGATTTCATCCCCATTTAACAGGGAACATGCTGCACAGAGCTAGTCAGTACAGGGCTGAGACTTATAAGCAAGCTTGTCTTATTCAATGGTTTGGGCTCTTAACTCCTCTGTTATTGCCTCCTGCTGTGACCTTTGGAAAAGAAGCAGCATCTCATCCTCTATGGAATAATAAAGAGAATTCACAAGTATTACAGAGTCTGAGAAATCCACTTACTGGGCCCAGGGAAAAAAGAAACCATCGACTGGAGAGCACGGAGGAAACCCTAAATGGTGGATGTGAGAAGTCAAGAGGGGGCTGGCTGTCTCTGGCGCAGACGAATCCACGATGTGATGGACAATAAACAGAATTTATCACTCTTTCATCCCCAACCACTTTAACTAATTCCTGGAAGGATGGAGGTGTGGGACATGGGGAAATACTCTAAAGAAAGGATGTCTTATCATAAAACTATAAAACTTGGGGTTCAGGTAGGTAGTATTTTTCATTTCAACTAAGATTGGGATTTGAGGAAAGAAATTAGTTCAACAAACAGCCAAGTAGTTTGATTTCTTTCTAGAACTAGATGATAGAGGAGAGATAGATACAGACAGACAGACAGACAGACATAATACATAGAGAGAGAGAGAGATAAGGAAGGTAGCTGTCTGCAAAACTAGTATTATGGGATGACATTTGGTTTTGGCTTTCTAGGTTGTGGTTTAAGATACTGAAGTGTTGGTCTCTTGGCAGAGAAAAGAGCACACATCCAGTATATGCAGGCTACCTAGGTGCTTATTGATTTATCAAGCAGACTTTACACTAAAAATAGAGGCAGAGAAAGAAAAATTCCCAGATATGAATCAGGGCAGCATCTATAACAAGAGAAGAAAAAATAATAGTGAGAGGGATGCCTGGTACTTCATAATGGAAATAATGGGAAGAAAAGCTAAGCATAATACTGAAAAAAAATATGTGTAGCCTTCGTACATCACACACACAGCTCTTGGGTAATAAACAAAGACAGACATCATCTCTCTGCAAAAGCTTTCTCATCAACAGCAAACATACTATTAATTCTCCTACTTTAAGAAAACCCTCCTTTGATCCCCTCATCCCCAACCCCATTTCTCTACTCCTCTTTATAGCAAAATCCCTTGAAAGAGTCACCAGTTTTCCTTGCATTTTCCTCTGTACCTACTCAGTCAAACTCATACCCTTATTGGCTCACCAAAACATCAACGACGTCCACGTTATAAAATCTAAGTCAGTTTTCAGCTTACTTGAACTAAGAGCAGAGCAAATATCCAACCATATGCATAGCTATAGCCATTCTAGTTGTTAAAATACTAAACTATTCCCACACCATTGATAAATAGTCACATTTCTGAGCTCTCTGAGTGCTCCTGCCAACCATTGCTACTCCCTGGAACCCATTCATTACCTTCTCAAAATCCAGAAATTAAAGACTTCATCCTAGGCACTGGAGGTGGCTCTAGGTCCCTGCTCCAGCACTAAGGCCAGATTCTTTTCTCATTGATTGATAGTGTAAGTGCCACTTATATTCCCCAAGGGTCCTGACCCCCTGGCATTGCCATCCTTCCAACCCCAAGCAGAGTAGACCATGCCCTGCTCACACTGTGCACAGGCCTGAGTATCTCTGAGTGATAATGTTTGGGAGGCTCCTGGAATGCCAGCCCACCCACCATGGCTCCCGTGAGCCAACCTTAGATTCCGGCTCTAGTTGGCCCAGAGATTTGTAGGAAGTGTCCCTGGTGGCACTGGTATTCACGTAAGAAAATGCCTAAAGCTCCATCTGGCCCCCAAAGCTCTGGCCTAGTGCTGCTGGTGCTTATCCTGGTGTCACTTTCACATGGCTACCAGGACTGTAGCCTCCATGGGACTTTGCCTCAGAAAGGATCTGGAATGCAAACTATTATATATAGGATAGAGAAACAAGGTCCTACAGTATGGCACAGGGAACTATATTCAAAATCCTGTGACAAACCATAATGGAAAATATGAAAAAGAATATATATATGTATGGGCTTCCCTGGTGTCGCAGTGGTTGAGAGTACGTCTGCCGATGCAGGGGACAGGGATTCATGCCCCGGTCCAGGAAGATCCCACATGCTGTGGAGCGGCTGGGCCCGTGAGCCATGGCCGCTGAGCCTGCACGTCCGGAGCCTGTGCTCCGCAACGGGGGAGGCCACAACAGTGAGAGGCCAGCGTACCACAAAAAAAAAAAAAAAAAAAAAAAAGAATATATATATGTATAACTGAAAAAAAAATAATAAAACTGAAACTCTTAAAAAAAGAAAGAAAGGATCTGGGAGATGCTGGGAGAACAGGTAAGCAGGAAGGAATGGATGGGACACTGGGGACAGTTTGAGGTCTAGGATACCCAGAGTATAGATCACTGTTGAATTTCACCTCCATCTAATTGGATCAGCTCATTAAAATCCATCAAACACTCACCCATCACAAGAATTAGCAGCAATAATTTTATTAATAAAAATGAGAGCAATCACTTACAATATTTGCTTTGTCTGGTAAATATCAACTCATTTAGGTACTTAATGCTCATTATCATCTCCAGTTTTACAGATAAGATAACTGAGACACAGAGAGGTTATTTAAAACTTAAATGGCAGAACTAAGATTCAAACTTAGTCTGGCACATAGCCAATGCTCTTAACTGCTGTAGTGCTTTGCCTCTTGTTTGGCTGGAAGGATTGCGTTCCACCCAATTAAATGTGACATTCCCAAATGCTTTTCTTGATTTAGTTGATAATATAGATTTTTAATACACAAAATCTCAGTAATATAAGGACTAAAACATTTAGGAGGGTAGAACATTTTTAATATAATTGCATTTCAGTAGAAGCTGAGAGGATTCGGCATCATAATCTATATTATCGACGTTAATTTGACACTCTAAGTCACCAATGACTATTAATTTAGCAGGGAAGTTTTTGTGTGTTGGATGTAATCTCTTTTATTACAGCATAGCTCACAGACAGGGGCATCATTTAGCTAATGACAACCTCTTCAAATGAAAGATCACAGCAACAATTTCTAAACATTAACAAATGATTTGGAATTTATTGTAATGATTTGATGAACAATTTACACCATGACTATTGCACGTGATGGAATTATAATATATTTAGCTTAGCTTTTTTAAGGATAAAGGGGGTTTTCTTTTTGGTTGTTATATATGCACTTTTACATTAATTTATTTTACCCAGGTGATCACCTCACCTTCCACATCTCCAACCTTAGACGGCACTTGCATTCCTCGAGTCCTGCCCCCTTCAAAGTCAGCCACATAGCATCTTCATATCTCCCTTCCTCTGACTTCTGCTTCCACTGTCATTGTCTTTTCTGACTCTGACCCTCCTACCACCCTCATATAAAGACCCTTGTCACTTGATCCAACCAACTTAATCCAGGATAATCTTTCCTTTTCATGATCCTTAATCACCTCTGCAAAGTCTCTTTTGCTATAAAAGGTAACATGTTCACAGGTTCTGGGAATGAAATCGTGGACATCTTTGGGTGCCATTATTCAGCCAACTACAGTGATTTTCTTAGTAGACCTTCTCCAACTGAAATATTCAAGCTTACAGATCTCATTCCCCCACCAGAAAGCCCTAGCCTCCTTTTCTGCTTAATTTTTCTCCACAGCATTTATCACCACCTGACACATTGTATATTTAAAATTTGTCTGTCTAGAATAAGGGTAAGTGGGCTTTGTCTCTTCTGTTCACTGCTATATGACCAGTGCCTAGAAGAGTACCTAGAAAATAATAGGAACTCAATAAATATCTGCTGAATGAGTGTGAAGGACACTTCATAAATAATAACCATGTTGGAATGAGACACAACTGAAATCTGCTAGTGAAATGTACATGCAGAAGATACTAGTGTTTGCCAATATCTAGTTCTGCCCCTGTTGTCATATGAAGGGCCACTTTCAGCTTCTTCATGGTTAATTGGGACCCTATGACTAATTCTGGCTATTGAAATGTGGCCATAAGTGATATATGTCATATCCGGTGTGAGGTGATGGAAAGTCCATGCACTCTTCACCATTCCCTATTACCCTGTTGAGGCAACTAGGGAGCTAGTTGTTTCAGATGGTGTAGATACAGATGGCAGAACATCTGACAAACTGGGTTTCTGAGTGGCTATGCCAAACAGAGCCTTCCCTTTATCCCCACCAACCAGAACAGGACATACGATGTGATCAAGAAATCAACTTTTGTTGTATTAAGACACTGAAACTTTGGATTGTTTGTTATCAGAACATAACCTCACCCATTCCTATTAATGCAGAATTTCCTGCCAGAAATTGGGTGCCTTTGTAAAAAAAATAATAATAATAACTCAAAATATGTGGTGGCCCATGTTTCACAGTTAGATGGTCATTGGCAAGGGCACTGATAACAGAGGCTAGAAAGGCTGTAAACCATGTTTTATAGTGACCAAATATTTCGTAGAACTGTCATTCATGTAACTTGAGAAATAGATCGTGATTTGAGTGAACCTACAGCTCTAGGGGGAAATACGTTAGAATGTTTGTTTAGTGATATTTGTCATGTTTGGCTAGGTATTATAATAAAGACATAAGCCCAGGAGAAAACTGCTTAATTTGAAAGCACAAATGAAAGGAAATTGAGAGATTTAGGAATTGGGACTTTGCAAGGTCAAAAAAACCCAACTGCTTCTAGGTTCCAGATAGTAAAATATAAGAGTCAGAAAGCAATTTTAAGGAAGATGATAAAATCTGTCAACAGATTATATTACCTAAGGGCAAGGATCAGATTACAGATATATTGCTCAGTAAATCTTTTTCAGCTTTATAAAATTACTCATGTCAAATATTAAGGGTAAAACTTGCCCCCAGAAGTGGAATAGAGAAAGAGCGCTTTGGGAAGGAAAATGCAAAGAAACATACCAGATATGAGAAATTTGTCCCAAAAGGAACAATGGGATCTTTCTCTTCTCTTTCCTTTCCTTCTTGAAGAATTTGGCCCTAAAGCCAAATTGGGCAAAGACAGGTGGACCATCCATGCCTGGTGCGGGGTGGGGGCAGCCACAGTGGCCCAGAGGAGGGTACTGGAGTCTGAGCTGAATAAGGAGGGCATCTGCATAGGACAGCTGCCCAGGTCTGAGCCTGACTGTGGCGAGGAGGTTGTCCACCTGGAGGAGGGAGTGTCAGCGTCAGAGCCTCAGAATGGTGAGGAGGGTGTCCCTGTGGAGGGAAGTGTCCTGGCAAGTGGCGTCAGAGCCTGAGGAGGCTGAAGAGTCTTGCTGGAGGAGTGGGCTGGCGTGGGGTATCAGAGGACATCCCTGTGGGAAGCACACACTAGCAAAGAGAGTCAGAGACCCATGGGAACCGAGGTGACCATCCGTGGTGATGGGGGAGGGAGAGTTGGCACATCAGACACAAGATGGCAAACCCTGAGCTGGGTGCAGAAGACCCCACGTGGAGGATGGCCTGTCATGGGCCTTTGGAGCCCAGAGTGAAAAGGACATTCCAAGTATGGGAGTTAGAGACCCAGCAGGGTTAAGAAGGGGTCTTTGTGGAGTGGCAGCCTAGCATGGGTATCAGCTCTTGAGTTGGCTGAGGGCGGCATCCACACGAGAAGTGCAGATCGAGTCAGGCTGTCAGAGCCTAAATGCAGTGAGGAGGGCATTTGTGCAGGGAAGGGGCAGTAGAAATGGATGATTACCAAGGGATTGATGAAATAAGGATAATGGGAGATGGGTTTCTCATTGTCAGAGAAGGGCACTTTAAATATGAAAAGGGAGAAAATTAGAATCAGCCCTGTGATACATCATATGAGCTTGTGGAGATTTTATATATATGTTATATGTAATATTAGACAGATGATAGATAGTTGATAGATTGATAGATAGAGAGATAGAAGTAAATGTGTACGTTTATGTGTGTGTGTGTGTGTGTGTGTGTGTGTGTGTGTGTGTATACATACATACACTGATTCCCTAACTCTATCCTCTGAGAGAGCTTAGGAAGAGTGACACTGCAATGAACATACCAGTGCCTAGATCATGTTTTCTATATACTCATTCTCTACCAAAAGGAACCAGAGCTCCTTGGAGAAACATCTGATTCCAGAGCTGGGGCAAGAAAAGTATAAAATGAGCTTGGGTACCTTCTTGTCCTAGAAAACAAGGAGTAGCTCAAAGAATGATAAAGACATGTCAAAAGAACACAGATGCCTGCTTGAAGGGACACTTGCTGATCAAATCTAGGACAATTTAATTATCAAAATAATAATGATGGTAATGGATTATAATTCATTAAATAAAATGGAAAACATATGTATTCTAAATACAAATTAATAAATGAATCAACTGAAAGTTTGATGACAAATGGGGTATACACATAGTTCCAAAGTGCCTTCCCACAATAGTTATTAGTTACAAATGGAAAAAGAATAACTTCACAGTGGAGAAGCATGGTAGACATCAACTCATTCAAGTGATCAAAGTGAAAAAATCAAACTGTCACCCAATGGCACAAACACAGCATCATCTCTGTGATATTCTTGACAAAACATACAACTTGAATTGATAATGGGGAAAAATGAAACAAATGCAAATCAGGGGACACAGAACAAAGTAATCGGTCTATAATCTTCCAAAGTGTCAATGTAATGAAAATGAAGGGAAGACTGAGGAGCTGGGCCACAATGAGGGACACTAAGAAGATACGAGAATGGAAAACAACTCATGATTCTGAACTGAATTCTTTTGCTATAAAGGACATTTTTGAAATATCAGGCAAAATGTGAATGTGTCTGAGGTTTCTTTTTTTTTTTTAATTGGAGTATAGTCGCTTTACAATGTGTTCATTTCTGTTGTATAACAAAGTGAATCAGCTATATGTAAACATATATCCCCTCCCTCTTGTAGTAACATAGCAATGTTGACTTCCTGATTTTGATGATTATATTTTGGTTACGTAGGAGAACATCCTTGTTAGTAGGAAATGCACACACAAGAGGACGAGGGGGCATCAGATCAGCAACTTGCTGTCAAATGGCTCAGAGAAAAGAACGTTCTTTGTGCCATATTTGCAGCTTTTCTATGTGCTTGAGATTGTTTTAAAATAAAATAATAATAAGCAAAAAAAGAATTGTGAATATGGGTGTGGTTTCTGGCACATGAAGATGACTGGAATCAAATGGCAAGAAGCTCTATACGTTTTTGAAAGATTGTGAGAAATTGTTTGCTCCTGACCTTTTCTAGCCAGAACATGGGCTGTGAAATCTGCATAGCCCTCATAGAGCGCCTATTTCCCAAAGTCATCATCGGCTGTGGCTGAAGAAGAAAACAGTCAAAGAAAAATCTCCCAAAGACTGGGGCCAAAAAAACAAAGGACTAGGAAGCTTCCAAGGTAGAAGACCCTCACAATGCCTGCCAGTGAGACTGAAGAATTCCCGTAGACCGGGGATTTCTTCCCCTTCCTGGATTTTGGGTCCATGGCAGACAGATAACTTGCCTTTCTCATTCATTATTTCCAGATAAAGAGGAGCCAGGCCTGGATCTGAAGTAGAGGCTATGATCCTTCCTGAAGAGGTCCTGGGCTTTGAGCTCAAAACCATAACTGGCTAACATTTCAGGTTGTCTCCCTTGGGGAGAGTTGTTAGAGAAGAGTGAACTGAATATTTGGTGACTAGAAGAGAGACTGTGGTAGCCATTATTCGTATCCATCAAAATCTAACTTTCCTCCCCTTCTGTGTGTACAAAACATTGTAATTATTAGCCCATGTGACTTGTGACTACAGGCCAAAGAAAGGTGAGCAGAAATAACACATACCACTTCTATACAGATGCAGTGAAGGGTCCAGATGTTTTGCCCCCATTTCTCTTTCCCTGCCATGGTGATTGAAGAAGGCATGTGCTCAGATGCTGCAGCTACAAGATGACAGATTCTCTACCAGCCTGAATCTGGGCATCACTGTGGAGTCAGACACCTAATGGAACCTAGAAATAAAGGAGGCAAGTAGGGCAAGTAAAAGACTTTTGTGAGGGATTAAACCACTAAGTTTAGAGGTTGTTCATTACTATAGTGTAATCTAGCCTACATAGATACTTCATTCCTAGAAAGAACCTGGGTAGAGGGAAGGGAAAAGACATGAGCATCACTTTCAAGATAAAAGGGGTCAGAGTGATATCTTTGTGGAATACGACTATGAATCAACCAAAGAGATAGGGAATCTGGATTTTCTGATGGACATAACAATGCTAACATAGGAACAAGACATAAAAATTTGCTATCTTTAGACATAGGGTGATAAAAGAGGAAAATGCACTCTTTTGATTCCTGGCCCTTTAAATGCTTGGATTCTTGGCACCTGAAGTGGATCTCCTACTAGTTCTTGGTCTTAGGATTTCTGTCCTCTCACCCATCTCCAGTCTTGGTAACAATCCTCAAATGGTTTATATCTCTGGATTTGGCATACTGAATTTCTTTTTTTTTTTTTTTTTTTTTTGCGGTACATGGGCCTCTCACTGTTGTGGTCTCTCCCGTTGCATAGCACAGGCTCCAGACGCGCAGGCTCAGTGGCCGTGGCTCACGGGCCCAGCCGCTCTGCGGCATGTGGGATCTTCCCGGACCAGGGCACGAACCCGTGTCCCCTGCATCGGCAGGCGGACTCTCAACCACTGCGCCACCAGGGAAGCCCCATACTGAATTTCTTATAATACTTAACTCCTACTAGGAGGTTTGCTTCTAGTTTTGTTTTGTTTTTAGTTTATTTGATATTCTTGACAAAAAATCCTGGCTCAGTTAACAGAAATAAAGATACTATAATAATATCCATCATCATAACTAGTTACCCCACATAGTAGGAATACTCACTTAATGAGGTTCAGCACCCCACTGCTGAGGGTACAACATGGTTGCCAAAATTATACAAGATCGTTTGTAGTAGAAGTTCACCAAATATAGATTTTAGCCAAATGCCTAAAGGTCAAGTGTGAAAACCACTATTCAGCTAAAGCCAAGCCAAATAGACATTATAGAAGGCAGTTGTGGGATGTAAAATATATTACTTTATGTGTACACAAAATTTATATTTATACAAAATCTATTATATTTTTATAATATAGAAAAAATATTATTATTGCAATTTTATCACTAAACTTAAAAGTGAAATTTGACATTTTAAGCTTATCGTGTGACCACAGGAGCAGTATTTGCTTAGCATGGTCAGCTCCTATATAGCACATTTGTGAGATAAAGTAACTCATTAAAATTGGTGAAAGAGGGTTTCCCTGGTGGGGCAGTGGTTGAGAGTCCACCTGCCGATGCAGGGGACACGGGTTCGTGCCCCGGTCAGGGAAGGTCCCACATGCCGTGGAGCGGCTGGGCCTGTGAGCCATGGACGCTGAGTCTGCTCGTCCGGAGCCTGTGCTCAGCAACGGGAGAGGCCACAACAGTGAGAGGCCCAAGTACCGCAAAAAAAAAAAAAAAAAAAAAAAAGGTAAAAGAACAAGAAATTGAGAGACACCTAATTTTTCCCTAGTGTTTCCTTCTTGTATTCTACTCTATTATTCTTTATTATAACTAGTTTTCCTATGTGATTTTGGAGTTTTCTCTTCTCGTGAAATTTGAAGGTCACAAAGTTGACATTCGTACTTCATTCTCACAAGACATAAAGAATTCCCAAAAGAAACTTTCCTTGAGAGAATCATGGCCTAAATGGAATTACAAAACTAAGATTTAAATATGGTTCTTAAAGCCTATTTTAATATCTAGTCATGTTATAAATATTAGAACTATGGCATAATCATATTTTTATTATTCTGCTTTGTATTATTTAAATTCTTATAAGTAGTTATTTGCTGACCAAGGATAACTTCCTGAAGTTACCCAGCTTCCCTTAATTTTTGTATTAACTACTAACTTATATCCTTATATTTAAATATTCTTAATTATTTTTGTACAAAAAGTGAAGAGCCTTCATAATTGTTCCATTTTATAATTGCAATAATAAATATGCCTTCATAACTTTAATGGGCTGAAAATGTTCGTATATAAAATACACAGAGATTTTCATTCTACGTAACATCTAGAATGCTCACTTACATTTAAAGGTATCAGCGAAAAATCTGAATAACATGTCATGTTTGTATTACTCACATTGCTAAACCATTTAGACATAATAGTAAACCACAGGACGAAGCTGTTATTGATCATGGACAAGTTAAAGGTGGCAAAAGTTACGTTTAAACATATATCTAGTCTACTCTAACATACAAAGGCTAAGACTAATGATGAAGCCAAGGCTGAATACCAGTTTTTTTGGCCAGATTCCTAGGGTAAAGTCAAACTTTGGTGTATATCTAGTGTGTACAAATGATACTTTGAAGACAAAGTCTCTATCTAGAATTTACAGGAAAGTGAATGCCAAAGACCACATTCACACCAGGCACAATTTAATAGGGGAAGCACTCCTGCTCTCTCAGCAAATCAGCTCATGTACAAAGGGCTCCAGGAGCAGCTAAGAAAGCAAAATCCACAGAAACAAAGAAAGGATGGAGAAACACACTCTTTCCTAGCTTTGGTAAAGAAAAATATTTACACTAACTAAATAGAAAGCATATCTAAAATGCCCAGCCAAAAAGAAAAATAAAAAGGAATAGGAACATTGTAAAGCAATTATACTCCAATAAAGATGTTTAAAAAAAAAAAGGAAATAGATGATGAGGCAAAGGTCTGGACTATCTTTCCACCTCTGCTATGTATTGACTGTTCCACTTTAGCCCACCTAATCCACCTGAGCCTGAGTTTCCCATCTAGAAATTGTAGGTAACAGTATCTACATTACCAAATTGGTAAAGGTATTAGAAAGATGAAAGTCTTGTCAATTCTAAATTTCTGCATAAAATAAATGGATTTTAAACATCCAAGTAAGCTCCTCACTAAAAACTCTTATTCTCTTCTGCTAACTCTCTCACCTTTCCAGTTTGATTGGTACTATTTCAATCATGCTTACATGTTACACTATAAAAACAATATTAGAAAATATGACCAAATTCCCATTTTACAGATAAGGAAACTGAGGCACAGAGCTAAGATTACATAGCTAGGAAGCATCATAACACATAATTTACTGACAAGATCAAATTTTCTTTAGTAATAGAAATAGTATACAAGAAGTTACTCTCTATTTTTCCCATCTCCAACCTACAGTGATATAAGGCAGCAGGCTGGTCAGGTGTGTCTGCCCTGCAGAATCAAACTTTCCCATGATCTTACTTGAGGGGCACTGAGAAGTGGGAAGCCAATTTTTGCTGCATAAGCCATGCCCTCCAGTCCAACTTATATCAGTAAAAGAGCCAATCTTTGATCTCCATCTTTCTGACTATTTTATTCCTCTCGGTTTAGAATTCAAGAGGGAAGCATAGGGGAGCAAATTATTAGAGGCCCTCAAAACCTAGACTTGTGTCCAGGATTCACTGCTCAACAGATGTGTGTGATCATGAGTTAGTGATTTAATCCATCCACAGCTCTGTTTCTTCATCCGTAAAATGGAGAAAATAAGAGAAACTACTTCAAGGATTGTTTGGCAGGATGACAAGGTATAAGCCAAAAAAAGGGTTTAGCTGAGTGCCTGGCACATTTTAAGCACTCAAGAAATGTTACTATTATATTTATAATTTAATATTTTAATTCATTTCATACTTTATTATTATAATTTTTATCTTTGCTGCAGAAACGTATTGCTCTATTTCTTTTTTAAAAACATTCTTCCAGCATTGATATCAGCTAACGCCCCAAACCCACCTGCGCCCAATCCATGTGGAAAGGAATTTGAAGCATTAGCTGATATTGGTGAAGATGGGTTTGAGCATTAACTGATGTTGGTGGAGATGGGATTGGGATATTACTGATATCAGCAGAGATGAGTTTGGGGCCTTGGCCGATATCAGTGCTGACAGAACTGGTTTAAAAGGAAAACACAGCACTAAAATTCTGGGGCAAAGATCGAAATCAGACTATTGTCAGAACACAGAAAATAAGAGAAATCCAATTGTGTAAAGGAAGAAACAAGTTTTACCATGTGTATGTCTGTTCTAGGAGGGAGTGCAGGAGTCAGGGAAATCAATACCTTGCAAATTGCTAGCACTCAGAGGTTGGCAGTTTATCACTTCCAGAGAGAGAAGGGAAGAAGTAGGTTTTAGAAGCACGCTTTCCAGGAACACCACAAACAGACACAGATGGTGACCACATACGACCACTTAGATAAAGCTCAAATTCAGAGAGACAGATATTTGTAACAAAGGCCTGTAGGACAGTGTGCCATGGTTACTTTCCTGTTGCAGGTGATCACTCCAGATACCTCTTGCAAGTTTAAGCTGGAGTTTCTGCTTGATATCAGAGGAAAGTAACTGAAATATAAATGGCAACAATGATGATGATTATGACTGACAGTACCACCTAATGTTTATTGATTCCTGTGTGCCATGCTAAGCAATGTGCATTCATTATCTCATTTCATCTTCGCAATAATCCTACGAGATGGAAATAATTTTAACTCCTCCATTTTTCTAAGGAAGAAACTGTGGTCACAGAAATTAAGTGGGTTTGCCTACATTCACAAAGCTAGAAACTCATAAATTTGGACTACAAACCTGGCTTATCAGTGAGGAAGAAAAATTCTCACATAAGATATAAGAAATCCTTTTGTAAAAATACAGTGATAGAAGTAAACAACTCATAAGAAGTGGATTTGGAAAGATCCCAAACAACAGAGGTAAAAAAAGAGAAACCTTTATATTCTTATAAATATAGAATTGAGGCTCTTTTGTAGAAGATTATTCTGAATATGCTAAAAAAAAAGAAAAACTATACTATGCTTTTAGAAATGCCAAGAAAAGAAAAAACTTCCCAAACACCACAGGAGGATGAGACATGCAAAACTCCCTGCTACACTTCAGAGAAGCGACCATTGAATCACACAGGGACATGTGCTTATTTTTCCTGGAGCATGTATCCAAGAGAAGCTGAAGAGTCTTAGCAACCCTATGAGGGTACAAATAACCTATTCGAAAGATGATGTAATTGTGAAATGAAGCAAATGGAAGATTATGCTAACAACTTTCATTACTTCCTACTGACAGCCATAACTTTAAAGACGAGCAGTGTATAGGAAAGTGAATTATTAGCCACACACCTGGCATTGGCCAAAGTCTTGGTCTCCTGAACCATGACCAATGCCAGTACAATGAACATTTTGAAAGGGATTAAAAAGAAAACTAAACAAATATATAAAGCCCTGTGCTCGTACACTGTGGAGGAAACAAGATGAATTAGCTTTGCCCTAAAAGTTGCTCATTACACAAGTAAGCAGTATTTGGAAGACATATCTGTAGATACATAGGGGAGTTTTAAAGTTATAATAAGAATTTACTATGTCAAATTTGTAACAGATTAAAAGATCTATGTGAAAAGATGGGTTTTTAAAAAAAATACAAATGATCAAAATTGACCAAGATAAGAATTATTATAGGTAGTCAAAACTCTGCCACTAATTCAGGTTCAGGGGGTTTCTTTAAGATACGTTCTATCAAGACTTAAAATAACAAATAATTCTGGTGCTACTTAAACTATTCCAGAGCATAGTAAAAGATAAAAAATTGGAGAACGGATTGACCACAAACTCCCGTCTCCACTTCCTGACCTAAATCCTTAAAAGGCATAAAAGATATTGTTTAAAGGAATAAATTCATAAACACACTATAAAACAGAAACGTATACCAGTGATCATGAGGAAGCCATGAAAACTAGAATATACACATGGGGTTGGATCAACAGAAGAAATCATTGTCCAAAACATATAAGAGGACTCTTAGGAAAGGTGGCAATGACTTTGGAAGTATCAATACTTCAAGTTGAAGGTGTAGACACAGGGGTCAGGGAGGATCCCTGGCGAAACACCTAGATGATTAAAGAAATATATTTTGAATGTCCAGATGAGTTGACACCATAGGACAATGACATCCCATGTCCATTTATACCAAGGAACAGCCAACAGGACATTAGCCTCTGGGCTAAAACTATGAATATGGGTACCTGGGCAAGAGAGGAAGGACAACATATTAGGCTACTTGCAGCACCCAGGAAGAAGCAGGAAATCCATGTTCCCCAAATAAATATTTTTACCTCCTTGAAATATAGCCTACTGTTTCAGTACCACAATCGCTTAAGGCAGCATTGTTCACCCCCAAAATTAGCAGCCACTGAAATTAGAATAGGGAAACTCTCATACAAGATGAGTATGCAGCAAGAAGCACCTAACATTCTGGAAATTCACTACATAAAACAGCACCAAACTCAACAAACAGGACACTCAATAAGATAATTAAAGGAACCGGACATTTTTTTTTTAATGAAAGTAATATTCTCAGAGGAACAGGACAGAATATTATATCAATTAAATAAGAACAGGCTAAAAAATTAGGAATGAAGAAATAATATTACAGAATTGCTGTAAAGACATAATTGATGGGTGGCATAAACAGTAGAAATTTATTTCTCAAAATTCTGGAGGCTAGATGTCCAAGGTCAAAATGTTGGCAAAGTTGGTTTCCCCTAAGGCCTCTCTGCTTGGCTTGTAGATGGCCGTCTTCTCTATGACTCTTCAAATAGTTTTACCTCTATACCAACCTGTGTCCTAGTCTCCTCTTACAAAGACATCATTCTTTATTACTGGAAATAGAGTCATCAGTGTCTTTAAATCTAATCAGATCAGAGAACCTATTCCAGATACCCCAGAACCAATTCAGAAAACTCATCCTTAAGATTCTGTTCCTCTAGAACCACTGTCAATACAAAAATCTGTATTAGTCAGGATTTTCCAGAGAAACAGAACCAAGAGGATGTGTATATAGCCAGAGGGAGAGAGAGAGAGATTTATTGGCTCACAAGATTGTGCAGGCTTGGAACATCCAAAATCTGCAGGGTAGGCTGTCAGGCTGGAGACCCAGGGAAGAGTTGCAGTTTGAGGACAAAGGTAGTCTGCTGGAAAATTCCCACTTCTTGAGGAAAGGTTAGTCTTTTTCTATTAAGACCTTCAAATAATTGGATGAGGCCCACCCATATTATGAAGGGTAATCTGCTTTAATCAGAGTCTACTGATTTAATGTTAATTTCATGTTAAAAATATTACAAAAAACATCTAGAATAATGTTTGACCAAATACCTGGGTACTGTGGCCTAGTCAAGCTGACACAAAATTAACCATCACAGGAACTAGTAGTTTACCCAAAGTGTTTGACATATTAAAGAGAGTTTTATTATTCTAACATAGAGTATAGGAAAAAAATGTGTAAGTACATAGAAAATTAAGCAAACAACAAAAGATAATTATCAAAATAAATTATATATGTAATGAAAATTTAATCATAGTATACCATGTGATTCATTTATAGAAAGATTTATATAATCCTAGTATGGTAGGCAAAATTATGCCAAGCCCCTGCCCCAGATGGCCACATCTTAATCCCTGGAACCTGTGAATATGTTAACTTACACTGTAAAGGGACTTATAGATGTGGTTAAGTTAAGGATCTTAAAATGGGAGATTTTCCAAGTAAGCCCAAAGTAATCAAAAGGATCCTTATAAGAGGGAGGCAGGAGGGTTGGCATGAGAGAAAATGATGGGCAACTAAAGCAAAGGTCAAAGAGTCAGAGAGATTTAAAGATGTTGCACTGCTGGTCTGGAAAATGAAGGAAGGGACCATGAGCTAAGGAATGCAGGTGGTCTCTAGAAGCTGGAAAACACAGGGAGCTTCCAGAAGGAACCAGCCCTGCTAACATCTTCCCTTTACTCCAGTGAGACTGGTATTTTACTTCTGACCTATAGGATGTAAGGTAATAAATTTGTGTTCGTTTACGCCACTAGTTTCTGGTAATCTGTTACAGCAGTAATAGGAAACTAATACACCCAGTAATATGAAATCCTGAGTAATTAATCAAAATCATAGTCTTCTGAGAGGAAGAGAAGGGGAAAGGTGTGTGTGTGTGTGTGTGTATGGGAGGGCAGTAGGGTAAGAGAAATGAACACTTATCTCCCCATATAATAAGCTAATGAATATATCAAAAATAGATAGTAAGTCTAGAAAGCAGAACTTAAGTAGTAAGGATGTAGGGGATTGCTCTTATGCATTACAAGCTTTGTCAGACAAATGCCATTAATCTATGTACCTATATAAGTTTAATTAAAAAATTAAACTAAATCAAAAAGGTTACCAACTTCATACTCTGAAAGAATTATTAGAGGATATACTCCAAAAGGAGAAATAAATGAATTCAGAGAAGACACAGGTCATAAGAAGCAAGGGCAAGCAAAGAAACTAAAGAAGCCTAAATGTAAAAGGTTAATAATCTATATTGAGAATCCCAGGTGATCTCAATATAGATGATGGTGAAGGAAAGAAGATAGAAACAAGCCCTGCTAAGGTTCTTGGTGTTTGTTCTGGTTTTGGCAAGCCACAGATACTGATTAACTCTAGATATTAATGCCTAAATAAAAATTCAAGGTATATTAACATTTTTAGTGTTACTATTAAAATGAGAAATAGAATGCATACCTTTCAAATCACTAGAGGAGGTTCTAGTTCTAGTATGGCTAAGTAAGCTTATAATGAGCAGATTTTCACACAAATAACTATTATAAAATCTAGCGTGGAAGGAAGAGAAACTAAAAGTAGGCAGATTCTGGAAAGGGGTTGATATTTGAAAAACAAGAACAGTACTGGTGTGTTTCTTGTCTTCACAGCTTTGAGCCTAAGGAAAATTTTAGACTGTACTATACAGGGCTTCTAAAACCCCTAAAGCAAATCTTCCACTTTTCTGACTTGAAGAGCCAGAAAAGATAACCAATAGAAAGAAACTGGAAAGTAAGAGGAGAACCCTAGAAATGAGAGAGATAGAGGGAGATATCCCTAAATGCTGTGTACAGTCTTTAAACAAATCTCTGGCTGTCCCCAGACCATGCATGTGCAAGGTAGATTCCAAGCTGCTTAGCAAAGGATAAAGAACTGAACTGAGATTTGAACTGCTTCCCAAGGAACAGGTTTGCAGTGTGAGTCCAGCCAAGTCAACTGAGTGCTAAAACAATAAGAATAAATAAGCAATACTTATCAGAGGAACATAACAGAATCCATAGTTTTTACAACATAATATTTACAATATCTAGAATTCAATCCCGGACATTTCTATTAATGAAAGAACAGGAAAATGTGACTCATTTTCAGGAGTAAAAAAAATTCAGTGGAGACTAACCCTAAGATGACTCAGATGTTGGAATGAGCAGATTTTAAACTATTCTCAACAACATGAAGAAAAAATCCTTGCAATACATAAAAACATAGGAAATACTAGCAGAGAAATAGACACTAATTTTTAAATGTAAATTTTAGAACTAAGATTTGTTTAAAAAGTCACTGATGTACTCAAAAGCAGGATGACGCTTATAGAGGAAAGTCAGTGAACTTAAAGATAAATCAAGTTATCCAGTACATTAAAAAAAAAATTTAGGTGAACCAAGACTCAGGGACAGTATTATAAAGTTTAACATAGATGCAGTTGGAATCTGTCAAAAGTTCAGAAACAGCCAAGGTAAAACCAATGAATCACCAAAGTAGTAATTAGTAAAAGTTTATTATGTACACAGCAAAAAGACAGTTTGTGAACCTGGAGCATTCACATCAAACATGGAATGAGGCTCCAGGGTAAGGAGACAGTGACTGTTTATTCTTCACAGTGATTAATTATAACATTAGAATTTTCTTAAATGATAGGGAATTGGTCAGTAGTTACCTCATATCAACAGTTTAAGTTTTGCTTATGATTTCCAGAGTCATAAACAAGAAATGACCTAGGTCAAGTTATTCTTGTAAAGTAAGCTAAATTAAACTTTGCTTGTATGACTAAAGTAGTTTTGTCTGCTCAGGGAATTTTCAAGGCTGGTCTCCATTTGCTTTTTATTTTAACAAGTCCCATAAGGAAAGGAGAGAGTGAATAAAGAAAATAAGGGGGGGGGGGGGTAAAGAAATCCCGACCCAAAATGTCCAAAGCTTAGAAAAAGAAATAAACTTACAGATTCAAGTACTTCATAGAGCCCCAGGCAGGACAGATTTGAAGAAAACCACTCCTAAGCACATTAGAGATAAACTGCTGAAAATTAAGGTAAAGAGAATATCTTCAAAGTAGACAGAGGAAACTGACACAATACATAAAAAGTGAATAATGACTCAAATGATAGCTGACTTCTTATTGTATATAACAGAGGCCAGTAAACAGAGGAACAACATCTTTGAAATGCTTATGAATAACAACTGTCAACACAGAATTCTATACCAGGCAAAAGATATCCTTCAGGAATGAAGGTAAAATAAAGCATTTTCAGGTAAAATAAGCTAAGAAAATTTGTTGTCGGTACACACTGCAAGAAACACTTGTGACTTAACAAGCTTTCCAGGTGATTCTGATACACATTAAAGTTTGAAAACCACTGATTTAAATGGGAATTTGGCACCACGTACGAGGTTAACACAGAAGCTCTTCACCATCCCCTTTAACTCTGAGTCCTATAATTGCATGATTTAATAACATGCAGCAAGGAATTTTGCCTGGCTGAGCTAGACCTCAGATGTTGTCGTGTGGACAAAATACTTTTGTGAGCTATGGCACAAACAATGCTGCTACAGGACCCCAGTGCAAAAGTGTAGCATAGAGTTTTAGGGTATTCTCCTGACCTGTAACCTGAAATCTAGCACAACTGCGGCAAGCCAAGGATCACTAGCTTTATTAGCATTAGGAGGAGACAGTTTCTGAAGGCAACATTACCCAGAGTGTAAAATAAAGCCATGGAAGTCCCAATGATGCTCCTTCAAGTAGCTTTGCAAGCATTGCTTGTCAGCAGGCATGAACCAAAACAGAGAGGGGTGGAAGAGGCAAACACAGAAAAGACCAGCAGATGGTTCATAGGCACACACGAGGCACCCATTTGAGGATGTTCAGAAACAGATGGGAAGACTTTTTGTTCAGAAGTAGTGCAATGGAGGATTATGAAGTTCCTGCTTGGCTAGTAGAAAGTTCAGAGGTACTTAACTATGGTAACAGGGTATGCAAGTCTCTTCATTTGGTGTAGCCAGGTAACATTTGGACTTCAAAGGCCTGTGTATGGCAAAAGACTGGCCGAGTGGTAGGAAAAAGATGGTGGAAAAAGAATGCAAAGATAGACCCTAACTGTTGGCTATAACATTACAAGCAGAAGTGAATGGAATATTTTCAATGTCAACATGTTGAAGCTCTATGGTGTCACACACTCTGGTGGGATAAGGGGAAAGAGACTTCCACTCTGCAGTTGACTCAAGGTTGAGAGTGTAACTGGGAAGTGGGCTGTCATAATGGCATGAGAAACAGAACAGTGTTGTGGTTAAGATCTGAGTTAGGAATTGTACAGATCTGGGATTAAATCTCAGGTTACTGATTTACCCTTCATGTGACCTTGACTATTTTATTTATCCTATTTGAATTTTCGGTTCCTCATCTGTCAAATGGAGATAATAATGGTCTCTCATCCTTAGGATTGTGTATGTTGTCTCCAACCAGTTTGACATTTTATTTTTCTAGAGGAAATTTAGGAAGTTTCTTCGTTTCTCATTTTCCCCTTCTATAGAAAGCATTGTTGATAAATTCAGAGCTACAAAGAGATGACAGCTGGGAAGAACTGGGAAGAACTTGGAATCAGTCAGGAGAGGGTTCTGAGCACAAGAGATCTAATGGAAAGGGGCAGTGTCAGCACCAAGGGGTGTCATGTTACTTGTAATTGTTCATGAAATTTCTTTCATATTTACCTATAATAAGATTCATACCATGTATTGTACACTGGAAGGAAACATACATTATCTTCCATACTGATGTTTGTACTAGTTGCCTGGATCATTTTTGTGACCCCTTCCTTGCCCCCCAAAGACTTTGTAAAGCTAGGAAATGTTTGCTTACTCACTATATTAGATGTTTTAATCCAGTTTCATAACAATCTCTCTGGGCAGGCCAAAGTAAATCACCTTATGAAGATAACTCAGATTTGGGGATATAGCTGGTACATGCCCAGGGGAATTAATAACTGCGTACAAAATCCATTGTGAGACTCTTTCCTTCTGAAGCCCTCAGGAAATCTTGCCATATGATGTAACCTTGAATTGTTCTCCCTCTTCCTGACCAAATGGATCATTTATTACTGTGTTTTTGGTAACACTTTTCCAACTCTATGCTTTCCACACTTTGGGATTTCAAAAATTAGTAATTCTTCCCTCCCTCTCCCCTTCCTTCCATGCTGTCCTTCCTTTTTTTCTCTCCCTCCCTTCCTTTCTTCTTTTCACTTCCTTCTTTCCTTCCTTTCCTCCTCGCAATTCTTAAATAAATTGCAAATTTTTTGTAAGGGTTAGGGAATGATGTGTTGTCTCATAAACAGAACTCCTTAAACTATGTAGGAAAATTAAGCTTAAATAGAAGTTTTGCTGATAAATGCAAGAACAGGGATCTTCCAGGTACAATATATAAACAAGGGTTGAAACTGCAGACTTTCTTTCCACTTCCTTCCTATCTCCTCCTCTTTTTAATACTCTCCTTCTAGTCAAACTTTTCCTCTATGCTGCTCGCATTTCTGGGATACCATTATTTTGTACCCTCTATTTCCTTTTTCTTTTGGCATGCCTTTCTCTTTTCTACTTAATCCTCTATCCTAATTCTATTCATGGGCAGGAAATACAGTCGTTAAAGGAAAACACTCTAAAGTCAGACCTCTCAAATCTGGTCCAAGCTACTGATCATTGCTGTGATTTGGGGCAGATTATTTAACCTCCTTCTGTGTCAGTTTTCTCATCAGTAAAATGGGATGATCTTACTACCTCCCTCAGGGGTGATTATGGGAAGAGAAATAATATCAATACTAAAAATCTTTCATAAGTGGTAGGTATGCAGTCAACTCCCCAGACCCCCCATGGCCTGAACTCACCCTGGGCATCCTGGGTAGCCACTTGACCTTGCAGGCTTCCTCCTTTGTCAGGAACAGTGCAAAGCCATGGGGGGTCAGACACGGGGCACAGGCTCACTCATAGCTGTCACAGCCAGGCTGTCTCCAGTGTGTCACCTTCATTAGGGGAGAGCCACTCGGGTACCAATGAGAAGTATGGGGCTTCCAGAAGGACCTGGTGTGGGGAGGATGGCATCAGAGAGGGCTGGGACCACAGACTACTTGTCTCGAGAGGTTCTCAGCTGAGGAACAAGGTCAGGAAACTGCTTGAGAGGAGACACGTGACATGCACGCTGTGGCCCGAGACCCCCAGCAGCCACAGCCACCGGAAGCAGGCTGAGCCCTGGGTCAGGTGGTCACATGAGGCTGGATGCACTCACTCTGCAGGCCCTCCCCCAGGTCTGGGGAGGCAGAAACTGTGTGTAACTCTTCTAAACACTTTCCCTGACCAAGTGGATCCAATGGTTCTGACGGGCACTGCCACCCCTGACTCATACCAGGGACCTGTAGTGATGACAGAATGGGCAAGAGTCCACCCGAAGCAATGTGGAGAAGAACAAAGGCACAACCAGACAGCTCCCCCACCCCCCAGGGTCCTTGGCACCCAAGCTTCTCCTGCACTAAGCTGCTGCCTCCCATACCCCTGAGGAGTGACCTTGTTTTCTGACTTTCAGAAAATGCTCAAAATTTTTCCATCTGCTCTTGGTTCTCTTCCTTGTTTCCTAAAATTGTTATTAATTTATTCATTAAAAATATTATTTCTGCCATTTCTTTGGTTGGGTTGGGAAAGAGGTGAAAGGAAGGAAGAAGTAGTGGTGTATTATTATTTATCGTACCTGCTGGCAGTGAAGACATACTGACTACAGGTGATCTAACATGAAATAGAGGTTTGACTGTATTATCTAACGTAATAAAAAAAACAATCCACAGAAGCACTAAAAGTAGTAATATAAGGAACAAATCTTACAGTGGAAGAAAGAAGCTGGAAGTGATCTAGATTCCTCATCTTTCCCAATAACAACTCAATGAATTCCATCTAATGTCAGTATAATCAATAAGAAGTATGAACTTAAATGTATGGTATACCACCTGCCAACCTAAAACAGAAATAATTAACTCTTTGGAGGGAGTGGTATTCCATGTGATACCATTCTATTGTACTTAGCCTTGCTTTTAACGTATATATGTGTTATATATTTATATATATCTTTATTTCAAATTTTTTAAAAATAGGATTTGTGACATGTAATTTTTGTCACAGATAAATGAAGCCTGAACGTCTCAGTTACACTAATGACTATACGTACCTATAATCACAGCAATTTCATTGGAAATTCTGCCAGATTTACTACCTTTATTGTGGATTTCAACTCACCATGAGAAAAGCAATGATGGATGTGACTTCATCCATTTCCTTGTAACAAAGGGATTATGGACCCTCATATTCTTTTTCACTTTTTATTGAACATTTTCAAACATCTATATAAATAGGTAGAATGGACTAATATAATTAATCCTCAGATACCTAACATCTGGTTTTAACAATGATTAAATTTTACTATATTTGTTCCATCTATTTAAGTTTTGTCCCATTTGTTTTCCACTTGTTTTGTTTTGGCAAAAGTATTTTAAAGTAAATGTCAGACAAATGAAACTTAATTTCCAAATGTGTGTGTATGCCTCTCCTTTTTAAAACATGGCATTTCTTACTTAAGATCAATGCCATTATCATTCCCAACAAGATTTACAGTATTATCTTAGTTCTATCAAGTATCCTGTTCATATTCAAAATTCCCCAATTGTCCCCAAAACATCTTTTACAAGTTCAAGCCAGGATTCAATAAATAATCATACATTTTAATAATTGGATCTTATAACTCTTAAATTTTTCTTTCTTTAAACAGTTTTATTGATGTATAATTGGTATACAAAAAACTGTAAATATTTAATGTGTACAATTTGAGCTTGGACATATTGTGACCGAATTCTGGTCTCTGTACACCAGCACCAAATTGAATCTCGGAGACAAAGTTTTGGGTGAAGCAGAAAGGAATAGCTTTATTTCTTTGCCAGGCAAAGGGGAGCCACAGCAGGATAATGCACTCAAAACTGTGTGTCCCAGCCTGGGGAAGGGGGCTGTTTTGAGGAGTCTTATAGTAATGGTTCAGGGAACAGGGTTGTTGATTAGGATCAGAGTACCTGCAGGGCCTGCATTCCTTCCATCCAGAGATCATCTGGAGACCGTCAGGACTTGGTCTTGTGATGGGCTTCTGTGGTTCTCAAGATTATCGAACTGTGACCTTCTCTCTGGAATGAAGAATGCTTACAAAGAACGGAGTGTAAAGGGGAGTGTTCTTAAAAGAGAAAAATACCAGGTGTGGATATGCAACTAAGCAGAAAAACAAGTCGTCTGTAAAAAACAAGTCAGAGTGAATTAGATCAGAGTATAATGGGGGTTGTTTCGACTAGACTTTATAAATTTATCTGGAACAAAATGTGTAACACTCATGAAGCCATCACCACAATCAATGTAATAAACATATTCATTACCTCTAAAAGTTTCCTTGTGCAAATTGGTTATTTTTGTTTAGTTTGTGGTGTGTGTGTGTGTGTGTGTGTGTGTTAACATGAGATCTACTCTCTTAATTTTTTAACTGCACGTTGTAGGATTAACTATAGGCATGATATTGTACAGAAGTTCTCTGGAATTTATTCATCTGGTGCAACTGAAACTTTATACCCACTGAACAACTTCACGTTGCTCCACCCCCCACCCCTGGCAACCAACATTCTACTTCTTAAATCTCTTTTAGGCTAGAACAGTTATCTCACAACTTCCTTTGCTTTTTTGACATTGACTTGTTGAAAAATGAGGCAGTTGTTCTGCAGAATAACCCATCTTCTGAATTTTCTTATTGCTTCCCCAAGGTGTTAGTTAATTTGTTTCATTACACTTCTAGGTTTCCTATAAACTAGAAATAGATCTGAAGGCTCAATTAGATTCTGGTTCAACATTTTGGACAAAAACGCTTCATGTTGCATGAAGTGTTCAGAAGGCATGTAGTTGCCTACTGTCCCGCTTATAGTGATGCTGAGTGGGTTTGGGTGGTGGCAGGCTGACTTCCCCATTGTGTAGATGCACTTTCCTCTTACAGCCAGTAAGTAATTTGTGGGGCAATGTTTGGGCACTTTGTGAATATCTGTAATTACTTTAGCATCTATTAATAATTATTATCTAAATAAATTCATTAGGAGCTTAAAAGCTGGTGATTTTCTAATTCTTTCCACATTTATTCCCTGGAACAATTCTGTTAAGTAGAACTTTCCTTCATCAGTTCAAGCTCTTTGATTTCCCTGAATATAATTCACACAGGAAAAGCAAGATGAATGCGAATTCTTTAACTTTAATTATCAACATTTAGAGTAAGGTGTTTCTGTGCTTCCTACCTCCAGTGATGATAAATGAGATTTCTTCTCTCTCTCACTCCCTCTCCCTCTCTCCCATAAACTCGGAGACTTTTATATATTCAATGTGCTTCAAACAATTGCAGTCATTCTTTTTGGAGTTCACATTGCCCCATATTTGACCAGTGAGAGCCCCTTGAATTCCTTTTCAGACCCCTAAATGGAAGGGGACCTCAGTTTTTATTGTACAATTTCTGTTTATAAAAAGAGTTAAGTATTACATGTGAAAGTTTATTCATGGCTGCTAGAAGCCTGCAAAAAAAAACAGGAGAGAGGTGAACTCAGAATTACCTTCCAACGTAAAAAGAATAGTGTGTGATATTGAGTGTAGGGGACTAGGAAAAAAACTGTTAAGAAATGTCAGTTAGACATTGCAGGGATGGAAATGTATTGGATATAAGTAAATCAAAAAGCAAACACAAATAACCTCAGGACCATTTTTAGAATGTAGATAAAATTTTTAAAAATTGGTTTTAGGCTACATTTTGACATTTACATATCACTGTCCATCAAAAGGGAGGAGAGAGAGAGTCAGAGAGACAGAGACGAAAAGAGAGAAACAGAGAAAGAGAGGGGAGAGGGAGGGAGGAAAGGGGTGAGGGAGAGGGAGAGAGAAAGAAAGAAACAGAGGCAGACTAGCTTGGTTCTTTCAAAAGCTTTTATGTGTGAGTAAAATTGCTACCAAATTCATCCATCACCTGTAACCTATCTGCAAGTCCCAACTCTGAGAGTTAACTTGCTCTTACTTTATTCCATGTCCAACTCTTGATTCATTTCTTAGTTTTGAAATGGCCTTTGATTTCTGTTATACTTTTTCCCACTAGTGACATCAATAAGGATTATTTCTTCTATTTTTATGGATGAAAATTTGAAGAATTATGCCACATTTCCCAGAATATTGTCTACTGTTTTGCTAATGGAGCAAGGCAATTGTCCTAAGCCAAAGTGGTTCAAGACATTGGGTATTTTATGGTGCCAGTTGTTACACAAGGTACAGTCCAACTCAAAAGCAAGAAAGCCACAAATTTAAGCCAAAATCTAAATCCAGTTACTTAATTATAAACCAAAGATTAATTGCAGGATTTAACAGCAATAACAGCCACAATAAAGTTGGCATTAGTAAAATATTTGGACTACGGGTCAGGAATGAGACTATGTCCAGGTGTGGGGTGAAGGCTGGCCATCCTGGGAGAAGATTCATTTCTCACATTAGTTACTGGGAGAAATAAAGGCTAAAAGTCGAATGCTACCCCATACTACTGCTTCCACAAAGCATCAAAATGACCATATCATAATATTTACAGAAGAATATTCTGTTTCTTAACCATTATCTCTCCTATATCTTACCCAAGGTAAAAAGTCTAAGAATTAAGAATAGTGACATAGATGAGATAAGAGCGGACATGTCTGTGAGGCAGAGAACATTTCAGAGGCAAGAGTGGGCATCAGGATTTAACATCTTTTGCTGCTATAATTCAGACTTGTTTTGATTTCATCACAGCCTTTGCTTCTTAAATCGGATGAGCATGAGAGACCAAAAGAATAGAAATATTTGGCTACGATGAATCTGTTCTATTAAAATTAGGCATCTTGACATATTAGAGTGGTACTATTGTATTGTGGCCTCCTTTCCTTGAAATGATGAACCGACTAATAGATTAAAAGAAGAGCATGAGGCATAGGGGGTATCAATGAGTGTTAGTTGTTAACATTGACTTTGATGAGAAAGATAATAATAGCTTACATTGTTGAGCACTTATATTGTTCCAGACTTATTTTAGTAAATACTTGAAATCAATTCTTGAAAGTAGATACTATTATCTGTTTTATAGATGATGAAACTGAAGTCCAGAGAGGTTAAGTAAGTTGTCCAAAGATACAGAGCTTGTAAGGGACAAAGCTGTATTCAAATTCAGACTGTTCACAGCCCAGTCTCTTAATCAGTATTTGATCAGGATTGCATTCATGTGTTGGCAGATACAATCAGCATTCATTCACTCATCCAGCAATTATATATTGAATGTCTCCTATTTCCATTCAATTGTGCCAGCCATGGTAGATACAGAGCAAAATAAGACTGGAACTCAGCCCTTAAAGTGGAATCCAGTGACTATTTTCTCTTTTGAAGGACATCCTCAGGACAACTCACCCAAAGTTTTGTGCTTGTCCCGCTCATAAGGCCCCAGCCAACTCTCTCAGACCTCAAACTTTTCCTGGGGCCCAAACACCTCCACAACAGACCCAGAAGGAGGATCCACTGGACTCCCATCCAGTCCTGGCCTAAGCAGAGTGAGCTGTAGAGAAGATGGAGGAGGGAAGAGGAAACCTCCACCCTACTATGGGGCCAGTGGAGGAAAAGTGGGGAAGGTGTGTCCCAAATGCTGTGTGGTATGTTTGCTTGTACCTATTCTCACTCGTCCCAAATCCTTCTCTCTGAGATACTAATGTAACATTATTTCAAATTTGCACATGAAAAAACAAGCTCGTTGACGTTAAGTGAATTTTTGAAGGTCATCCAACTAGTTAAGTAGTGATGACTTGATTTGAATTTAAGAATATTTAACCAGGGAATGATTCTCTTTCCAGTACTCCAGATGCCTCACACCTCTCAGGACTGGGCAGTGGTTGCTGGAGTCAGCTCCTACCATCTAGTGAGATCTGATGTGTGCCTTTCTTCCCAATTCTGTGCTCAGTAACATCATGCTGGTAGCTTGAAACCAGCCGTGGAGGGGAGTATTTACACCCCAGAAACTGACAGATGCTACAAATCAGGGCTTTTTTGTTCTGATTGCTGGTTGTTGAACATTTACTTGCACACCAGAGGGATTTGGTAAATGGAGGACAGGTATGTGAACTAGGTCAGAAATGACTCTCCATTGGTCTTCATGGTAGATCCAGGGAGAGTCCAATTAAGAGGAGGGCCAGCCAGGAAGTTACCAGGTACACCAGTCTCAAAGGACTCTAAGCCAAAGGTCAGCAAATTTTTCGGTAAAGGGCCAGATAGTAACTATCTTAGGTTTTGTGGGTCATATATTCTTCTTTGTTTTATTTTTACAAACCTAAAAAGGCAAACACCATACTTAGCCCCTGTCCCCCAGGCTGTATAAATACAGGCTGCAGGCTGGGTTTGGCTGGCAGCCGTCAATTTGCTGATTCCTAAACTAGCAGCAGATATGCAAAAAGGCAGAACCTATTTATTTATTTCCATTCTCCTTATTGAAAGTGCTCTTTGCAGGTGGAAGGAATACTTTCACCAACTGCTTAAAGTATGGAATACCACCTACCTCCTCCCTAAGTGTATAACCTAGTGACAATGACCTGATACCAAACAGCCTTCTGAGTAGGGCAGATCTTTTCAATCACAGAGCTCTCATTTGGCTTAGTGAGATTTGCAGCTTGGGGGTCACAGCTGAATTGCTTAAGACTATAGAAGCAGCACTGACCATTCCCTGCTTGGCCACCAGGAAGCCCTCAGCTTGCATCTCAATATATGCTGGCCAAATCCTTGAAAAGTGCCACTGACTTATTTCTCTGCCCAGGTTGTACTTTGCAGGAAGGACATATTGTGTAATATATCCGAGACCCAGATAATGAAGACAGAGATGAATAGAAGAGACAAGAAACATATACCCACCTATATTTCAGAGCATTTTTATTTCATCCCTCATCACCCCTCCCCTATTCCTAGGGTAACTTTTATGTAGGAAATGGAGTGACCTTCCTTGAGCACCAGAATTCCTTTTTTCATGAAGTGCAGTAGAAGAGGAGGCATAGACAACTAGTTTTATTGGATCCAGAGCAGGTGAGGGTGGAGACAAACTGCCTGGTGATCAGGCCCCACTAAAGCTGCTTTTCCTTGTCCTACCTGCTGATAAAACTTCCACAAGGATTATGAATTACCTCTTTGGGGGGCTGCTTCCCACAGTATCCTGTGGTGAGGACTCAGCCATGTGATAGGTTTAGATGAGAACCGAGGAGGGATACAGACAGGGCAAATGGATAAGTTAAGTTGCTTGACCTCAGGGAATAGAGTGGAGAGAGAATACTTTAGGGTGTGATTCCTAAATTAATCCCATTGCCAGATGCCAAGATGGGTATGTTACAGTGACTATTTAAAAATAGAGACTTCTGAGCATCACCCAGGAAAAGCCTTATTTGGTTAGTCAGAATTAAGTCTGTCAATCAATGTCTTTTATAAGCTTCCCAGATAGTTGTGGTACCCAAGCTCTTGGAGGAGGTGACTTTGAAAATACCCTTGTAGGAGAAAGCACTAATTCTCAGAGTGTGGCTTGTGGTAGTTTAGCAAGAGGTCAGGAGGTGTTTGAGTAGTTCTCAAAGAAAAACACTTAGATATTTTCTTTACTTATATTTCATAGATTTGAAATGAAATGCATTTTATCCTACCCCTCCTTAGGCTAGTTTGAGGTTGATTTCTATCACCCGTTTAAAAAAAAAGTCTTGTCTAATAGAGAGGACTAAAGCCATGAAAGACTTGATATAATTATCAGGCAAAATTATGATTTTCCCCAAATTTCTCCATATTCTAAATAAAAATCTCTTACTCAAAGTTGGTGCATGAGTCATAAGGTCTGTTTGGTCACTTAATTTTGACTAATATTCAGTTAGCATGGCACAGTTTGGGATTCGTAAACATATTTTTATATCATTTCAGAGTATTTTTGTTTATGTTAAATTTATATTTTATTGGTTTCTATTATATAACTTTAGATTCTCACTACACAAATAAATAACTCAAAGTTTTAAGAGTGGATTATTGAAATTAAATGTAGTGGAAAAATTAGTGACAAATACTTCAACTCAAAATAATTTTAGACATAAAGTGAAGAGCTTCTTTCCAAATATCTGTGAATGTGGTGATTTTATGCAATTAAGGAAAAAAGAAAGTACAAAAAAATACAACCACAAATCTCCGATAATTAAATTGAATCAGTAATCTATTTGCCCCTTGGGTATTATTTTTTATTTGTATTATTTTTTATGAGACTTCTTCAAATACATCTGCAGTGGACAGGAATCAAGACGCAGATGTAGAGACTGGACTTGAGGACTCAGGGAAGGGGAAAGGGGAAGCTGGGAGGAAGTGAGAGAGTGGCATGGACATATATACACTACCAAACGTAAAATAGATAGCTAGTGGGAAGCAGCCGCATAGCACAGGGAGATCAGCTTGGTGCTTTGTGACCACCTAGAGGGGTGGGATAGGGAGGGTGGGAGGGAGATGCAAGAGGGAGGAGATATGGGGATATATGTTTATGTATAGCTGGTTCACTTTATTATACAACAGAAACTAACACACCATTGTAAAGCAATTATACTCCAATAAAGATGTTAAAAAAATACATCTGCAGTAAAAGAAAAATATGTTGTGTTTATATTCTTTCCTTCACCTCTAGCAATAGAATCTGACCATAAGTGTGGGCATATGGTCTAGGCTTGATAATCAAAATCATTTATACCCTGGGCCACTGTCATTGGGTCCAACATGGACATGTGACCTAAACAGGACAACCAGAGTCTTCTCTATGTTTTTTATCTATATATAGACACTAGAAGAGGGTTCTATTCCTCTGGGATCCCAAGTCACAAGGATCATGCAACTTTTCAACTATCACATGTAAACATCCTGCCTGAAAATGAAACCGCCAGAGAAACACAGAGCCAAGAGGTGGTAAGGGAGAGACAGAGTCCTAACAATGCTCTTTAAGCGGCTGGAGGCAACATTCCTCAATTTTTCTGCCTTTTCTGTACTTTTTAGTTATGAGTCAATACGTTCGTTCCCACCCTCCTTAGGCTACTTTGAGGTGGATTTCTATCACCTATAAAAAAAAAAAAAGCTCCTGTCTAACACAGAGGACTAAAGCCATTAAAGATTTTATATGATCGCCAGAGAAAGCAGAGTCACCTCTCTGCTAAAGCAATCAGCTTTTTTCCAGAGTAGGAACAAAATATTGCCTTCCAGTACAAACTTGATGAATTTTATCAATGAAGTCAAAGGAAAGATTAGAATTACTAAGGTATCATTCAGCACTGAACTCCTGATAATGAAAAAAGGTACATGTCAAACCACTGATGAGAAGTTTATAAAGCCAACCACAAGTTAATGACAAATACGGTTAGTGCTAAATCAGATGGAACTGTTGGCAAAATTCCTTTGTCAAATGATACTGTTGTGCAAACACAATGTCAATAGCATATAATGTGAATTGAAAGGTGTATACTGGAACACATTTTGCTTTACTGTAAGTTGAAGTAATTGATATGTAGGGTATGATAAGCTCTTGGCATCTGTGCAGCATTTCTAAGAGGCTGAAGCACTTGATGATTTTTTGCTTCTTATTGTCATTGAAAACGTGCTGTAGAGGAAGAATTTTCATATAAGTTATTTTATGAGCTGTGGTGTAGAATGGAAAAGGGCATTGGGATTACTCCTACTAAGACAGCAGCTATGTGTGTAGCAAGACTTTACCTGAAGCCAATTCACATGCTGCTTTACTAACAGAACAGTTTTCTTTTTTTTTTTTTTTTTTTTTTTGCTGTACGCGGGCCTCTTACTGTTGTGGCCTCCCCCGTTGTGGAGCACAGGCTCCGGACGCACAGGCTCAGCGGCCATGGCTCACGGGCCCAGCCGCTACGCGGCATGTGGGATCTTCCCGGACCGGGGCACGAACCCGTGTCCCCTGCATCGGCAGGCGGACTCTCAACCACTGCGCCACCAGGGAAGCCCCAACAGTTTTCTTTTTTAACAATATGCCTCCTAATGTTGACTTATTATGAAAGAAAATTAAGAATTCAAGTCACCAACAGCTACTGAGCAACTGAGACTATTTCATTTTAACATGTTAAGCAAAGAAATGAACTGCTCTGGATCTCAACATTGATGTTTATTTGCTATGAAAGGGAAAGAACATACGTCACATAAAAAACACATAACATTAAATTTACCAGCTTAACCATTTTTAAATGTTCAGTTCAGTAGCATTAAGTATATTCACATTGTTGTATAACAGGTCTCTAGAACTTCTGTCTTGCAACACCAGAACTCTACACCCACTAAATACTGGTTCCGTCTCCTCCCACCTTGGTAACCACATTTGTACTTTCTGTTTCTATGATTTTGATTACTTTAGATACTTCATATGCGTGGAATCATACACTATGTGTCCTTTTGTGACTGGCTTATTTTACTTAGCATAATTTCCTTGAGGTTCATCCATGTTGTAGCATGTGACAGGATTTCCTTTTTTTCTTAAGACTTCCATTATGTTCCATTGCATGTATATATCTCATTATTCATTTATTTGTTGGTGCGCATTTGGATTGTTTCCACATCTTGGCTATTGTGAATAATGCTGCAATGAACATGAGAGTGCACATATCTCTTTCAGATTCTGATTTCAGTCCTTCTGGTTATACCCAGAAACAGGATCAGTGGGTCATGTGGTAAATCTATTTTTAATTTTTTGAGTAACCTCCATACTGTTTTCCACAATAACTGCACCATTTTACATTCCCACTAACAGTGCACAAGAGTTCCAACTTCTCTCTGCATCCTCACCAACACTTGTTTTGATAGTGGCCATTCTGATAGGTGTGAAGTGATGTCTCATTTTGGTTTTGATTTGCATTTCCCTAATGATCACTGATGTTGAGCATCTTTTCATATGCTTATTGGACATTTGTATATCTTCTTTGGAGAAATATCTATTCGATTCCTTTGCCCATTTTTTTTCTCTGATGCATGTCACTAACCTGGTGACTGACTATGCCATGAGGGCCACAGTCAGTGAATAAGGTCAGCAGCTACTCTTTGAGGACTCTAGCACAGTAAGACAATGGCTGATACCCAAGCATGACTCTAGCCTCGATCCTTTGCCCGCTTTATAATCAGGGTTTTTTTTTTTTTTGAGTTATAGCTATTCCTTATATATTGTGGATATTAACCTTTGTCAGATGTGTGATTTACAATTATTTTCTCCCATTCTTTAGACTATCTTTTCATGCATTGTTTCCTTTGGCATGCATAAGTTTTTAAGTTCGTGGTATAGTCCCATTTGTCTGTTTATTTTGTTATTTGTGCTTTTGGTGTCATATCAAAGAAATCATTGCCAAATTTAAAGTCCTAAAGATTTCCCCTATGTTTTCTTCTAGAAGTTTAATAGTTTAGGTCTTTAATCAATTTTGAGTTTATTTTTGTATGCAGTATAAGGTAAGGGTCCAACTTCATTGTGTTGTATGTGGACATCCAGTTTCCACAACACCCTTGGTGTTCTTTCCCTACTGTTTAGGCTTGGCACCCTTGGTAAAAATCATTTGGCCATATATGCAAGGGATTATTTCTATACTCTCTATCCTGTTCCATTGGCTTATATATCTATCTTTATGCCAGTACCACACCACCTTAATTATTACTGCTTTGTAGTATCATTTTGAAATCAGGAAGTCTGAGTCTTCCAACTTTTTTTTTTGCAAGATTGTTTTGGCTATTCAGGGTCCCTTGAGATTCCATATGAATTTTAGAAATTTTTTTCTATCTCCACAAAAAAATACCATTGGAATTTTGATAAGTATTGCATTGAGTCTGTAGATTGCATTGGGAAGTATGAACATTTTGATATTAAGTCTTCCAGTCCACAAGTATGCGATGCCTTTCCATTTATCTGTAACCTCTTTGAATTTTTTTTGACAATGTTTTGTATTTTTTAGTGTACAAGTCTTTCACCTCCTTGATTAAGTTTGTTCCAAAATATTTAATTCCTTTTTGAGTCTATACTAAATAGGACTGTTTTCTTTTTTGGAGGGGTTTGTGGGCCTCTCACTGTTGTGGCCTCTCCCGTTGTGGAACACAAGCTCCAGACGTGCAGGCTCTGCGGCCGTGGCTCATGAGCCTAGCTGCTCCGCAGCATGCAGGATCTTCCCAGACCGGGGCATGAACCTGCATCCCCAGCATCAGCAGGCGGACCCTCAATCACTGCGCACCAGGGAAGCCTGCAACTGGTTTTTGAGTGTTGATTTTTGTATACTACAACTTTGCTGAATTTGTTTATTAGTTCTAACAGGTATTTTTGTAGAATCTTTAGGATTTTCTATATATAAGATCATGTCATCTGGAAATGGAGATAATTTTGTTTCTTCTTTCCCAATTTTTATGCCTTTTATTTCTTTTTCTTATCTAATTGCTCTGGCTAGAATGTCCTGTACTATGTTGAATCTTTGCCTTTTTCCTGATTCTAGAGGAAAAGCTTTCAGTCTTTCCATGTTGAATATGATGTTAGCTGTGGGCTTTTCAAATATGGCTTTTATTATGTTGAAGTAGTTTCCTTCTATTCCTAGTTTGTTTAATGTTTTTATCATGAAATGGTGTTGAATTATGTCAAATATTTTTTCTGCACTGATTGAGACAATCAAGTTTTTATCAATGTGGTACATTACACTGATTGATTTTTGTATGTTGAACTATCCTTGTTTCCAGATATAAATGATGTATGATCATAATGTATGATTCTTTTAATATGCTGTTGAATTCGGTTTGCTACTATTGTGTTTAGGATTTTTGTATTACTGTTCATCAGGGATATTGATCTGTAGTGGTTTCTGTTGTTGTTGTTGTTGTTGTGTCTTTGTCTGGTTTTGGTATCTGGTAATGTTGGCTTCATTGAACACTCAAAGGGAATGTTCCCTCCTCTTTTATTCTTTGCAACAATTTGAGAAGGATTCGTATTATTTCTTCTTTAAATCTTTGGTAGAATCCTCCAGTTAAGCCATCTTGTCCTGGGCTTCTCTTTGTTGAGAAGTTTTTGATTACTGCTTTAAAGAACAGTTTGTATTCAGCATAGTTACAGGTCTGTTCAGATTTATTATTTCTTCATGCTTCAGTCTTGGTAGGTTGTATGTTTCTAGGGATTTATTTATTTCTTCTAGGTTGTCCAACTTGTTGGTTGATGATTGTTCATAGCAGTCTCATAATCTTTTTTATTTCTGTAACATCAGTTGTAGTGTCCTCTCTTTCCTTTCTAACTTCATTTGATTCTTCATTTTTTCTTAGTTAGTCTAGCTAAGCACTTGTCAAATTTTTGATATTTTCAAAAAAAAATCAACTCTTGCTTTTGTTGATTTTTTCTCTATTGTTTTCTTCTTTCATTTATCTCTGCTCTAGCCTTCATGATTTTCTTTCTTCTACTCATTTTGGGTTTAGTTTGTTGATTTGAGAACTTCCTTCTTTTTTTAGTGTAAGTATTTACCACAATAAACTTCTCTCATAGCACTGCTTTCACTGTATCACATAAGTTTTGACATATAGTGGTTTTTATTTCACTTGCCTCCAAATATTTTCTAAATCCCCTTGTGATTTCTTCTTTGATCCAGTAATTGTTTAAGAGTCCATTGTTTAAACTACAATGACATACCATCTCACACTGGTCAGAATGGCCATCTTCAAAAAATCTACAAACAATAAATGCTTGAGAGGGTGTGGAGAAAAGGGAACCCTCTTGCACTCTTGGTAGGAATGTAAATTGATATACCCACTATGGAGAACAGTATGGAGGTTCCTTAAAAACCTAAAAATAGAACTACCATATGACCCAGCCATCCCACTACTGGGCATATACCCTGAGAAAACCATAATTCAAAAAGAGTCATATACCACAATGTTCACTGCAGCTCTATTTACAATAGCCAGGACATGGAAGCAACCTAAGTGTCCATCAACAGATGAATGGATAAAGAAGATGTGGCACATATATACAATGGAATATTACTCAGCCATAAAAAGGAATGAAACTGAGTTATTTGTAGTGAGGTGGATGGACCTAGAGACTGTCATACAGAGTGAAGTAAGTCAGAAAGAGAAAAACAAATACCATATGCTAACATATATATATATATATATATATATATATATATATATATATATATGGAATCTAAAAAGTGAAAGAAAGAAAGAAAGAAAGAAAATGGTCAGAAGAACCTAAGGGCAAGACAGGAATAAAGATGCAGACCTACAAGAGAATGGACTTGAGGATACGGGGAAGGGAAAGGGTAAGCTGGGACAAAGTGAGAGAGTGGCATGGACATATATACACTATCAAACGTAAAATAGATAGCTAGTGGGAAGCAGCTGCATAGCACAGGGAGATCAGCTCAGTGCTTTGTGACCACCTAGAGTGGTGGGATAGGGAGAGTGGGAGGGAGGGAGATGCAAGAGGGAAGAGATATGGGGACATATGTATATGTATAACTGATTCACTTTGTTATAAAGCAGAAACTGACACACCATTGTAAAGCAATTATACTCTAATAAAGATGTTAAAAAAAAAGAGTCCACTGTTTAATTTCTATGTATTTGTGAATTTTCCTGTTTTCCTTTTGTTATTGATTTCTAGTTTCATTCCTTATACATACATGGGCTTTTGAAAGAGACTTGATAATACCAGTAAAGAATATCTTTACATTTCAAATGGCTTGCTCAAGTCTTGTAAATACACAAGCAACATAGTCAATATCTGTAATAATCTGAAGCTATCACTTCAAGGCCAAAGAATTATGAACTATATAGGTACCAGGATTTCTTTAAAAGACTGAACCAGAAGAAAATGGCTTAAAAGTCAAGAGTTTGACACTTAGCAACATTTAATAATTTTTTTACTCACTGTAAAAAACTACAATATATCATTGGCCTTATTATTAAAAACACATTCAAATACTACAACAAAACGTTAAAAAATAATCTCCAGCAACAAATGTAAGTAAATATTGTGCTGTCAGTACAGTGCCACTAGCCACATGTGGCTACTGAACATGAAATGTGATCAGTGCAACCAAGGAAATGATTTTTAATTTAATTTAATTTTAATTTAAACAGCCACATGTGACTAATGGCTATAATATTGTACAGTTCAGCTTTAGAACAAGTGAAGTAATAGACCCTCATTTTTCAATGCTGATTTATCACATTTAAATTAGAGCATTCAATTTTTTGAGGAGAGAGATGGGGTAGAAACATGCTGTGGAATGACACAGACACACTTCATTGCAATCAGAGAAGAGTAATGGTAACAAAACTGGAAACTCTATCAACTCAGAATTAGGTTAAACGAACTTAAGGTAACTTTGGTGGGACAATGATAAGTCATATAAGCATTTAAGAATGCAATGATTGGAAGAACGATTAGGTTTATTTCGAAAGTTTCCTATGCAAAGAATTAGAACCAAAAGAAAAGATTTCTAATGTGTGTTTCCTTATTTAGAGGAGCCTCGTCCTAAGCTGTATGGATTGACCTTTATACTGATGTTACAGTACTATAATTTCACTTCCTCTCCCTAAGAAACACAGTCCAAACAAAGATATCACCCTGGAGTAACAATATTTCCACTCATGTGACCTCAAGTATATTAATAGAAATGGAGGATACTTTTATTCTGAGAGGACAGTTTAGAGACAAAGCTTATAAAGTCATTTGAGGTCCTCTGGAGAGGATCTCATCTCATACTTTTAAGATCAGCAAGAACCAGGGTTGTAGGGTCTGTACATTGACATAATACTAGTTGGTTTTTCTCAATGAGTTTGTGGGTTTGGACTGTGATCTCTGATTCTTACTGAAATCTAGAGAAAAACTGTTTACCAAATTTCAAATAATTATCTTAAGCACAAAGACTGTTATTATGATTTCACTAAGTTTCCTCCTACATTTCACATTTTCTGTAAACTTGAATCATTTAGACTGCTCCTTTCCAGGCCTTACATTTCTTAAAATCAAACTATGAATGATGATGTTTTGCTGTTCTGTCATCATACTCAGTACTGGAAACAATCTTTCCAATTTGGTTTCCTCTTCATAGTAGCATTATTCACAATATCCAAAAGATGGAAACAACCCAAGTGTCCATCAACAGATGAATGGATAAACAAAATGTGATATACACATAATGCAATGGAATATTATTCAGCTTTAAAAAAGGAAGGGAATTCTGACATATGCTACAACATGGATGAACCTTAAAGACATTATACTAAGTGGAATAAGCCAGCACAAAGGACAAATACTATACAATTCCGCTTATATGAGCTACCTAGAATGGTTTAATTCATAAAGACAGAAAGTAGAATGGTGGTTGCCTGGGGGGAGGGGAATTATTGTTCAATGGATACGAAGTTTCTGTTTGGGATGATGAAAAATTCTGGGGATAGATCAAGATGGTGGTTGCACAATATTGTGAATGTCATTAATGCCACTGAATTGTACACTTAAAATGGTTTAAATGGTAATTTTTATGTTACGTATATTTTAACAATAATTATTTTTATTTTGTTTCCTCCTACCTTGGATTTCATTAAACCATCCTTGCAGTATAAGTGAGGTCATCTATAGAGAATGGCTGGTACTGGCTTTTTTTGTATTTTTCCTCTAGCAAATGTAGTTTAAGAACATGTTAATCTGATTTCCAATCACATAATCAGGTGGATGAACATTATCAGTGTTATATGCAATAGTCATGTCCCAGGCATCAATAATACCCACGTTGAGATCCACAAAAACATCCCTCATGATAAGATTCTGAATAGAACCATGAAAGTCACTAAACATCTCTGCATTTTGAGACATCCCCCTGGTGTTTTCAGTTTTCAGGATCATCTTGGTCTCTGGGCTTCACAAGAATAGATGTTCAATGGCCTTTTGAACATTGATGGCCCTACGGATAAAGATTTTGATGGGGAGGGGTCTGAAGTGCTGACCAAGAGTGATGACAATGGTTGTGTCATTGTCTCCGGCTACCCGGTCAATTTCCCATGGGATATAATTTTCATCCTTCACTGAGAACAGATTTTTGGTAATAAATGGATGACCATGCTTTTTTCACTGAATCAAAATATGTCTTTCAGCATCCAGAAGCACATGTGTTTTAAAGATCCCAGCTCCATGACGATCAAAACATTTTAAGGCTGATGGGAAAAAAAATCAATAAATCTTTTAGCAAAAGGAAAATAATGATATAATTTTTAAATGCATGTATTTGTAAAATTCTAGCCAAGATCACTTCTAACTTTAAGAGCACTGCTGCCTGTGGGAGGAAGGGAACTTTAACAGATGCATTCAAATCTTAACAAAATTTTGAACTTATTATCAG
Source organism: Aethalodelphis obliquidens (assembly GCF_003676395.1). NCBI lineage: Eukaryota > Metazoa > Chordata > Mammalia > Artiodactyla > Delphinidae > Aethalodelphis > Aethalodelphis obliquidens. Next base: position 9,457,002 of record NW_020837990.1, read on the forward strand.
CATAGAGAAAGAGGAAGAAAATGTTAATATTTGTGAATGAAGAAAATAAAATTTAACTTTTTATTAAAAGCCCAAATCCAAATATTTGGCAAATTTTGAAAAATAATAAACGTCAGAAAAGGGAAGCAAAGAATTCTATAAAAATAACCTCTGAAGGCAACTATAGTTTCAAAGTAAAAATAAATTACATACTTTTTAACCACTTTTGGTAAGTAGTGAATCCACTGACGCAGTGTTGAATCTCCCATGAGGTAAATAAGTTTTCTCTTCAAGCAGTCATTTATATTTTTTGTTTCATTTAACTCGATCTGTTTGCAAAATGCTGCAATCCACCTTCTTTTCACAGTATAACCGCTGGGAAAAGGAGTCTTCCTGCCAAGCTGACAGTTTGTTTCTATGTTCTCACTCTCTGGCAATAAAAACTCCCACAGTCAGCAACTTTATTATCACAAATTATTTCAGAAACACTTTGCTCATTTTCTTCCTCTTTTTCCCCTTTTCCCTCCACCCTTCTCTGTCTCTGCCATCCTCTCTTCCCAAATATTTATTTAATAAGTTCATGTTAAGGGATGAGTTAAAATTTCTCACTTTTGAATAATCCCAATAATGAATGGTATTTCCTAGACTGGGGTTAAATTTTTTTCTTTGTGCATTTGCAATGTTTCCCAGGGCTTCATCTTGTCCCTAATGTCACTCAGTTGTGAGACAGCTAGCCAAAATCAGGGGGAAATGTGTGGTGGCAAAAGAGCAGGACTCGGTAGCCCAGCTGAATATCACACCCATGACACTGGCCAGGGGGGACTGGACATCTTCTCCTCCTCAAACTCCTTATCCATGGAGAAAGCTTGAACACCTTTACAAAAGGACTATTACACGTTGTTTATTTTGTATGTATCAGAACCATGTTTTCTAGTTAATAGGAAAACTCCTTCAATGTTTCTTTCTTGTGCCCAGAACTGAACTTAATATTCTGTGTGGTCTGATTAGTGCAGAAAAAGAGAAACATTATCTGCTTATTCTGAATATTCCACTTTGAAGTGGCCTAAGCTGAATTCACTGACTCATATCAAGCTCTCCATCCATGTGTGGCTCAGGCCATTTTTATTTTGCCACTTAAAAAACACATCTTTTTGTCATCTACCTACATTGTTCAGATTTGGGGTATATGTTTAGGGACTTAAGTTTATCCATATTGAATTATATCAGGTTTATAAATGGCTCCTAAAATAAGTCTGGCACTGTCTTATAAGAAACTGCCTGACTTTACTAGAAATTACTGTCCAGGCAAGAGAGAAACCACAGGGGTGTTAAGAGGACTCAAGTGGCTTCAAGGGTCAAAGAACTTTCTTTGGTGTAAATGTTGGGTATGGATAATGGTTGCCATGGCAGAGAAGGGATCTGTCTTTCCCATAGACTGTGAGCTTTAGGTCTGGGTTCCTGATCCATTTATATCTCCACAGGATTTAGCAAAGTTCTTTGCCTATAGTAGGTCCTCAATAAACATGTGCTAAATATATGAGAAAAGGGCAATGGATAAATGCATACCCCATTGACTGTTAAAACAGAAGTAATTTGCTTTTCTGAAGTTGACTTTACTTTCAGGATAGCAGAAACATCACTTTGATAAGTGAGATGGCTTTGTATTGACCACTGAAGTTTATGTGATAAAATTTAAAATATTCACAGGAATTGCTAGTTCATAGAACTTTAACTGAGATGGTTTGGCTGAAAGAGAGATTTTCTAGCTCTGTAGTTCATTTGAGACATTTTCACCAGTATCCAATTATTGGCTTTTCAGGAACAAATCCCAAATTGAAATACAAGTACAAATAACCTGTACATTTTGAGAGAAGGCAGCTGAAATGAAGGGTTACCTAGCCTTTTATATCTGACTCAAGATGAAAATTGGTTTAAATTGATATGAAAATATTTCCAAGAATAAAACCCCTTCTGCAAAACCCAAGATGATTAATATTATTTATTCCAGGAAATGAAAGATTGAAATGGTTAATGTTCAAGAAATATCTCTTAAAGTAAGAATGTCCTTTAAATGGATAAATTATGAACACAATAGACTTGTTACATGGCAAGACCTCGATGGAGGTAAAGTCCTTCATTATTTCAAGCCCCATGTTGGAACTTCAAGAAATGGGAAAGTAAAATAGCCTGATAGCTGTCCAGACGTTAAAGTAAGAATGAATCATGGGGGACTTAGAGGGATCAAACCACTCTCAACTCTACAAATACTTTTTTCTTTATTTTGATATATTTTAGATATTTTGCAGGAAATAGACGGGCCAAGATTCTATAAAACTGTTCTCCTACTGATGACAAGAATGCAGAGATCCAGAGAGTCACTCACCTTCTTCGTGCAATTAATCAAATATATATCTCTTTGATTTTACCTTCCAAATGATTTTCTACCACAAGCCACCCTTTCCACATTTACCACTCATAGTAATTCAGTCCTTCATGGACATTTTCCTAGGCAGGTACTTGTCTAATTCGACCGTGCATCAAAATCATCTAGAGTGCTTGTTATGACTCAGATTGCTGGGTTTCATCTTCAGAGCTTCTGATTCGATAGTTCTGGGCACTTGAAGAGATCTCTGTACTTCCATGGTCATAGCAGCATTATTCGCAATAGCCATGATATGGGAACAATCTAAGTGTCTATCAATGGATAAATGGGTAGAGAAAAATATGGTTTATATGTACAATAGCCTTAAGAAAGAAAGTCCTGCCATTTGCAAAAATATGGATGACCTTGGAGAATATTTTGCTAAATGAAATAAGCCAGATATAGGAAAACAAATACTGCATGATCTCACTTTTATGTGGAATCTACAAAATCTGAACTCAGAGAGTAGAAATGGAGAGTAGAATGGTGGTTGCCAAGAGTTGAGGGTTGGGGAAGTGGGGAGATGTTGGTTAAAGGGTACAAACTTTCAGTTAGAAGATGACCAAGTTCTGGGGATCTAACATACAGCATGGTGGGTATAGTTAATAATAATGTATTGTATACTTGAAATCTGCTAAGAAAGTAGATATTAAGAGTTCTCACCACACACACAAAAATGCAAATTATGTGAGGTGATGGATATGTTAATCAGCTTGATTTTAGTAATTGTTCTACAACGTATATGTGTATCAAAACAGCATGCTGTACACCCTCAATATACACAATTTTTATTTATCAATCATACCTCAATAAACCTAGAACAAATTAGTTCTGGGGCGGGGTCCACAAATTTGGGTTTCCAACAAACTCTCAAGTGATGCTGAGGCTGCTGATACAAGGACATTACTTTGAGAACTATGTCCTAGATTGTTATAATATTGTCTTTCTGCCCCTTTGGGTTATCCCACCTAAATACATCCTCTGTGCTGCCTGTTTTATTCCCCTACACCAAATCTTTCCATGACTTTCCATCATCAACCTGCAGGATAAGGACCAAGGTCCTCAACTGGCATAACACTTCCTACGAGTATCTACTTCTCCAGCCTCTCCTCCCTGCACTCTCCTTCACAAATCCCCCCAGGAGTCTATTTTCTGCTCTCCGTTATCTCCTTGAGAGCTCACTGTGCCAGGGCCTTGAAATATTATAGTGAATAAGTAGGTCAAATTTTATTCACTATAATATTTCAAGGCCCTGGCACAGTGAGTTTCACCTCAAGGTATAGGTCTTACCAATTAAGATGGTCACTTTACTGATCAATCAAATTCATTTCATCAGAATGAAATCCATCTGGGGGAAAGAAGGACTTCCAGGCCCAGAGCCACAGAGATCTCCAGGAGGGACAAAGGACACATTTTCAAAAATTGAGAGGGATTGCTGGAATCACAGGAAAGGATGTTTTTAGGTCAAGTGAAAAATATTTTCTTTATCAAGGGCATCTGAGGGCTGGAGAGCAGAGAGGCTGGGGTATCTGGACAGTGATGGCTGCATAGAGTGATGGAGTCATGAGAGACTGTGCTATAGTCTACCGACTTTAGAATAGGGGATAGAGATATTCCAGTTCTGACTCTGCCACTTACTAGACACTACCTACTCTGGCCAACCATAGTCGCTCCAGAGTATCTTACTGAGGCGCCTATCAGACCTCTATTTGGCACAAATTAAAATTTGTCTCAGTGGAAAACTTGAACTTTAAAACTTGAAACATTGATTCTTCTACATCCGTTCCAGGTAAGGTTAAAGTTGACAAAAGAGACCAATAGCCAGCTACCTCGTAAATTTCATTACCAAAGCCAAACTTTGATGGGACCTTAAAATTAGGATTAAAAATATGTACTCATGGGGCTTCCCTGGTGGCACAGTGGTTGAGAGTCTGCCCGCCGTTGCAGGGGACACAGGTTCGTGCCCCGGTCCGGGAAGATCACACATGCTGTGGAGCGGCTGGGCCCGTGAGCCATGGCCACTGAGCCTGCGCATCTGGAGCCTGTGCTCTGCAACAGGAGAGGCCACAACAGTGAGAGGCCCGCGTACCGCAAAAACACACAAAAAAAACCCTAAAAAAACAAAAAAAAAATATGTACTCATGGTATAAAGGCATTCATTTCAATGTGTCTTGTCTTAGTATTGAGTGTGCTTGTGTATCACATTTCAGAAGGGGTCCATAGTATTAGAAACATAACAGAAACGGAAAGAATTGTCAACAACTTGTTGCCTGTGTGATGTGTTCTCATGTGATGCCCCTTGTTTATTTTCCCATCATGATTTTCAATAAAACTCTTAAATTAAGAAGAAAAAAGACTTTTTTAACTTTGAAGAAGTGAGTGTCTGAGGAGGTAGCATCTGATTCTGCAGCTAGGGTTGGGAGAGAGAACCCTGGTAGGAAAATGTATTTACTTTGTGACAAATGAAAGAGAAACAGGCTAAGTCCCTGGACTTGTGGGAAAGAAAGATGCCACAGAACCTGGCGTGGGCCTAAGAAGGGGCACTAGAGCTTAGTGATAGTGAGAGTTCTTGGATCCAGAATCACCAGAAGCCAACTGTTCCTTGTGTGGGCACTAAATCACCTTTGAGAAGACTGAGATATCTACTTCCATGCATTGGGGGTGGGGGGCGGGCAGGGGGGATGGAGGCAGGGGAGAATAGATGGTTTGAATAGAGCAGGGGATCCAGGAAGTAAATGTGTCTTTTGGGAAGTAAAATGGGGTCAGGCAGATTATTGTCATGAACATAGCTCACTTGAGAAGCATGATTAGACCCAAAATACAGATCTGCAGATCTGCCAGACCAGGGACTTGGCATTTCCTGAGAGCAGCCAGGAGAGTGTGCAAGGAGAGCTCCTCCAACCCAAGCTGCAAGGAGGACCATCTCAAGAGGGAGCAGATGTGGCCAACAAGGAATGTGGAATCAGCACAGGTAGTCTCTGCCCATAGAGTTAAGACATGGTTCTCAGACCTTCAAGACAGGAAGGTCTCTGTCTTTGCAATTATTTAGGCCTTTATGTCTCCATGATTATGTCTCCTTTAGTTTTCAGTAAAATATTTATTTGAAAAAGTCCAGCCTCTTTTGGCTGAGCCATAGGATAAATGGATTTTTTCACACCTTGACCAAGAAAACAAAAAGAAGTAAAGGTGACCTAGGAGTGGAAAGGAAATCCTGTAGCCAGGTAAGGTCTCTTGTATCCTACCCCCTCCCCTTGTGTCATCATAATGTTTGAATTGGACTTGAACTTGAATTTCCAGGATATTGTGATATCCAACTTGCTCTTCTCGAAAACCAAGACCTTTCTACAGCAGCATTTACCAAACTATGGAACCACAATCCCTGAAAATGATCCATTAAACAGGTGGTCCAGGACTTCCATGGCAGTCCAGTGGTTAGGACTCTGTGCTCCCAATGCAGGGAGCACAGGTTTGATCCCTGGTTGGGGAACTAAGATCCTGCATGCCGTGCGGTGCAGCCAATAAATACATAAATAAATAAGTGGTCCACAGTCAAGTAATTCTGGGAAATGTTTTGTGTTCCATCTCACTTGAAGGAATAGAGACTAAAGTTAAGGGATACTCCAAGGCTCTGCCTACTCGCCTGACCTCCTTTCTCCCTCTCTTATTGCATTCCAGCCTCCCTGGTCCTCCTCATGGTTCCTGGAACATTCTAGCATGCCATTGCTTCAGGTTCTATTCCTCTTCCTGAAATAGTGTTCCCCCCATAATTCACAAGGCTCTCTTCTTCACTTCATTCAGGTTACTGTTCAAGTGACCCATCCTCAGATTGGTGCTCAAGACAGGTCTTACCTGACCACGCTTTTAAAATAGCATTCACCATCACATTCAGATCTCTTATTCTGATGACTTTATATTACAAATCTATTTGTTTATTGGTTTGTTGTCTTTCTACCCAACTACAATGTTAAATTATCAACACCTAGAGCTGTGTCTGGAATATAGAATGTGCTATTTATAAATTGAATGAATGGTGAAAAAATAGTTACAGTTATTGCCTCACAGAGCTTACAATTTAACAGAGGGTATAAAATATATATCTGAAATTTAATAGTGTAATGAGTATTATGATTGGGGAAGAATAGAATGCAGTGGAAGAGTATGAGACTAGCATTTTACCCAAACATAGAGGAAATGATGTTTAGATGAAGGCTTGTGAAATGCCAGAGCTGAGAGACACCACAGTCCGTTTGTGAAATTAAAGGAGTTCAATTTGACTGACAGAGAGCAAGGCAGCAGAAAGGTGAGATAAGGGGCTTCAGAGCTAGGTAAGTCCTTGTAAACATATTAAAGGGTTTGGATTTCATCCTTAGAGCAATGGGATCATATTAAGTGTTTTGAGCAAGTAAAAGTAAACATTAGTCTGGGTGTGGAGTGGGTAGGAAGGAAACAAGGCTGTGAGATATATACTATTTAATGATTGGATTTTTGTGTTTCCCTTCACCATCTCCTTATCTGGCCTATTTTTCTTTATGCAAATCATATAGCCATATTATAGACAATATGGAAAACAACATATTTTTAAAAATATGATCCTACATAAGCTTTGCTATCTTTATAGTATTTTTTAATTATTATGTCCTTTCTTTTTCCTTCTATACATATATTTTATCTAGTTGTAATCATACTAAAAATATAGTTCTAATACTTTTTTTGCAGATAATATACCATGGTTTATAAACGTTTTAATATTGTTACATACGTTTCATGATCATTTTTAATGATTACATGATTCTCCATCAAGAGGATGTAAAATGGGTTGTGTGGCCAATGATATTGGACAATTGGATTATAGCTATTCATCTCCATTTTACATCACATTTGGATATTTTCCAACTTTTCATGTACAGGATTACTTCCTTATGATGGATTACTTCCTTAGGATGGATTCCTAGGGATGGAAGTACCAGATCATATATTATTGAATTAAGTTATCAATCAACCAAAGTAAAAATATAAACATTTTTATTCTTCTTGACTGTCAATTGTATTCTCAAGAGTTTATATTGCCACCAGCAATATGTAAGACTAGCTGTCATGCCACACCAGTGTCTCTTTTATCATTGCAGCAAAGTGTAAGAGTTATGTATAATGCTCCTTAACAAGAGTACTGAGAGACATATTTAGTCATATCCAAAGTTTGTTTAGCTGACAATGAATGCCATGAATTCACCTGGACAATGAGGTAATTGGAGGAAATATTACTACCAATTTAAGTCTGTTCAGGTCCCAGGAATCTCTCAAGCTCCATGGAAGTACATTTAGCCATGGCCTAAAATGACATAGGTGAAGCTGGGTCTGGAAACCACCCCTGTTTGTTTCTTAATTGGCTTGTTTGTGTTTGGCTTTGTTTTGCTTTTTAAGTCGACTGCTGTTTAATATTTATACAGAAAGGCTTGAAGCCCAGGTGTCTTATTTCCCCTGTCATAACTATAGTCAAAGATTTTTCTGGAACAAGATATTTAGTTATGCCAAAACAATTATATAACATCACATATATCATATTCTAATAATTGGATTGTTGCCTGAATAAAAGAGTCATACAAAATCCATTTTCTGACTGAGGAGTTTGGATAGCTGTCTGCTCACCAAGAGAAAGGAGTTGGATATCTCAATTAAGTCTCCCTTACAAAATTCATCACTTTAAATACTGGTGGTTAAATTATAAAACATTGTCATTAAAACCATTTGCAAGGGCAGGACAGGAATAAAGAAGCAGTCGTAGAGAATGGACTTGAGGACACGGGGACAGGGAAGGGTAAGCTGGGACAAAGTGAGTATCATTGACATATATACATTACCAAATGTAAAATAGATAGCTAGTGGGAAGCAGCCACATAGCTGAGGGAGATCAGCTTGGTGCTTTGTGACCACCTAGAGGGGTGGGATAGGGAGGGTGGGAGGGAGATGCAAGAGGGAGGAGATATGGGGATATGTATATATATATATATATATGTATAGCTGATTCACTTTGTTATAAAACAGAAACTAACAAACCATTGTAAAGCAATTATACTCCAATAAAGATGTTAAAAAATAAAATAAATTATTTGCAAATGTGACAGGTGAAAATGGAGACATACTATTGTTTTAAATTACATTTATTTTAATACTAGTGTGTTTCAACTTTATTTTCCCTCAAACACTGGTTTTACTAATATATCTCTTCTCTTCAATATGGTGTATTTCCTTTGTTGATTTTTTAATTTTGATTTCAATGTTTTTTAAATTTCTCGGTTGACATCAATTCTTTGTATAACAAACATCTTAACATTTAGTCTCTCAATTTTGCAGAAAATATTTTATCAGTTCATATCTTGACATTTTTAAAAGTATTTAAATTTATACTTAAACCACTGAAAAATTCCTTTGTGACATAATTCTATTGCTTCTAATCTTAGACGGTTCTCCAAAATTTCATTATCTAAGTATTCAATTCTATTTTTTTAAACAAGAAAATGTGTATTTAGTGGATAAAAATACACCATCAATTTTGAGAAAATATTGGAGAAATATTTTGAGAAAATATTTGTTCTATAGGAATTAGCACTACTGGAAAATCATGAAAATACATCACTTCAAATTATAAACAAGTACATTTGTACTAAGTTTATCAGGTACAAAGTGAAGAGAGAAATCGACTATTTTATTAAGGAAAAATCTGGTCAGCCAAACTAGATCACTTAGACTACCCAAATTCATTCTAATTAGATTTAGTTAAATTAGTAGGATAATTACATGTTTTGAATTTATTTTTACATTTTATTACATTATTGTCATCCTTTTTTATTATCATGTATGATCATAATTTCACTACCTGGTAAATAATTGCTTCCAAAAAATTTTTTTCTCTTAAATAGAATAACAATTTTGTTACTTCTTGTTAAGATCATAGCATATTTAAATTAACAAATTAAACACCTAATGGTTTGGTTAATATCTACCTATGAAATTTTTTTTTAAATAACTGGGTTGCCCGTGCACTTAATGAACTGGTTGACTTCAGGACTGATAAAGCAGACCTTGTCAGAGGAGTCATGAAACTGACTGTTGGCAAAGTACTCAAAGGCAAACCCAATAGTATGGTCACTGAGCCAGGTTGGAGGATCCAATAGTGAGACATCTGTTTGCCACAGCAGACTGTCCATGTAACTGAAGACTACTGGAGCAATCTTGTACTGACTAGAGCTGCTCAGAAATGCCAGAAGCTGCCTCAGTCCTCACCAATCCAACCAGCCTTCAGGCACCTCTGTATTGGTCGGAAAGCCGGAAGTGGGTTTTAGGGTAAACAAGTCTAAAAGCTTAACTTTGAATTAGCCTGTGTACATGAATTCATGCTTCATTCTGTGTTTTTCCTCATACCTTTCAATGTGTGTGTATAAACTAAATGAACTAAATGCTTTAAAATATTTGGAAAGTTAACCAGAAAGCACACTTGTAATGTATTCAAACAGTTGTGATCGTACATATATATCAAAAGTATTAAGTAAGTAGATTTAGATAAAGAACAATCAAGTTACCTGTGAAATTATTAAGAGAGTTCTACTACCAAACATGAACTCATGCCATATTACTATTGGTTTTCTACTCCTGACTATACATTTTCAGTTTTACTCCTTTATTTTCTCTCCTCTCCTTTCTTCTCCTTTCCCCTCCCTTCCCCTCCTCTTTTTTCCCTCCTTTGCTCCCTCCCTCCTTCATTTCTCTTTTTTTCCTTCCCTCCCTTTCTTCTTCCATAAGATATGTAGTGAATCCATGCTATGCACCCTGTATTGTGTTAGCTGTGGAGACATGTGGAGACAAAAGCAAGACACACCCAATCTCCCCTTAACAACAATTTTATATTTTAAGTTGGAAGACTTAGATGGAAATTGGGAAATAAAATGAAAAATTACAGTATTATTAACAATAATGATTAGCAAATGTTTTCTATGCATTGATGCTGTTCTAACCATTTTAATTGTATTTTCTAATTTATCCTCACAACAACCCTATGAAACTAGTAGAACTGCTTCCCCTCTTCTACAGAAAGTGAAACTGAGGCCCTGAGAAAGTTAAATAACTTGGCCAGGGATGCAGAGCTAGTAAGTGGTGGGAAGTGTGATTCAAAAGCAGGGAGGTGGGCTCCAGAACCTGTAGTCTTAACCACTAAATTGTCCTACACACTAGAGAAGTTCTTTGGTTGACAAGAAGGGAATAAATTAAACAGCTTAGCTGGTTTATTTTGACCATAAATTTTTAATATATATGTATTTTGTGCCTTTTACATAAGTATAATTTTGACGTAGCTTAGCAGTGAAACTTTCCTCTTGATGTGGTTACTGTGGGTTGTTTTACTAAGTTTTAGTTCATATTTACCTTTTAACGTATGGAATCCAGTTCTGCTTGAAAATATGCTCCAAAATTTGACTGCAGGACTAGAAGGTGTTTTGGCTACAAAGTAGATTGATCAAATAAACCTTCCAAATAAATAGCTTTTCAGATGGGTTTGGCAAAGGATATGTGTGTAGTAAAGATAAATTTCATGTTTAAGCAATGGTAGACTCTTCCCTCGGGAGAAGATGGTTAGTATTGCACAGCTAGCATTTCCCACGGCAATTTTGAGATAAATAAGGGAATCTTTCAGTGTGGGAACTGATGTGCTGTCTACAGCTACAGCCCTATCTAAAAGCTCATATTTCAGATTCTACAGATAGATGCTTCAGTTTCCATGTGTGTGTGTGTATTATATATGTATCAAGTGGTTTCTAATTTTTTTTCACATGAAAATGTGCCAGATTATCCTAGAGGGGAAAAAAACGGTTCTTTGTATATTTTGGATAACAGTTCTTTGTCAGATATATCTTTTGCAAATACTTTCTCTGTCTGCAGCTTTTCTTCTCATTCCCTTGCCTTTCATAGAGCACAAGTTTTTAATTTTAAAGATGTCCAGATTATGAATTATTTCCTTCATGGATTGTGCCTTTGGTATGATATCTAAAAAGTCATCTCCATACCCAAGGTCAGTTAGGTTTTCTCCTTTGTTATCTCCTAGAAGTTTTATAGTTTTGCATTTTACATTTAGGTCTATGATTCACTTTTAGTTAATTTTTGGAAAGGGTGTAAGCTCTGTGTCTAGATTTATTTATTGTTTTTGTATGGATGGGTGACCAGTTGTTCCAGTACCAGTTATTGAAAAGGCTGTCTTTGCTCCATTGTCAAGCATCAGCTGACTTTATTTATGTGGGTCTGTTTCTGGAGTCTCTTTTCTGTTCCCTTGACTTGTTCATCATTCTTTCACCAATAATATCATACTGCCTTGATTACTGTAGCTTTATAGTAATTCTTGAAGTCAGGTAGTGTCAGTCCTCTAACTCTGTTCTTTAATATTGATTTGCCTACCCTGGGGGTTTTGCCTCTCCATATAAACTTTAGAATCAGTTTTTCATATTTTATATGACTGGATTTTGTCATTCTTTTGTCTATCTAGATTCAATCAAGTGGATAGAAAGATCTACTCTACTGGTTCTTATGGTAAAGATACTCTTTGCCCTCTTTACTGATCTTAATAATAATTTTAATTTAACTAATTATTTCTGATTAATTATGAAAGGAAGTACACAATTATTATTTGCAGCTGATATGATTATATACCCATAAAAACCAATCTAGTGAAAGGAACAAATGTGTAAACTTATTATTACAAAAAGTGAATAATTTGAAAGATATATAAGTAGAACTCCATGGGCATCTAAAAGAGATTGCTGCAAACTTGGCCTCAGACTGTTAAAAATGGCTTCGTGAGGGGAAAATGAGAATTATTGTTTAATGGTCACAGAGTTTCTATTTGGAGCAATGAAAATGTTTTGGAAATAGATAGTGGTGATTATAAATGTTATTAATGCCATTGTACTATACACTTTAAAATGGTGAAAATGTTGAAGTTTTATGTCATATTTAACCACAATTTTTACAATTAATAATGTAATGTACCCAACATCATTGAATTATATACTTTAAATAGATGAATAGTATGTTATGTAAGTTATATCTCAATAAAGCTTTTTTTTTCCTTAAAGAATTGCTTCACGGGGACTTCCCTGGTGGTACAGTGGTTAAGAATCCGCCTGCCAGTGCAGGAGACACGGGTTTGAGCCCTGGTGTAGAAAGATCCCACATGCCGCGGAGCAACTAAGCCCATGCGCCACAACTACTGAGCCTGCACTCTAGAGCCCGTGAGCCTCAACTACGGAGACCACGTGCCACAACTACTGAAACCCGCATGCTTAGAGCCGGTGCTCTGCAACAAGAGAAGCCACCACAATGAGAAGCCCATGCACTGCAATGAAGAGTAGCCCCCGCTCACCACAACTAGAGAAAGCCCATGCACAGCAATGAAGACCCAACACAGCCATAAATAAATAAACAAATAAATAAATAATTTTTTTAAAAGAATTGCTTCACACAGCTAACGACATTTGATTCTCAAAAGATGAGAGGAAGATTACTAGATAGAGAAGAGGAGGATTTTTAGGCAGAGCTATTCTTGGCACTGAGATTTTTTTCCTTTCAGAAAAAAAACTTTATCTTTACTACATATCTGTAAACTGTGGCCATACGTCCAGAACCATTAACCTTCCATCAAAAACAATTCTTTGAGTCAAGAAGGAAATTAATGTCAAAAAGAAAAGAAAAAAGAGCAAAAAGTCTAACCTAAATATTTAAAGGGCTTGGAGCAGCTCTGAGGAACAAACTAATAAGCAGAATCAGTCATCCTGGTTTCCTTCTTTCTGACAATGGTTTTCATTAATTATAGCTATGCAATTCTGCTTCCTGATTTCTTTATAAAAACAAATATCCTAAAGTTCTTATGTTAAAAAGATCCCAATAACAACCAAATTAAAGGAGAGTCTAGGCTAACAGATGATAAAGACATTGTGGAAGATTTTGAAGAACTGTAACTTATTCTTCTTGACATGGGACTTCCAGAGCGGAGTTTTCATCTGATTACTCAGGGCTAAAGTGTGTTTATTCTTGGTTTTATTAGGATTCTTGTTTTCAGGATTCACTTCCCAACACTGGGTGCTTAATGATTGAGGAGACAAACTCTGAAGTTAAAGAGGTGGGGATCTTCTCCACTAGCCAGAGGTCATGCCTGAGACGCTGGAACCCAGGCTTAGTATTATTCTGAGAGTGAGGTTGCTGAGGACTCAGGATAGATAGCTTAATAAGACATGAGATATTCCTAGAAAATAAAAACGTCTCCTTCAACCCTGATACAGTGATTACATACTACCGTAAAAAGAGCAGTAAGTTTTGATTCCTGGTATCACCATTTACTATTTTTGTGATTATGCATTCGATGAAGCCTCATTTCCTCACTCTTAAAGTAGGGTTCATTACACATGGGACATTTGTGTTGAGAGATAGTAATAGAATAAACTTATTTAGTTTCAGGTGTGCCTTTTAAAAATAGCAAATCACTGGCTCTTTAAAAATTTTTTACTCCAGAATGAGAACCTTACCTACCCCTAACTATCATCTCTTTGGAAATTGGGATACAATTTCTCTTTTTAGTTCAAGCATACCTTGATATTTTGCATAAGGCATTGGGGTAACAAAGGAAGTGTTAGAGGCAAGAGTCATGGAAAGGCATGATGTTGAGGGACAAGGGCAGATTCTACACCTTTGTCTTGTTTCCAATCACCTCATTTTCAAGTACATCCTGATTCTAACTAGATTCACCAAATTTAGGTAAGACAGGAACTGGTGTGAGCAGACCTCAGGTATATATGCTGTTTTTGTTTTGTTTCATTTAACTAAAATACAGTAAAATTGACTTTGTTTAATGTACAATTCTATGAGTTTCGACACAGTCTAGATTTGTGTAAGCACCATCACAATCAGAAAAGAGACCAGTTTAATCATCCCCAAACACTGGCCCTTTGTAATAACATGCTCCCTCCTCCCCTAACCTTTGGCAACCACTGATCTATTCTCCATAGCTATAGTTTCACCTTTTTTCCATAAATGTCACATAAATGGAATCATGTATGTGATCTATTTTTTTTTTTCGGCTGCAGTTGGGTCTTCGTTGCTGTGCGCGGGTTTTCTCTAGTTGCGGTGAGCGGGGGCTATTCTTCGTTGTGGTGCATGGGCTTCTCATTGCAGTGGCTTCTCTTGTTGTGGAGCATGGGCTGTAGTCACAAGGGCTTCAGTAGTTGTGGCACACAGGCTCAGTAGTTGCGGCATGTGGGCTTTAGGGAGTGCAGGCTTCAGTAGTTGTGGTGCATGGCCTCAGTAGCTGTGGCTCGCAGGTTCTAGAGCACAGGCTCAGTAGTTGTTGCTCACAGGCTTAGTTGCTCCACAGTATGTGGGATTTTCCCAGACCAGGGATCGAACCTGAGTCCCCTGCATTCCCAGGTGGATTCTTAACCACTGCACCACCAGGGAAGTCCCTATGTGACCTTTTGAGACCAGCTTCTTTCCATCAGCATATTGCCCTTGAGATTTGTCCATATTGCTGTGTGTCAGTAGTTTGTTCATTTGCATTGCTGAGCAACATTCCATTGTATGGATGTATGAGTTTGTTTATCAATTGACTTACTAAAGAACATTTGGGCTGTATCCAGTTTGGGGCAATTATGAATAGAGCTGCTATGAACATTCATGCACAGGTTTTGTGTGAATATGAGTTCTCATTGCTCTATGATTTTGCCCTGAAGGGAAGCTTTGGCAATGCCTGAGGGACATTTTTGGGTTTGGGGAATTTTGCTGGGGGAGTTTTTTTTTTTCTTCATTTTATTTTTTTAAAATTTTATTAGAGTACAGTTGATTTACAATGTTGTGTTAGTTTCAGGCATACAGCATAGTGATTCAGTCATACATATACATATATTCATTCTTTTACAGATGCTTTTCCCATATAGGTTATTACAGAATATCCCTGTGCTATACAGTAGGTCCTTGTTGGTTATCTATTTTATACATGGTAGTGTGTGTATGTTAATCCCTAGCTCCTAATTTATCCCTCCCCTCCACATTTCCCCTTTGGTCACCGTAAGTTTGTTTTTGAAATCTGTGAGTCTATTTCTGTCTTGTAAACAAGTTCATTTATATCATTTTTTTTAAAAATTAGATTCCACATATGAGTGATATCATATAATATTTGTCTTTTTCCATCTGACTTACTTCACTTAGTATGATAATTTCTAGGTCCATCCTTGCTGCTGCAAGTGGAATTTTTTGGTTCTTTTTATGGCTCAGTAATATTCCAATGTATATATGTACCACATCTTCTTTATCCATTCATCCATTGATGGACTTTTAGGTTGGTTACCTGTCCTGGCTATTGTAGATACTGCTGCAATGAACATTGGGGTGCATTTATCTTTTTGAATTATGATTTTCTCTGGATATATACCTAGGAGTGGGATTGCTGGACCATATGGTAGCTCTATGTTTAGTTTTTTAATGAACCTCCATACTGTTCTCCATAGTGGCTGTTACCAATTTACATTCCGACCAACAGTGTAAGAGGATTCCCTTTTCTCTACAGCCTCTCCAGCATTTATTGTTTGTAGACGTTTTGATGATGGCCATTCTGACCAATGTGAGGTAATACCTCATTGTAGTTTTGATTCGCATTTCTCTGATAATTAATGATGTTGAGCATCTTTTCATATGATTTTTGGCTATCTCTGAGGGACATTTTTGATTGTCACAACTAAAGCAGAGTGGGAGTTTGTTGGGGGGTGGGGAGGCTGAAGAGTTGCTACTATCATCTAGTGGGTAGAAGTCAAGGTGCATTATCTGACAATGCACAGGACAGCCCCCAACAACAAAAACTGATTGGACCAAAATATCAATAGTTCTACAGTTGAGAGACCTGCTCTACAGGAAATACCTGAGTGGGAATTACAAGGGTGTATGGTAAGTAGGTGTATCTTTAACTTTACAAGAAACAGCCAGACTGTTTTCCAGAGTGGGTATATTTTTTGGCATTCTCACCAGCAATGAGAGTTCCAGGAGTTCCACATTCTTACCAGCAGTTGATATTGCAGGGTTTTCTTTAGTTGCATTTTTTGCCATTCTACTAGGTACATAGGGACAGCTCATCAGTTTTTATTTGGATTTCCTTAATGGCAAAGCATATTGATTATATATATTTTAATTTGCTTATTTGCTAGCCATATATCCTCTTTGGTAAAGGATTTATTCAAGTTTTTGGGCCCAATTGTTAATTGAATTGTTTGCTTTCTTACTGTTGAATTTTGAGAGTTTCTTATACGGTTGACCCTTGAACAATGCGGGGGCTGGGGTACCAACCTTCCACACAATCCAAAATCCGAGTATAACTTATAGTCAGCCCTTGGTATATGCAATTCCTCCATATCCTTGGTTCCACATCCATGGATTCAACCAACAGCAGATCGTGTAGTACTGTCATGTTTACTATTGAAAATATCCTCATGTAAGTGGCCCTGTGCTGTTCAAACCCATGTTATTCAAGGGTTCGCTGTATATTATGGATACAAGTGCTTTGTTGATTGTGTGATTTGCAAATATTTTCTCCCAGTCTGTAGCTTGTCTTTTCATTCTCTCAACAGTGTCTTTCACAAAGGAAAATGTTTTAATTTTGATGAAGTCCCATTTATCACTTTTTAATTTTATGGGTTGCATTTTTAGTTTTATACTTAAGAAATCTAACCACAGGTTGTTAAGATTTTCTGTTTTCCTTAAAACTTTTGTGGGTTTAGACTTTATATTTAGATCTCTCATCCACTTGAGTTAATTTTTGTATAAGCTGTGAGGTTTAGGTTGATATTCATTTATTACCATACAGATGGCTGATTGTTCTAACCATATTGTAAAATTTTCATTTTTCCATTGAATTGCCTTTCTACATTCATCAAAAATCAAGTAGCCATATTTGTATGGCTACATTCCTGGAATTTCTATTCTGTTTTACTCGTCTTTGTATCCATCCCTTCATTAATTCTGTACTGTGTCAACTATTGTAGCTTTATAGTAAGTCTTGAAATTTTTTAGTGTGGCCTCCAACTTTATTCTTCTTTTTAAAATTTGTTTTGTCTATGCTAGTTCCCTTGCTTTTCCATATAAATTTTAGAATCATCTTGTCTAGATCAACAAGAATTCCTGTGAAGATTTTGTTTCAAATTGTGTAAAATCTGTAGTTTAGAGACAGTTAACATATTAAATATTGAGTCTTCCAATCTGTGAACACAATATGTCTCTCCATTTATATGTCTATAATTTTTTTTCATCAGCATTTTATAGTTTTCAGACTACAGATTCTGCCCCATTTTGTTAGAATTTTATCTCAGGATTTCACTTTTTAATTTCTTGTAAATGGTTTATTTCTAATTTTTCATTGCTGAAAATACAATATATAGATATACAATTGAATTTTATGTTGACTTTATATCCTATGACCTTGATAAACTTGCATAGTACTTGTAGAAATGTTTTTGTAGGTTCTTTGAGATTTTCTATGTAGACAATCATGTCATCTACAAATAGGGACAGTTTTAGCTCTTCATTTCCAACCTACATGTGCTTTACTTCATTTTCCTTCTCTTACTTCAATGGCTAGCTCTTCCAGTACGACGTTAAACAGAAGTGGTGAAAAGGGACATCCTTGCCTTCTTTACGATCTCAAGAATAAAGTATTCAATCTTTCACCATTAAGAATGATGTTAGCTATATATTTGCTATGGATGTCCTTTAATGAATTAAGGAAGCTCTTTTTCATTCCAAGCTTCCTAAAGGTTTTGTCACAAATGACTGTGAATTTTGTCAAATAATTTTTTCTGTGTAAATTGATATGATCAGGTATTTCTTTTTCTGTAGCCTGTTGACATGGTTGATTATACTGATTGACTTTTTAAAAAATTGAACCAGCAATTGTATTCCTGGAATAAAACCAAGTTGGTCATGGTATATTATTCTTCTTATATATTGCTATATTTGATTTGCTAGTATTTTGTTAAGAATTTTTGCACCTATGTTCATAAGGAATATTGGTCTGTTATTTTATTTCCTTGTACTGTCTTTGGTTTTGGCATCAGGATAATGCTGGCCTAATAAAATAATTTGAGAGCTTTCCTTTCTCTTCTATCCTTTGGAAAAAGAGATTGTGTAAAATTGGTGTTATTTATTTTTTAAGTATTTGATAGAATTTTCCCATGTAACTATCTGAGCCTAGATACTTCTTTTTCAGAAGAGTTTTAACTATGAATTCTATTTATTTAATTGATTTAGGACTATTCAAAACATCTAGTTATTCTTGGGTGACTTTTGGTAGTTTGTGGTCTTTAAGGTATTCATCCATTTCATCTAAGTTTTCAAATTTATATTCATAAAGTTTTTTGTGGTTTTCCTGTATCATCATTTAATGTCTGTGACTTCCATTTGTCAATTCTGATATTGGTTATTTATGCCATCTCTTTTTTTTTTTCTTTATAGGTTTGGCTAAAGTTTTATCAATTCTAATAATCATTTTAAAGAACCAACTTTTGTTCTATTGATTTTCTCTATTGTATTCTCTATTGTATTCTGTTTTCAATTTTAATGATTTCTACTGTAATATCAATATTTATTATTTCCTTCTTTCTGCTTGCTTTTTATAGTTCTTTAAGGTGGAAAATTCGATTATTGATTTGGTACCTTTCTTCTTTTTTAGAACAACCACTTAATGCTATAAATTTCACTCTAAGTACTGCTTTAGCTGTGTACAACATATATTAATGTTATATTGCCATTTTTGTTTAGTTCAAACTGTTCTCTAGTGTCCCTTGAAACTTATTATTTGATTCGTTGATTATATAAAAGTGTGTCATTTAATTTCCAAATGTTGAGAGATTTACCAATTATTGTTCTGTTCCTGATTTCCAGTGTAATTTCATTATGTCAAAAAACACACTTTGGGACTTCCCTGGTGGTGCAGTGGTTGAGAGTCCGCCTGCTGATGCAGGGGGTCTGGGAAGATCCCACATGCCGCAGAGCAGCTGGGCCCATGAGCCATGGCCACTGAGCCTGCACGTCCGGAGCCTGTGCTCCGCAACGGGAGAGGCCACAACAGTGAGAGGCCCGCGTACCGAAAAAAAAAAAAAAAAAAAAAAAAAAACCACTCTGTGTAATTTCAATTATTTAAAATTCTGTTAAGGTTTGTTGTATGCCTCTAGATGTGTTCTGTCTTGATGAATGTTTCATGTGCACTGAAAAAATCATGTGTTCTGCTACTGTGGGGTGAAATGTTATATAAACGTCAAGCAGATCCAGTTATTGTATCCCTTAGTTCTTCTATATTTTTGCTGACTGTATTAGATTCCTAGGGAAGCCAAAACAAATTGTCACAAACTTGGTGGCTTAAAACAACATAAATTTATTATCTCACAGTTATGGAGGCCAGAATTCTAAAATCAAGATGTCAACAGAGATGATTCCTTCTGGAGGCTCTGAGGGAGAGTATATTCCATGCCTCTCTCCTGGCTTCTGGTGGATGCTAGCAATCCTTGCTATTCTTGACCTATAGATGCATCACTGCAATCTCTGCCATCATCTTCATATCACCTTCCCCTTGTGTGCCTTCTCCCTTCTCCTCTTTTAAAAAGATACTTGTCATTAGCTTTAGGGTCCACCCTAATCCAGGATGATCTCATCCCAGGATCTTTAGCTTAATTACATCTGCAAAGAGTATTTTTCTAAATAGGTTAGATTCAGAGGTTTCAGGCAGACATATCTTTTGGAAGGGAGTGCCACCTTTCGACCCACTACACTGACTTTCTGTCTACTTGTTCTATCAATTACTGAGAGCAATGTAGGAGTCAACAACTTAACTTTGGATTTGTCCTTTTTTTCTTTCATTTTTATGTGCTTTTCTTGAAATATTTTGAAGCTGTCAGATGTATACAAATGTATGGTGTTTATAAATTTAGGATGAATTTATTCTTTTATCATTATGTAATGATGCTATTTACTTCTGGTAGTTTTTCTTTTTCTGAAATCTACTTTGTTATTAGTAAATCCATACAAGCATTATTTTGGTTGATATTTTCATGGCATATCTATTTCCATCCTTTTACTTTTAGCCTACTTGTATTTAAAATGGGTGTATTATAAATAATTTATGGTTGGGTCACTGTTTTTTTAATCCATTCTGAGTCATTGTCTTTAAATTGGTATGTTTGGACTACTTATATTTAATGTATTTATTGATATGTTTTGACTTAGGGCTGCCATTTTATTTGTTTTCTCTCTTTTTAATTCTTCTATAATGATCTTGAAATACACCCGGAATGCTCTCTTCTCCTTAACAAGCTTTGCCCTCAAGGGAAACTATTTCACCAGAACTTAAATTACTTGGGTTTACCAAAGCCTAACCAACCGGAAGGAAGGAAAATACCCAAATCCAGCTACCCAATAGATCATGTCCAACTTTCAATAAAATATTACAAGGCATGCAAAAAACAAAAAAAAGCACACAGTCTGAAGCAATAATATGGACATCAGAGCCAGACTCAGCTATTGTAGAGACTTTGGAATTATCAGACCAGGAATTAAAAATAACAGGGCTTCCCTGGTGGCACAATGGTTGAGAATCTGCCTGCCAATGCAGGGGACACGGGTTCGAGCCCTGGTCTGGGAAGATCCCACATGCCACGGGGCAACTGGGCCCATGAGCCACAACTACTGAGCCTGCACGTCTGGAGACTGTGCTCCGCAACAAGAGAGGCCACGATACTGAGAGGCCCGTGCACTGCGATGAAGAGTGGCCCCCGCTCGCCGCAACTAGAGAAAGCCCTCACACAGAAGCGAAGACCCAACACAGCCAAAAATAAATAAATAAATAAATTTATTTTTTAAAAATCTATAATTAATGTGCTAAGGGTTCTAATGGGAAAAGTGGGCACCATACAGGAACAAATAGGTAATGTAAGCAGAGATATGGAAACTCTAAGAAAGAATCAAAAAGAAATGCTAGAAATAAAAAACACTGTAAGAGAAACAAAGAATGACTTTGATGAACTTGTTAGTAGACTAAACACAGCCAAGAAAAGAACCAGTGAGCTTGAAGGTATGTCAGTAGAAACTTCCTAAACTGAAAAGCAAAGGCAAAACGGAATAGAACACCTAAGAACTATGGGACAAATACAAAAAGTATAACATACACATACTGGAAACATCAGAAGCAAAAAAAAGAGAAAAGAACAGAAGAAATATTTGAAATAATAATGGCTGAGAATTATCCAAAATTAATAACAAACACCAAACCATAGACCCAGGAAACTCAGAAAACACCACAGATGATAAATAATTTAAAAAATCTACACCTAA
The DNA here is from genome assembly GCF_003676395.1 of Aethalodelphis obliquidens. Lineage (NCBI taxonomy): Eukaryota > Metazoa > Chordata > Mammalia > Artiodactyla > Delphinidae > Aethalodelphis > Aethalodelphis obliquidens. The sequence continues at coordinate 9,478,798 of NW_020837990.1, forward strand.
GCATATCATCTCAAACTACAGAAAATCAAAGACAAACAGAAAAATCATGATAGAAGCCAGAGGGAGAAAAAAATCCTACCTATTGAGGAAAAAGAATAAGGTATCTGTGTTTCTATTGCACAAAACTTATGCATCTGTTAGGTTACATGGCAAAAGGAAATTAAAATCAAAGGTGCAGTTAAGGTTGTTAATCAGCTGACCTTAAAATAGGGAATACTGAATTATCCTGAGTTATCCAAGTGGGTCAAAAGTAACCACAAGAGTCCTCAAAAGTAAAAAAGGGAGGCAGAAGAGGGAGAACCAAAGAGATGGTGGTGTGAGAAGAACTTGGCCCAAAGTTGCTGGCTTTGAAGATGGAGGAGTCAGAGAAAACAGACGAGCTCTAGAAGCTAGAAAAGGCAAGGAGATGAACTCTCCCATAGAGTGTCCAGAAGGGTGTGCACACGGCCAGCACCTTGATTTTAACCCAGTGAGGTTCATTCTGGAATTTTGACGTCAAGAAACATAAGATAATACATTTGTATCATGTAAGCCACCAAGTTTGTGATAATTTGTCACAGCAACAGTAGAAAACTAATACAATTATAACTACTGTTTTAAAGTTTTTGATAATTTCAACATCTACATTATCTCAGGGTTGGTGACTTTGCTTATTCTCCTGCAAGTTGTAATTTTCCTCATATGCTGAATAGTTTTGGCTTATATTTGGATATTTTAACTACTGTGCTATGAGATCCTGGATCTTGTTTAAACCCTAAAGATAATGTTGATTTTTTTTAAATCAGGCAATCGATCTAGTTAGGTTAAAGCCATAAATTCCAACCCACCTTTTGTGGGCTCTAGTTTCAAGGTCTGTTCAGTTCTCAAAACCTTTGGCTGTACTGTTTGAATCTGTCCCATGCATGTAACATCCAGTGGTCAGTCTGGGACCTGGGCAATGGTCCAGTCTGTAACTGAATTCCCTAAGTCTTCAGTGTGCTATTTAGGGTAAGAGTGACACTTGCTAAACTCAGAGTTGAGCCCAGATGTTCATCCACCACTTTATGGGATAACTCTTTTGAGCTTTGTCTTTGCAATCTCCCCAAACCTTTCCCGTTCTATGGGATCCCTACTTTTGGTCTTTCAACCAGACAAATGGGGCAAGAAGAAGGTTTCTCAGCCTGAGTGGGAAACCTAATGTGTTTCCCTAGAATTCTTGTGGCACCTGAGATCAGGCAGGAACATTTGGACAAGGTCTGATAAAGGCAAGCTGACCACCACCTGAGGTTCTAAACTCTTAAGGGAAATATGGTTTGTGTAAGATTCAGTGTGTAATGAGATTTTTAACTTGAGCAGTAGTATAGCAATGAGGGACAACCTAAACTTTTTATTTTTAGACAATTGTAAATTCACATGCAGTTGTCAGAAATAATAGAGAGACTCCATATACCCTTTATCCAGTTTCCACAGTGATAACGTCTTGTAAAACTGTAGTAAAATATCACAGCCCGCATATTGACACTGAATATAGTCAAGATACTGAACATTTCCATCACCACCAGCCTCCTTCATGTATCACTTTTTAGTCACACTTACTTCCTTTCCAGGCCCACCCCTCCTTAATCCCTTAACCCCTGAAAACCATTTATCTGTTTGCCATTCCTCCATTATTTCAAGAATATTATGCAATGGAACCACACAGTAAATGAATCATAAATATGAGTGAAGAAAAACAAATAATTTTGTGCCTGACCCTTAAAATGAGTCATATAAAGGGGAAAGTCTCTTTAAAATAGTAGTAGCAGGATTCAATAATAATTCAATAATAGTAGATCAGGATTCAATGCTCAATTTCTCTTAGCCCATTGCCTCATTCTTTTAACAACCTGTTTCAAATATATTTTTTTCAAATATAAATATTAGGGGTATATATATTTCAAATATATATTAGAGATAAATATATAGTAAATATATATAAATATATAATTCAAATATGTATATATTTCATATATATAGACACTGATACATACAGTATTTTTCAGAAAACTCTAAGATCTTTTGTTTTCCATGATACATCTGACCAAATATCACTAATTACTACATAATCTTATCCATCATTTTCTAGTCATTGGTACCTTCTACTCATTGCCTGAAAATTTTGAAGAAACTGACTTATAGTCCTCATCATTAAAAATCCTGATATCCTCCAAGTAGTCCTCAATGTCCAGGAGGCAACTCCTCTAATACCTAATTGTTTTTGATCCTTAACCTCAGCTTTAGAAATCTAAAAGAGTAGTCATATGGCAATTCAACTTTCTGTCACCCTGCCCTACTTAATTGTACCATAGCATTTTTTTCTGCTTCCAATTTTTTTCTGTTAACTTCTTTCCATAAGAATTTAAATGCATTCACGTATCTCTCATATTAAAAAAAGAACTGCTCTACTAACTTTTGCTTATTCCCTATCCCTACCCAGTTAAACTTCTCAGGAGTTCTCGTCAATCACTTTCTTTCCTACCACTCACTTCTCAGACCAGTGCTTTTTTTGTTCTTCGGGGCAATAGCACTAACAACTTTTTTTTCTTTTTTAAATTTTTATTGGGGTATAGTTGATTTACAATGTTGTGTTAGTTTCAGGTGTACAGCAAAGTGAATCTGTTATACATATACATATATCTACTCTTTCTTACATGCGTTTCCCATATAGGCCATTACAGAGTATTGAGTAGAGTTCCCTGTGCTATACAGTAGGTCCTTTTCTTTTCATTCTGTAGCTCACTCAAGAAATTGTCACAGACACCAATGAGTTAAGCTGCCATTTATATTCTGATGATTCCTAAATCCATTTTCCTAAACCACGTCTTTCTTAGCTTCAAATTTCTATATTCAAGTCTACTGAAGAAACATTTCCATTTAGATGACATAAAAGTACCTCAAACATAAACTGTTCATATCTAAACTTACCTTTTTTTCCCAAAACTACTTCCCCTACTCTGTTCTATACTTCAGTGAATAGCATCACCAGCCATGTACTTGTACATATCTAGAATAATTCCTGCTTAATTCCACCTCCTCACCCCCTCACCACAGTCAATCTATTTCTGTCAATTCTATCTCAAATTCATTGACTTTTCTCCAACCTCATTGTTAGTACCTTATTTCAGGTCACCATTACCTCTCACCTGGATCACTGAACAGTCCTTATTTTGTAATTTAACAGTTATTTATTAGGCACCTACTATGTGCCAGCCATTGTTCTAGGCACTTGGGATATACCAACAAATAAATATAGATAAAAATCCTTCCCTTATGGAGATCACCTTATAGCAGGTCAAGATAGACAATAATCAATGAACATAAATAAGTAAATTATATAGCATTTTAGAAAGTTAAAAGTCAAGCAGAATGAGGGAAACACTAAGAGGTAGGGTGGGGGCTGTTTCTAGTGCTAAATAAAGAGGATGACATTTGAGCAAAAACCTGAAGGAAGAGTGTTAGCCATGTGAAAACCTGGAGGAAGAACGGGCAGAGGAAACAGCCAGTGCAAGAATGCCGTGGGCCAGGCTCTCTGTACCCTTTAATAAAAATGCCTGACCGAGACACTGTGCCAGGAAGTCTGGGCCCTGCCATGTTCCCACTGAAGTGGGGAGCATGGCATTTTTATTTTAGAAATATAATCTTAGACTCCTGAACATAAAGATGTCCTATATCTCTGTATCCCTAATACCTAGTTCAGCCCTGACACACAATCTATACTCAACAAACGTTTGCTGAATGAATGATTAGAGCAGGCCTAGACTGGGAGCCAGGGAAATTAATTAGAGGACTATTTCCACACCATAGATGAGAAATGACAAAGGACTGGACTAAAGCAAGACTCTGGGGATGGAGATAAACGGATAGATTTGAGAAAGATTTAGGAGGTAGAATTTGTGAGATTGGCGGCTGATTGCTTGTGGAGAGAGTTTTGGCTTGGTTGACTAATGGGCTGTGGCAACAGAGGAGAGAGAGAGAAAGAGCAGAGAATTTGTTTCTGTGTGATCCTGTTTTGCCAAGGAGGGTGTTGAAGAGGAGCATTAACTCAGTGTGCTTTTCTTTGTGTTGGTAACACTAGTGGAACTGAGGTGGAGATAACCGATGAACGTATTGAATAGTGGGGCACAGAAGAGATCTCAGCTCTGGAAGTACATAGGCAGTGATTCTCAAACTTCAGTGGACGTGTGAATCAGCTGGGGGACTTGTTAAAACTTGATCATTTTATTTTTTTATTGAAGTATAGTTGATTTACAACGTTGTGTTTCTGGTGTACAGCAAAGTGATTCAGTTATATATATCTATTCTTTTTCAGATTCTCTTCCATTATAGATTATTACAAGATACTGATATAGTCCCCTGTGCTGTACAGTAGGTCCCGCTGTTTATCTATTTTTTTTTTTTGCCTGCGCCACACGGCATGCTGGATCTTTAGTCCCCCGACCAGGGATCAAACCTGTGCCCCCTGCAGTGGAAGCGCAGAGTCTTAACCACTGGACACTCTATTGTATATATAGTAGTGTGTATCTGTTGATCCCAAACTCCTAATTTACCCCACCCCCAACCTCACTTTCCTCTTTGGTAACCATAAGATTGTTTTCTATGCCTGTGAGCCTATTTCTGTTTTGTAAATAACTTCATTTGTATCATTTTTTCAGATTCCACAAATAAATGATATCATATAATATTTGTCTTTCTCTGTCTGACTTGCTAAAGTGAACTTAGTATGATAAACACTAGGTCTGTCCAGGTTTCTGCAAATGGTATTATTTCATTCTTTTTTATGGCTGAGTATTATTCCATTATATAAATGTACCACATCTTCTTTATCCATTCATCTGTGGATGGACACTTAGGTTGCTTCCGTGTCTTGGCTATTGTAAACAGTGTTGCTATGAACATCGGGGTGCATGTATCTTTTCTGATTAGAGTTCTCAAAACTTCATTTTAGTCTCAAGTCCAAAGATTTCTTTTTAGTAGCTCTGGAGTAGGGCACAGGAATCTGCATTTTACACACACATGCACAAACACAGGTGTTCCAGTGCAGAGAGTGTCCAGACCTCACTTTAAGAAACACTAATATTGTTGGTGGGTGGGACCTGAGCCTATGAATTAAAGGGTACAAGCATGAACGAGAAGAGGATTGATGGAAGAAATCTAGAAAACACATATTTACAGAGAGGGCTCACAGAGAGAAAGCTTCTGAGCTGTGGTTTGAGAGCTCTACTATTTATCAGTTCACATCATTGTCTGAACATCCTAGATTTGTGGTCCTTCTTGTTTGGAGCTGAGGGTTTGTATTAGACAAAGGTGAAATAGATACTTTGAAAAGAAGTTGGGTTCAAATTTAGAGGAAGGTTGAATGGCTAACTAAGGAGTTGATCTCCTCAGCGCTACCATCTGTGAAAGCCATTGGTGAAAGTTTTTGATCAGGTCAAGAAGATGATGAAAGCAGAATTTTCGAAAGATTGGATTTGTACTAAATGGTTGAGAAGAGGAGAAAATAAAGCAAAATCAGTTTTTTAAAAAGACTGCAGAAAGGGAAAATCCAAAAATGTGAACTGAACTATGTAAAGGATTTTTCAAAACCCTGTGAAAAAGGCAGGGGCTGACACAGAGATTTAATTGGATTGGAGGCTCAGAGGCCAAGGTCGGAGAGAATGTTTAGAAGGGATGGTTAGCAGGGCCAGACACTACAGAGACAGCAGTAAATCCACCTGCCACTAAAAAAAAAATAATAATAATAGAATACATGGTGTCAAAGGAATAACTGCTGAACAGAGGGCCCTCTCATCCACATCTGTTGCTAAGATAACATGCTTTTAACTTTTAATTCTTGCATTGATCACACTGAGCATTCAAAGTCACCCTTTCTGAAATTCTGAAAAAGGAAACAATTCCTACCTTTTCAAAGTCTTTGGAAGAGAAGTAAATGACCCAGAAAACCAAGATAAACATCAACATCAGCAGTAATTTACGAGCTACAGCATTTGGAAACAATGCAAGAACCTTGTAAGAGAGGACAGGAGAATAATCACACGTTAAAAAATCAAATAAATATAACATTGCTGTGTATACCTAGGTTCCTCCTCAGTACTTTTCCAGAATAGGGTTATGTTCTGTACAACTGCTCTCTTCTGGGTTTCCGGGAAATTCCATCATATGTTCTATTAGAAATCAGAAACAACTGTCCTCCCCAAAGCAGAGAGCTGAACTGGGTGAGGCAGGAAAGAACTCCTGGTTCCTGACTCTCAGATGAACTCTTTCGTTTGGAGTCACATCAGGGCTCTGAGCCTCTTCTCTCATGGAGGGCTCAGCAGGTGTAGTAAGGTTTTAGTGACTGTGTACCCTAAGAAACACTTTTTTTCTGTTGCCTTCTGATGAATTCTGGTCTCTAAATCTCTCTCAGATACACACACACACACATACACACGCACGCACGCACGCATGCACACACATATGCATTATCTGGTATCCACTCTCCCTGGTCTTACATGCTTCTGGGGGCTTCCTTCTAAATCTCCCCTTTGTTTTCTTAGGCAGCTTGTTTCCACCTCAGGTTTTTAATCACCTCATGCTAAAGTAGTTGAGAAACATTGCCATAAAGGGCAAGAGTGTATTCTTTAGAGAAGGTCATTGTTGAGTGGCCAGAATTTTAGTTTTTGTTTTGCAAACCCAGAATACCAAAAGTATGTGCCAAAGAGTTAAATTACAGCAGTGTTTCCCAAACTTCTTTCTCCTGGGACCCACAGTAAGAACATCATATCAAATCTCGTTTCAGGGCACACAGACACACACACACACACACACACACACACACACACACACCAAAGTTTCACAAAACAATCCTTATCCTTACTGCATGCAATGTACTGTGATATTTTCTGGTTATTCTATTTTACTCTATACTACTCTATTCCATTTTTAAAGTATTTTTCATGCCCAAATAAGATAATTTTACTATCCCCTAAAGGGTTGCAATGTGCCATTTAAAAAGCACTGACTGGTCTATGGTTCTCCCTCCTGTCTGTCAGTATGGTACCTATGGATGAATATCTCCTCCATCATATTCTCATATTGTCTCACAGGAATTACAGCCAGCCAGAGTTTCTTTGGATAAAGCAGTCTTTGCATTTACTTAGGGACTGGAGTCTCCCTATAAGCTTCACTGATCAAAACCTGAAATGCCATTTGTGGCCAGAGTGTGCCAGGTAGAATCACAGCCCTCCCCAGCAATGAACTGCCCCTGCTCACTCCACAGAGCCAGAGAAAGAAGCCAGGAGGGAGTTCGTTTTAGAGAACGGACATATCTAATCCCAGCGCACGGTCACCTTTGGCTGAGGTCTTACGTAGTTGTTTAGTTACTTATTTACGTAGTGAATTTCCTTTGCTTATGGCCTCGTTTCGCTGTCATGTGGAATTAGTCACTTCCACAGTAGCAGAAGTATCAGAAAAACTGGAAAGAAGGAAAACAGAAGTCCTCGTCCACGGTTCTTGAATGACTGAGATTTGATTTGGCTGGTTCTTCTCAACATTTGGAGTGTGGTCTTTTTTTTTTTTTTTTTTGCAGTACGCGGGCCTCTCACTGTTGTGGCCTCTCCCGTTGCGGAGCACAGGCTCCGGACGCGCAGGCTCAGCGGCCATGGCTCACGGGCCCAGCCGCTCCGCGGCATGTGGGATCTTCCCGGACCGGGGCACGAACCCGTGTCCTCTGCATCGGCAGGCGGACTCTCAACCACTGCGCCACCAGGGAAGCCCTGTAGTGTGTTCTTTGTAAACACTTTCCCTTGGTCTAAACAACTGCATCCATTAAGCACTCCAACAATGATGATTTAAATTAAATCTCAGGGGACTTCCCTGACGGTCCAGTGGTTACGACTACTCCGCGCTTCCACTGCAGGGGGCGCGTGTTGGATCCCTGGTCAGGATATTAAGATCCCTCATACGACGGGGCGGGGGGCAGCCGTGGCATGAATGAATGAATGAATGAATAAAATCAATCTCAGGCCATAAGAGGAGGAGCCATAAGTCTAAATCTCACTGCACCCTGCATCTGTAACAGGATAGGAGAGAATCCAAAAGAGCAAATTCTATGGACGTGGGGAATCATTGTCACTAACAGTGGTAAAGTAGTCACAATGCAGCCACCTACCAGGTGGCCTGTTACCACCATATTATATCAGCCATGCTCAATTTGCATTGCTCTGCATGGAGATAGCTATAGAGATAGAGATACCAGGGTAGAGATATGTATATAGATATACATATGTATATTTCACATATATGATATATGTATGTACATATAACATTTGTTTGTTTGCATCTGTACCAATCTGTCCAGGCACGTATCCATATAACTGTATGGATATCAGGGCTGTGATCACAGCATGCAGAAGATTGGCACAGAGATACAGTAGATAATTTCTAAAGGAATGTATTGAAAGAAAAGAGATATAGATCCCGGCAGTCCTTCCCCACACCTTATAAGGCATGTTTCTCTCTACTGCCTTGTACTACTGTATTGTGACAATGATAACAGTGGGTCCAGTATCCTTAAACTAAACCCTAAAAGCCTTCTCTCTTGTGTAGAACTAAGTGAAAATACTTGGCTCCCTAAATCTTTGATGATAAATGTGTGCTCTGAGCCACAGCATAATTACCAGAGCCCCATAGATAATAGCATAGTAAACAGACACATGCTTTGTACCCCTAAAATACATAATTAACTCATTTTGTTTTCATAAGACTTGCTGAGCTAGTCAGGACAAATACTACCACGCCAGTGTAACAAAGAGCCTGGGATATGGAGAAGGGCTACAAAAGTGGCCTGAGGTCACCGTGTCAGCAATTGAGCTGAGGCTAGAGCTTCCTTGACTTGTGAGGGCATGCAGCCCACAGGAATGGGCATGGTGGTTTCAGGGTATGGCTCCGCATCCTGGAGACTCATTTGAGAAGAAATAAATGTAGTGAAGGAAAGCTGATTTTTGGTTGACATAACAGTCTTGGCTTTTACTTCTCAAATTAAAAATTATTGCCCAAAGGCGTGGGTACTATGAGGCCACATTTGCGGGAAAGAGGGTACTTAGGTACTCCAAGAGTACATTTTCCAATAGTGTTAATTTTACTCAATGATTTGGTGTGTGTGGGGGGTGATTAAAGCCATTTAATTGGTAAATAACTTAGACAACTTTGTCAATTTAAACTGCAGCATACCCCTTGGGAAATGCAACATTGGCATAAAGATTTTTTAAGATAAAAGAAAAGATGGCCAAGGAATCTTAATCCCTTAGCAGGGTCTTTTTTTAGCCACATGCATAGGCCCTGGGAGGTTGAAATCTATTCTAGTCTGCTTTTGGAATACATTCACAGAGAAGTTTGAGCTAAACTCAGAGAACTTCCCCTGGCACACACTCAGGAAACTATGAGGAAGTGTGAGTGTGCTGCCAACACCCTTGTGGGAGAGGTTGCCTTGACCTCATGAACATAAACCTCCAGTCTGGGAACAGTGGGGGAAGGCAACGAACATTTGCTCTAGGCAGAACATTAAGAACCCACTCCTGATGTTTCCATCCATTTGGACGGACCTTAATGATTTTTTATAAGAAGGTAGCCAGTCTCCTCTTCCTGTTCGAGAAAGCCTGACTTGGTCTAGTGCCGCCTGGACAGTGTAGGTAAGCTTCTCTGATTCTGGGGTTCAGTATTAGAAAGGCCGCTTGCCTACAGATATAAGACACCATCTCCAATTACAGCATTCTTATAAGTAACAGTGAATTTTGGGGTGAGGCACTGTTCTCCATTTGCTTTTTTCTAATTCCTCAATTCATTCAGAACTCAGCCTACAAAAAAGACTTTATTAGTACCCCTTTTAAAAAGCATGGATTTCCTGAGTACTGTGTGCTATCGATTACACGATGCTGGTGGTACATCGTCTCATTTAATTTTCATAAACTTGGAGAGTTAGAAAGCATCATCCCCAATACACAGATGGAGAAAGGGAGACTCAGAAAAGTAAAATAATTTGCTTATTCTTTCTTTTTTTTTTTTTTTTGCTTATTCTTGTATAAGTCCATGTCTAGGCCTGAGTCTAAGCTCAGAGGAGAGGAATATAAACCATGGCCATGGACCAAATCTGATCTGTGACCTATTTTTGTAAATAAAGTGTTTCTTGGAAGACAGCCATTCCCATTTGCTTACATATTGTCTAGGGCTGCTTTTTCCCTGAAACAACAGATCTGAGTAATTGTGACAGAGATCATATGACCCAAAAGACTGAAATTTTTACTATCTGACCCTTGACAGAAAAATTTGCCTATGACCCCCAGTCTAAGCAATCGAATAACTTATTAGATTAGTAAAAGTGAAAAAGTGCGGAGGCTACAGGAAGAAAAGGAGGATGTCCTCACTAACGGGAGTAGTGAAGTGACAGAGAAATTATGGCTAATGACGAGCTGTTATTACAGTGGTGTAAAGAGGAAGATCACTGGATTGAAAAGACAAGAAACTATGAGGATTTAGATGTCAGAGGTGTCACCCATGTGACTATTAAAAACACACAGAATGAGAGCAGGATTTGGGGTGGGAAAGAGGGTCGTGAACTCAATACTAAAATCTTTTACAATGTAAGGGAAAGATTGATAGATGGCAAATCAAAAAGAGTGGTGATGGGTATTAGCAGAAGAGAATGATCCTCAAAAAGAGGAGGAACTCCACAGAAGAAGGTGGAGATTGAATTACTTGAAAGCAGCTCTGTTGATGGCAACCCTCATTGTCCGCTGGATCCTTGCCACTTATATGGAAATACCTGATACTCAGTACCCACGTTAGGCCATCAGAGGTCATAGTGACCTACCAGCTGACATGTCCTTTGGTATCACTAACAAATTTCTAGGCATTTTTATTTAAACTGTTGTTAAAAGTTGCTTGCATGTCTTGACTATTCTAAACAGTGCTGCAATGAACAATGAACATTGAAGCATTCTTTACAATAGTCAAGACATGGAAACAACCTAAATGTCCATTGACAGAGGAATGGATTAAAGAAGATATGGTACAATACAATGTAATATCACTCAGCCATAAAAATGAATGAAATAGGGCTTCCCTGGTGGCGCAGTGTTTGAGAATCCGCCTGCCGATGCAGGGGACACGGGTTCGTGCCCCGGTCCGGGAAGATCCCACATGCCCCGGAGCGGCTGTGCGTGAGCCATGGCCGCTGAGCCTGCGCATCCGGAGCCTGTGCTCCACAACGGGAGAGGCCACAGCAGTGAGAGGCCGTGTACCACAAAAAAAAAAAAAAAAAAAAAAAAAAGAATGAAATAATGCCATTTGCAGCAATATGGATGGACTTAGAGATTATCATACTAAGTGAAGTAAGTCAGACAGAGAAAGACAAATATCATATGACATTACTCATATGTGGAATATAATTTTTAAAATGATACAAATGAACTTATTTACAAAACAGAAACAGACTTACAGATATCAAAAACAAACTTCTGGTTACCAAAGAGGAAACGTGGTGGGGAGGGATAAATCAGGAGCAAGGGATGAACATGCACACACTGCTGTGTACAAGATAGGTAACTAACAAGGACATACTGTATAGCGCAGGGAACTCTACTCAATATTCTGTGATAACCTATAAGAGAAAAGAATCTTAAAAAATGAATAAATGTATATTTATAACTGAATCACTTTATTGTGCACTTGAAACTAACACATTGTAAATCAATTATACTCTCATAAAATTAAAATTTTAACAATAACAACAAAAAGGCATTTACCAAGCATCACAGCATCTGCTGCTCCACCTGCACAAACTTCAATGAGAATCTGCAAGCAAATAAAAAAGCATGTGTCTAACCAAAAAAAAAAAATTGTTGTTAAAGGGAATGTATAGGAAGGAGACCTTTGAGATGACATTTGAGAATCTCCCCATTTCCAAATGCTACTGTCACATACAGCTTTCCACATAAAATATTCACATAACACTATGAGAAAATAACAAAGCAGTGCCAAAATGTGGATTCTGCGCCCTTGGCTCCTACCATCAGCATTTATGTGAACCCCTTCTCTGCACCAACCTCATGGTGGACTGGCTTAAACTCTAACTTTAGAAAGACTACAAGTAATTGTATTTAATGGATTTTGGGGTTGCTCAGGTATAAACAAAACCAAGAATGGTTTTCATTCTATGTTTCATGTTTAGTACCCTTCAACCCCAAACAGAGTGCACTGATTTTCCCTCAATATGTTTCTAGTATGTGATGCATTCCAGTGTTTGAACATATATCCCACATAACAGTATTTAGTTTTGTTTTAACAGCTTTATTAAGCTATAATATCCATACCATAAAACCCATTCACTGACTTTTAATAAATTTACCTAATTATGAAACCATTACCTAAAATCAATTTTAGAACATTTTTATCGTCCCCAAAAGATCCCTTGTCTCCATATTCAGTCCCTTCTTATTCCTACCTCCAGCTTCAGGCGACCATTAATCTGCTTTCAGTCACTTGGTCTTTTCTGGACAATTCATATAAATGTAATCATTCAATATATGGTCTTTTATGTCTGGCTTTTTTTTTTTTTTTTTGCTTAGCATAGGTTTTGGAGGTTTTTTCTATGTGGTAGCATGAATCAGTACTTCATTCATTTTTATTTCTGGACAATATACCACTGTCTGGATAGACCACATTTTATTTATCCATTCATTAGTTTATGGACATTCAAGTTGTTTCCCCTTTGGGGCTCTTATGAAATAATGCTGCTGTAAACATTTATGTAAAAGTTTTTGTGTGGACATATGTTTTCATTTTTCTTTCATTTTCATACCAGGAGTGGAATTTCTGGGTATATGGTAACTCTGTGTTTAACATTTGGAGGAACTGTCAGGAAATGCACCACTTTATAGTTTCACTAGCAAAGGATGAGGATCCCAATTTCTCCACATCTTCACGAACACTTGGTATTATCTATCTTTTTCATTATAGCCATTCTAGTGTATCTGAAGTGGTCATTTTGATTTGCATTTCCCTCATGACTAATGCTGTTGAACATCTTTTCATGAGCTGATTGGATTTTATGCATCTTCTTTGGAGAAATGTTTATTCGTATCTATTGTCTATTTTTAATTAGGTCACTTGTCTTTTTATTATTGAATTGTAAAAGTTCTTTATCTATTCTATGTACAAGCCCCTGATTGTCTATATTATTTGCAAATGTTTTCTCCCATTCTGTAGATTGTCTTTTCATTTTTAAATGGTGTCATTTGAAACACAAAACATTTTAATTTCAATGAATTTGAAATCTTTTTTTTTCTTTTGTTACTTGTACTTTTGGTCAAATCTAAGAAGGCTTTGTCTAACCTAAGGTCACAAAAATTTAATCATATATTTTCTTTTTTTATTATTGAACTATAGTTGATTTACAATGTAGTGTTTGTTTCAGATGTACAGAAAAATGATTCATACATATGCATTTCTTTTCAGATTCTTTTCAATTATATATTTTCTTTTTAAGAGTTTTGTAGATTTGTTGTAACATGTAAGTCTATAATCCATTTTGAGTTAATCTTTGTATATGGTGTGAGGAAGTGTTCCAACTTCATTGTTTTGCAAGTGGATATCCAGTTGTCTCAGCATCATTTGTCAAATAAACTATTCAAACTATTCTTTCCCCACTGAATTGTCTCAGCACTCTTGCCAAAAAGCAATTGATTATATTTGTAAGGGTTTAATTTCTGAACTTTGAATTCATTCCATTGATCTATGAGTTTACTCTTATACCAGTACAACACAGGCTTGATTACTGTTACTTTTCAGAACGATTCAAACTGGGAAGTATGGATTATCTGAAGTTATTCTTATTCAAAATTGTTTTGGCTATTCTGGGTCCCTTGCATTTTCATACGAATTGTAGGATCAGCTTATTAATTTCTGCAAAAAAGCTATTTGATAGCAATTGTGTTGAATCTGCAGATCAGTTTGGAAAGAACTTCATTCTAACAATATTATGTCCTCGGATCCATGAACATAGGATGTCTTTCCATTTTTTTTTTTTAGGAGTTATATAATTACTTGCAACAATGTTTTGTAGTTTTCAGAATATAAGAATTTCACTTATTTTATTAAATTGATTCCTAAGTATTCTTTTTGATGCTACAGTAAATAGAATTGTTTTGTTAATTTCATTTTCAAATTTTTCATTGATAATTTATAGAAATACTATTGGTTTGGGCATATGGATCTTATACTCTGTAACTTTGCTGAACTCATTTATTTTTTCTAATAGTTTTTAGTGAATTGCTTAGGATTTTCTATATGGAGTGTCATATCACCTGCAAATAGAGATCGTTTTATTTCTTCCTTTCCAATCTGAATGTCTCTTATTTTTCCCTGCCTAATTGCCCTGCCTAGAACCTCTAGTATGATGCTGAATAACAGTGTTGAAAGCATGCATCTTTTCCTTTTTCTTTATCTTAGGGGAAGCTTTCAATCTTAAACCACTAAGTACAGTCATCCCTCAGTATCAGTATTGGTTTCAACACCCCCTCATCCCCCACTTCCCACGAACACCAAAATCCACAGATGCTCAAGTCTTGTACACTCAGCCCTCCATATCTGCAAATGTAAACCCATGGCCACCTGTATGACGTTAGATAGATGATAGATAGATAAATAGATAGATAGATATGCTTGTTTTATGGCATAGTACATGTTCTTTCCTGGAAAATATTACCCATGCACTTGATAAGTATGTGTAATTTCCTTTGTTGGATGAAACATTCTATAGATATCTGTGAGGTCTAGTTGGTTTATAACATTGAAGTCTTATATTTCCTTGTCAGTCTTCTGCCTAGTTGTTCTAACCATTGTTAAAGTGGAATATTGAAGTCTCCATTATTGTTGAATTGTCTATTTCTCCCTTTAATTCTGTCAGTTATTGTTCCATGTATTTTGGAGCTCTATTATTAGATGCATATATTTTCCTAATTGCTATATATGCATGATGGATTGACCCTTTTACCATTAGAAAATGTTCATATTTATCTCCATTAACATTATTTGTTTTAAAGTCTATTTTGTCTGGTATTGGTATAGCAACTCTAGCTTTCTTATCACCGCTATATGAATGATATGTCTTTTGCCATCATTTTACTTTCATTCTGTTTGAATCATTAAGTGTAGTGTAGCTACTTTGTCAGCACATATTTGGATGTTGTCTTATTAACCAATCTGGCAGTCTCTGTCTTTTTTTTTTTTTTTTTTAACATCTTTATTGGGGTATAATTGCTTTACAATGGTGTGTTAGTTTCTGCTTTATAACTAAGTGAATCAGTTATACATATACATATGTTCCCATATCTCTTCCCTCTTGCATCTCCCTCCCTCCCGCCCTCCCTATCCCACCCCTCCAGGCTGTCACAAAGCACCGAGCCAATATCCCTGTGCCATGCGGCTGCTTCCCACTAGCTATCTACCTTACTACGTTTGTTAGTGTGTATATGTCCATGACTCTCTCGCGCCCCGTCACAGCTCACCCTTCCCCCTCCCCATAACCTCAAGTCTGTTCTCTAGGAGGTCTGCGTCTTTATTCCTGCCTTACCCCTAGGTTCTTCATGACATTTCTTTTTTTCTTAAATTCCATATATATGTGTTAGCATACGGTATTTATCTTTTTCTTTCTGACTTACTTCACTGTGTATGACAGACTCTAGGTCTGTCCACCTCATTACAAATAGCTCAATTTCGTTTCTTTTTATGGCTGAGTAATATTCCATTGTATATATGTGCCACATCTTCTTTATCCATTCATCCGATGATGGGCACTTAGGTTGTTTCCATCTCCGGGCTATTGTAAATAGAGCTGCAATTACATTTTGGTACATGACTCTTTTTGAATTTCGGTTTTCTCAGGGTATATGCCCAGTAGTGGGATTGCTGGGTCATATGGCAGTTCTATTTGTAGTTTTTTAGTCTCTGTCTTTTGATTGGACTGATTAATCCACTCACATTTAATGTTATCATTGAGATAGTTGCTTTTTTGCTTTGTTTTGTTTTCAGTGTGTCCCATGTCCTTTTGTTCCTCTGTTCCTTCTTTACTGCTTTGTTTGTATTAAATGAATATTTTCTAGTGTAACTCTTAATTCTCTTAATGGTATCTTGACTATATAAAAAAATTTTAATTGTTGTTCTAACAATTACCATATACAGTAGATTCTCAATATTCATGGTAGTTAAGTTCTATAGTCACCTTTTACGTGTGTGTATCAATTCAAATTATTCTCTGGGTCACCTACTTTTAGCCTGAAGAATTCCCCTTACTATTTCTTGTAATGCAGGTCTATTAGCAATGAATTCTCTCCATTTTTGTTCATCTGGGAATGTCTTTTGTTTCTCAACCTTGATTTGTGAAAAATAGTTTTGCTGGATAAAAGTCTTGGTTGATAAGTTTTGGGGTTTTTTTTTCTCTTCCTCTTAGCACTTTAAATATTTATCCTACTGTCTTCTGGATCCATTGTTTCTAGTGAGAAGTTGACTGTTAATCTTACTGTGGCTTCCTTGCACATGACTAGTCAGTTTTCTTTTTCTTTTTTTCCTTCCAGTTTTATTGATATAATTGATGTACAGCATTGTTTAAGTATAAGGTGAACAGCATAATGATTTGACTTACATACATCATGAAATGATTACCACAAAAAGTTTAGTGAACATCCATCATCTCATATAGATACAAAATTAAATAAATGTAAAAAAAATATTTTTCTTGTAATGAGAACGCTTAGGATTTACTCTCTTAACAACTTTCATATATAATGAACAGCAGTATTAATTATATTTATCATGTTGTACATTACATCCCTAGCACTAATTTATTTTTTGACTGGGAGTTTGTACGTTTTGACTGCCTTCATCCAGTTCACTCTCCACCTCCCACCACCACCGCCGATTCTGGTAAGCACAAATCTGATCTCTTCTGCTATGACTTTGTTTTTGAAGTATAATTGACCTAAAACACTATGTTAGTTACTGTTGCACAACACAATGATTCGATATTTCTATACATATCAAAATGATCACCATGACAGGTCTAGTTACAAATTGTCACCATAAAAATATATTACATAGCTATTGACTATATTCCCCACACTGTACATTTCATACCCATGACTCATCTATTTTGCAACTGGAAGTTTGTACCTCTTAATCTCCTTCACTTATTTCTCTTTTTTTAAACATCTTTATTGGAGTATAATTGCTTTACAATGGGTGTCAGCCTCTGCTTTATAACAAAGTGAATCAGTTATACATATACATATGTTCCCATATCTCTTCCCTCTTGCATCTCCCTCCCTCCCACCCTCCCTATCCCACCCCTCTAGGTGGTCACAAAGAACCAAGTTGATCTCCCTGTGCTATGCGGCTACTTCCCACTAGCTATCTACTTTATGTTTGGTAGTGTATATATGTCCATGCCACTCTCTCACTTTGTCCCAGCTTACCCTTCCCCCTCCCCGTATCCTCAAGTCCATTCTCTCATAGGTCTGCATCTTTTTTCCCATCTTGCCCCTAGGTTCTTCTGACCATTATTTTTTCTTTTATTTTTAATTTTTTGTTTTTGTTTTTGTTTTTTGCGGTACATGGGCCTCTCACTGTTGTGGCCTCTCCAATTGTGGAGCACAGGCTCCGGACGTGCAGGCTCAGCGGCCATCGCTCACGGGCCCAGCTTCTCTGTGGCATGTGGGATCTTCCCAGACTGGGGCACGAACCCATGTCCCCTGCATTGGCAGGTGGACTCCCAACCACTGTGCCACCAGGGAAGCCCTCTTTTTTTTTAGATTCCATATATATGTGATAGCATACAGTATTTGTTCTTTTCTTTCTGACTTACTTCATTCTGTATGAAAGTCTCTAGGTCCATCCACCTCACTACAAATAACTCAGTTCCATTCCTTTTTATGGCTGAGTAATATTCCATTATATACATGTGCCACATCTTCTTTATCCATTCATTTGTTGATGGACACTTAGGTTGCTTCCATGTCCTGGCTATTGTAAATAGAGCTGCAATGAACATTTTGGTACATGACTCTTTTTTTATTATGGTTTTCTCAGGGTATATGCCCAGTAGTGGGATTGCTGGGTCGTATGGTAGTTCTATTTGTAGTTTTTTAAGGAACCTCCATACTATTCTCCATAGTGGCTGAACCAATTCACATTCCCACCAGCAGTGCAAGAGGGTTCCCTTTTCTCCACACCCTACCCAGGATTTATTGTTTGTAGATTTTTTTATTATGGCCATTCTGACCGGTGTAAGATGATATCTCATTGTAAGTTTGATCTGCATTTCTCTAATGATTAATGATGTTGAGCATTCTTTCATGTGTTTGTTGGCAATCCGTATATCTTCTTTGGAGAAATGTCTACTTAGGTCTTCTACCCATTTTTGGATTGGGTTGTTTGTTCTTTTGATATTGAGCTGCATGAGTTGCTTGTATGTTTCGGAGATTAATCCTTTGTCAGTTGCTTCATTTGCAAATATTTCATCCCATTCTGAGGGTTGTCTTTTGGTCTTGTTCATGGTTTCCTTTGCTGTGGAAAAGCATTTAAGTTTCATTAGGTCCCATTTGTTTATTTTTGTTTTTATTTCCATTTCTCTAGGAAGTGGGTCAAAAAGGATCTTGCTGTGATTTATGTTATAGAGTGTTCTGCCTATGTTTTCCTCTAAGAGTTTGATGGTGTCTGGCCTTACATTTAGGTTTTTAATCCATTTTGAGTTTATTTTTGTGTATGGTGTTAGGGACTGTTCTAATTTCATTCTTTAAATGATACATTAAACAAGATGGACTTAATTGGTATTTATAGGACATTCCATCCAAAAACAACAGGATACACATTCTTCTCAAGTGCTCATGGAACATTCTCCAGGATAGATCATATCTTGGGTCACAAATCAAGCCTTGGTAAATTTAAGAAAATTGAAATCATATCAAGTATCTTTTCCAACCACAACACTATGAGACTAGATATCAATTACAGGAAAAAAATCTGTAAAAAATACAAACATATGGAGGCTAAACAGCACACTACTTAATAACTAAGAGGTCACTGAAGAAAAAGAGGAAATAAAAAAATACCTAGAAACAAATGACAATGAAAATACAATGGCCCAAAACCTATGAGATGCAGCAAAAGCAGTTCTAAAAGGGAAGTGTATAGCAATACAATCCTACCTTAAGAAACGGGCTTCCCTGGTGGCGCAGTGGTTGAAAGTCTGCCTGCCGATGCAGGGGACACAGGTTCGTGTCCTGGTCCGGGAAGATCCCACATGCTGCAGAGCGGCTGGGCCCGTGAGCCATGGCTGCTGAGCCTGCGCGTCCAGAGCCTGTGCTCCGCAATGGGAGAGGCCACAACAGTGAGAGGCCCGCATACCGCAAAAAAAAAAAAAAAAAAGAAAAGAAACAAGAAACACCTCAAATAAACAACCTAACCTTACTCCTAAAGCAATTAGAGAAAGAGGAACAAGAAAACCCCAAAGTTAGCAGAAGGAAAGAAATCATAAAGATCAGATCAGAAATAAATGAAAAAGAAATGAAGGGAACGATAGCAAAGATCAATAAAACTAAAAGCTGGTTCTTTAAGAAGATAAACAAACTTGATTAACCATTAGCCAGAATTATCAAGAAGAAAAGGGAGAGGACTCAAATCAATAGAATTAGAAATGAAAAAGTCGAAGTAGCAACTGACACTGCAGAAATACAAAGGATCATGAGAGATTAGTACAAGCAACTATATGCTAATAAAATGGACAATCTGGAAGAAATGGGAAAATTCTTAGAAATGCACAACCTTCTGAGACTGAACCAGGAAGAAATAGAAAATATGAACAGACCAATCACAAGCACTGAAATTGAAACTGTGATTAAAAGTCTTCACCTTTTTCTTTTCATTTTTATCTTTCTGATTTACAGATTTTCACTTTGTGTTTCAGCACTTTCACTGATATGTCTGGATGTGGATCTCTATACTATCCTAGTTGGAGTTGGTTGAGCTTCTTGCATGGGTAGATTAGTGTTTTTCATTAAATTTGAGAAATTTTCAATGATTATTTCTTCAAATACTTTTTCTACTCTTTTTCTCTCTCTCCCCTCTCCTGTTGCTCTCCCAGGATGTGTATGTCAGTGTGCTTAAACTGTGCCACATGTCTATGAGGATCTATCTATTTTTCTCATGATATTTCTCCCTATTCCTCTATTATCTCTATCAATTTATCTTCAAATATAGTAATTTGCCAATTCAAATATACGATTGAGCTTTTCTTTTCAAGTCTACTATTGTATTTTTCAACTCTAAAATTTCTATTTTGCTATTTGTTTCTTTATTTTTTAATAATTTCTCTTTATTGATGATCTCTTTGATGAGATATTGTCATAATACCTTTCTTTAACATCTTTAAGCAGAATTTCCTTCAGTTCTTTGAATATACTGGCATACCCCATTTATTGCCCTTCACTTTTTGCATTTTGTAGATATTGTGCTTTTTACAAATTGAAGGTCTGTGGCAACTCCGCATCAAGCAAGTTTATCAGCACAATTTTTCCAATAACATTTGCTCACTTCGTGTCTCTGTGTCACATTTTGGTAATTCCTGCAATATTTCAAACTTTTTCAATATTGTTATATTTGTTATGGTGATTTGTGATCAGTGATCTTTGATGTTACTATTTTAATTATTTTGGGTCACCAAGAACCATACTCATTTAACACAGTGAACTCCATTGATAAATGTGTGTGTTTTGACTGCTCCACCATACTGCGCTCTCTCTTTTTCTCCTCAAGCCTCCCTATTCCCTGAGACACAGCTATATTGAAATTAGCCTAGTCAATAACCTACAATGGCTCCTAAGTGAAAGGAAAATTTGCATGTCTCTCACTTTAAATCAAAAGCTGGACATGATTAAACTTAGTGAGGAAGGCATGCCAAAAGCTGAGACAGGCCAAAAGCTAGGCCTCTTGCACCAAACAGTTATCCAAGCTGTGAATACAAAGGAAAACTTCTTGAAGGAGATCAAAAGTGCTCCTCCAGTGAACACACAGATGATAAGAAAATGAAACAGCCTTATTGCTGATATGGAGAAAGTTTTAGTGATCTGGATAGAAGATCAAACCAGCCACAACATTCCCTTAAGCCAAAGCCTAATCCAGAGAAAGGCCTTAACTCTCTTCAATTCTATGAAGGCTAAAAGAGGTGAGACGGCTACAGAAAAAAAAGTTTGAAGCTAGCAGAGTTTGGTTCATGAGGTTTAAATAAAGAAACCATCTCCGTAACATAAAAGTGCAACATGAAGCAGTAAGTGCTGATGTAGAAGCTGCAGCAAGCTATCCAGAAGATCTAGCTTAGTTAATCAATGAAGGTTGCTATACTAAACAAAAGATTTTCAGCGTAGACCTAACAGCCTTATAGTGGAAGAAAACGCCATCTAGGATTTCTGTAGCTGGAGAGGAGAAGCCAATGTCTAGCTTCAAAGAACAGGCTGACTCTCTTGTTAGGGGCTAATGCAGCTGGTGGCATTAAGTTGAAGCCAATGCTCATTTACCATTCCCAAAATCCTAAGGCCCTTACGAATTATGTTAAGTCTACTCTGCCTGTGCTTTATAAATGGAACAACAAAGCCTGGATGATAGCTCATCTGTTTACAACATGGTTTACTAAATATTTTAAGCACACTGTTGAGAACTACTGTCCAGGAAAAAAAAAGGTTCCTTTCAAAACATCACTGCTCACTGACAATGCACCTGGTCACCCAAGGGCTCTGATGCAGCTGAACAAAATTATTAATGTTTTCATGCCTGCTAACACAGCATCAATTCTGCAGCCCATGGATCAAGGAGTAATTTTGACTTTCAGGTCTCATTATTTAAGAAATACATTTTGTAGGGCAATAGCTGCCATAGATAATGATGCCTCTGACAGATCTGGGCAAAGTAAATTAAAAATCTCTGGAAAAGGTTCACCATTCTAGATGCCATTAAGAACACTGGTGATTCATGGGAAAAGGTCAAAATATCAACATTAACAGGAGTTTGGAAGAAGTTGATTCCAACCCAAATGAATGACTTTGAGGGGTTCAAGACTTCAGTGGAGGAAGCAACTGCAGATGTGGTGGAAATAGCAAGAGAACTAGATTTAGAAGTGGAGCCTGAAGATGTGACTGAATTGCTATAATCTCATGATAATACTTCTACAGATGAAGAGTTGCTTCCTATGGGCCAGCAAAGAAAGTGGTTACTTGAGATGGAATCCACTTCTGGTGAAGATGCTTGAAGATTGTTGAAATAACAGCAAAAGGTTTAGAATATTACATAAACTTAGTTGATAAAGCAGCAGCAAAGTTTGAGAGGATTGACTCCAATTTTGAAAGAAGTTCCACTGTTGGTAAAATTCTACCAAACAGCATTGCATGGTACAGAGAAATCGTACATGAAAGGAAGAGTCAATCAATGTGACAAACTTTACTGTTGTCTTATTTTAAGTTGCAACAGCCATTTCAAGCTTCAGCAACCCTGCTCGGTCAATATCTATCAAGGCAAGGCCCCTCACCAGCAGAAAGATTATGACTCGCTGAAGACTTAGTTGATGGTTAGCATTTTTTAACAATAAAGTATTTTTAAACTAAAGTATGTACATATTTTAGACATAATGCTATTGCACCCCTAATAGATTTTGGTGTGGTGTAAACATAATCTTTATGTGCCCTGGGAAACCAAAAAAAATCATTTGACTCACTTTATTGTGATATGCACTTTATTGCAGTGGTCTGGAACTAAACCCACAATATCTCCAAGGTATGCCTGTATTTACAATTGTTGTTTTGAAGTTTTTGCCTACTAGATCTGACACCTTGGTCCTCTCTAGGGCAATTTCTGTTGTTTGCTTTTATTTTTTTTTCCTGTTTTGGGGTCATAATTTCCTGTTTCCTTGCATGTCTCTTTTTTGTTGGTGTTGTTGAAAACTGAAAAATTCAGATAATATGTTGTAGTAACTGTATACACTGATCTCCCCAACTGGAGCTGGATGTTGTTGTTTGCTTGTTTAGTTTTTTGCTTGACTATTTTAGTAAAGTCTATTTCTCCTGGAGTATGCAGCCTTTAGTGTTACTCCTCAGAAGGTATAACCCTGGGCATGCACACAATCACCCTGAGTTGACCGTGGTTTTATCAAGGCTCTCTTTGACCATCTTTTATCCTGATCTCTCTGTTAAGCTGTCTGCATCTATTGGTATAACATCCAGCTGTTAGGTTCCAGTAATTGCTGACTGATTGCTCCATTATTTTTGACCAATCCAATTAAATGTGGGCCACTTTGCCTGGGCAATCTTTGAGATGAGTCGTTGAGGTTTGTTCCAACTCCAGAGGGCTCTTAGCTTCCTCTTTCTGTGGGTTCTCTCTGGCAAACTAGTCAGTCTGTGGTTTAGCTTGCTGCTCTCAAGTAACTACCAGCCTCCTCTTAATTGCCTACCTCCAATATCTCCACTGGTTTTTGAGAGTGGCCCTAGGCTTGAACTTCCCAAATAAAGTCAGTTCTCTCAGGGAGACCTTTGAAGCATTCTGTTCTATGTCCTGCCTTTCCAAAACCTCTGCAATTGCTCCAGAACTGAGGCAGGGACAGTGGCCCACTTTTCTCAGAGCGACATGCTAGCTCTGCACACAGATCCTCTCAGCTTGTCTCTCCCAGCACGTAAGCTGGATGGGGGTGATTTGGGCCCAGGATTATTACTCTACCACACCTGGAATAGAATTTGTGCCCTACAAGTAGAGGCTAGGAGGAGGAAGAGAGTCCTCAATTTCTCAGTCATTCTTGCCTGGAATAGAACTTCTACAACATGGAGCTGGAGGGGGTGAGACATGCTGGTGGCTTGACCTTTCTGGGGAATATACCCTCTACTGGAAACTGGGGAAAGGGGCAGCCCTGTGTTCTCGGTTGCACCCACCAGAATGGAATTTCTGTCATCCTGAACTGGGCGGGGGGGTGGGGAATGGGTGGAGAAAGGGAGCATTTCATTTCTCAAATGCCATAAACTGTTGCTGTTCTAACCAAGATTTAGTAGATTTTCTTTTTAAATTGTTTATTCATTTGCTGTATTCCCTTAGGATAACTTTCAGGATATTCCCTTAGGATATTCCCTTAGGATATTCCCTTAGGATAATTTTCACCAGTTATGGTTGTTTCACTGGGAGGAGGGTCCATGTTGCTCTCAAATGACTGTTTCAGCAGTTGTCTCTGGATTGTTACTGTTTCCAAAATCATCCCTGAGGGTAGGGTTTTTCTGTGGATCTCTAAATCAGCTCAGCCCCCTCCAGCTGCCGTTTCTCATGGCTACTGCTCCGTGGAGCTGGGAGTAAAACGAGAGCATCCCTAAGTTAAAATGTCAGAGATTCCACTCTTATTATCAAGATTCAGTAGTTTTTTTCTTAAATAAATGCTTCTTTATTTGTTGTATGCATTTGGTTAACTTCTGAGTTCTGAAATAGTTGTTTTTGATAATTTTGGCCAGTAGGTTTTGGGGGGAAGGATTTTCCAAGGTTCTAATTCTACTAATCCAAAAGTCATGTCCTACTAGTCTGATTTTATATTTATAGTGTCCATTAAAAGATTAACAAACATTGATGTTTTGTAAAGAAAAATATAAGGACAAGTCACAGTCCCTATCCACTCCCATTATCTTCCTATCCTGTTCCTTTCCTCACTTGCCCTACATGTCTGACCAGGTTCTAAATTACCTTGTGCTCATTCTTGCCTTCATGGCTTTGTTCTTTCTTTTCCTTCTGTCTGGGGTACCCTTCACTCTCTTTCACCTGGTTAATCCCTACCTGTATCAGTCAGGGCCCATTCAAGAAAACAGAAACCATACACTAGATATTTCAACAGAGAGAAGTTATTAGAGAATGAGTTAAACAGATATTGATGGATTCAAAAAGCCAGAGGGGAAGAACAGCGAGGTACATGAGACAGTAACTGCAGGAAACAGACACCACTCCAGGGCTGGGGAAACATAGGAAAGAGGTGGGGTTATCAAAACCCATAAGCTACAAAGAGGGTCCCAGTCAAGTAGGGCTCAAGAAACTAAGAAGGGGACATTCCCTTATAGATGTTGAAAGTCAGAGGAGAGAGCAATAAGGGTAGTTCCTGAAGAGCCCAAAGAAACTAGATGCCATTGCCAGGATGAAAGGCTATTTATTGGTCTTCACTGGCAGGAACAGAGAGCAGACAGGAAGGAACAGTCCCTTGTCTTCTTTCAGTCTTCAAGCCTTTCTCTAGTGCCCCTTAATGGCAAACCCTAGTAGGAACCCAGCTGAGGTTTGCAAAATCCCAGCCCCAGCATCACAAGGCAGAATATAGAAAGGTGGTTTTAAGCTGAGGAGCTATATTTTAATAATAGGCACACTATCCATCTGCCTAAATTTAGCTCAAAGGTCATTTCTAAGAACACTTCCTCGACCTCCTTCTCCCTAGTCAAGGCTGGTGCCTGTTCTTTGTGTACCCATAGAACACCAACATCACTTTTATCATAGCGCTTATCACAATGTGTGTGTTTGCCTCTTTCTGTGTATGACCTAAAGTCAAGAACTGTGTCTTTCATTCCCATGTCCTCTGTATATTAGTTATCCACTGCTGTGTGACTTAGTGGCTTCAAAGGATAAACATGTATTACCTCGGTTTGTGTGGTCAAGATTTCAGGAGTGACTTAGTGGAGGGGTTCTAGCTTGGGGTCTCTCATGAGGTTGCTGTTAAGATGGCAGCTGGAGATGCAATCATCATCTGAAGGCTTTGGGGGGCAGAAGATCTACTTCTAAGATGACTTACTCACATGGCTGCTGTCAGGAGGTCTCGGTTCCTCACTGTCTGTTAGCAAGAGGGCTCGGTTCCTCACCATGTGAATGTCTCCAGAGACTGGGTGAGTGTCCTCATGACATGGCAGCTGGCTCCCCACAAAGTAAGAAAGCAAGGCAGAAATCACAATGCCTTTTAGGATCTAATCACACTATCACTTCCATCAAATTATATTCGTTACAAAGCAAGTCAAGTCCATCCCCATTCAAGAGGTGCAGAATAAGGAAGGCTCCCCTTTTTTAAAAAAATTTTTTTATTGGAGTATAGTTGTGTTACACTGCTGTGTCAGTTTCTGCTGTGGCATGGCCAAAAAAAAAAAAAAAAAGAGAGAGAGAGAGAAATTTGTCTAGTTGTTAATTATAATTAGGTTAATAAAGAAACACTTTCTCTTTTTACCTTCACTCTGCAACTCTGTTTCTCAGTCTCCTGACTTATAAAGTGAAAAGAATGAATTAGAAAAATCCAGAAAGATTCCTTCTAATTCTAGAAGAGCAAAACCAACTGCATTACTCTCTGTCAATCAGAATCTAGATCTTCATGAAAATACCTGTGGATACTTAGATAACTCACTGGCCCATATGGCTCTCATTACACAAGTAGAACAGCAGCCAGCATATAGTAGATGCTCAATAAAATCTTGTTGAATGAATGAATGAAAGGATGAATAGTGTTTTGGGCTGAATGTGTGTGTCCCCTTCCCCCAAATTCACACATTGAAATTCTAACCCCCAATGTGAAGGTATTAGGAGATGGGGCCTTTGAGAGGTGATTAGGTCATGAAAGTAGAATCCTCATGATGGGATGAGTGCCCTCATGAAAGGGACCCCAGAGAACTCCCTTGCCTTCTTTCTGCCACATGAGGACTTAACAAGAAGCCAGCAGTCTGCAGCCCAGCAGAGGGCTCTCACCAGAACCCAACCATGATGGCACTCTGATAGAGGACTTCCAGCCTCCAGAACTGCAAAAATAAATTTATGTTGTTTAAAAGCTGCCCAATCTATGGTAATTTGTTATAGCAGCTCAAAAGAACTAAGGAAATAGGTACATAATTTAGAGGTGGGGAGCTTAGGTGTTCTTTAACGTTTGTCAATTGAAAAAAAATGCACAACATGAGAGCTGTGAGTTAAATTTTATTTGGGGCAAAATGAGGACTGTAACCTGGGAGACAGACTCTCAGATAGCTCTGAGGAACTGCTCCGAAGACGTACTGGAGGGAGTGTCAGTATATATATGATCTTGGTGAAGGGGTACGTGCGGTCAAGGACACACCTCAGTAGAATGTTGCTTCTAGTCACGAGAAGCAGATGTCTCCATTAATGACTCTAGTGCTCTTCTAGTTATGAGAAGATGCAAAAACTTGGGCTCATAAATTCTTCTCCTGAAAAATATCTATCTGAAAGCCTGTTCTGCCAGCTTTTCCCAGAGCACAGAGTGTCTCATTCTTGATCTCTTCCCTGAACTCCTTTTAGGGTGTGTTAAAGGTCAGCAACTGCAGTGGCTAATGACTTCACCCTTGTAGACGCAGATGGTGAGTGACAATTTTTAGTTGCCATGTTCAATGCTGTGTTTGTGTGTCTGAGGCATGTACGTATGGGTGTGTTCTGTGCCCACCTCAGCCCATCAATTACCAGTGTTGTAGACCAGCCCTGTGGTTCTTACTGTGAATGCAAGACACCCTTCAGAAATAACCATCAGGAAACTTTGAAAAAATTAAGGTTTATTACTTACAGGACCTGGAAATTACATAACACACCTGGGCCACGAGGTCATAAACAGAGAGAGTGGTGCTGGGGTTCTGTTTTTACTGAGGTCAAGGGTGGGGTCCTAGTGTTTTGCAGACTCACCCTCTGTTGGTAAATTTCAATTTTAAAAGCAGGAACTTAAAGCATGGGAAGACAAAAAAGCACAAATGGCCCAAACAGTCAGTTATCAGACTCAACCAAAGATCTTTAAAACAAAGGTGCCTCAGTTGGGGGAAATGGCCTGGTTCTTTATCTAGCCTTGTGCTGACAATGTGTTTATCCAAGATGCCATTTTGGAAGAGGATACCTCGGCAATCAAAACTAAAGTCAGACACTTACATTACCAGAAAAAAAAAAAAACTGTCAGGGTGTGTGTGAGAACCGATCTTAATTACCAGTCCATTGGATTTCAGTTATACTGTTACTATTTCTGAAAAAAAAAAAAAAAAAAAAACACCTATCTTTTGTTTGAGAGTCCATAGAAAATATTTTAAAACAAATCAGAACTGATCTGGGGATACACCTTTTAAACCTTGATAATAATAATCTAATTGAGTTATTTTTAGGGGAAAATTTTCCCCATCCCCTGATTAAGGATAATTATGGCGTTATGGGGCTTTCACTGTAAAGAAGACCCTGACGTTGGCTCCAGGCCAGCAAGAAATGTTATAAAACTGAAAATGGTGACGCGTATCAGAAAGATGATCTTGTAAAAAGGAATGAACCTGCTACAGGAGAGAAAACGTGTGGACCTTAGTAAAAAGCAAAGAGTAGGAAACTGTCAGGCAGGGCCTTCGTGCGGAGGGGCGGGGGGGGGTGCTGGTCCTCTCTGATGTCTAGAACATGCCACAAATCATAAAGAAAGGAGATAGGGTCAGTGGAAAGAGTGGTATAATTGTTCAAAGATGTGGAAAGAGTCTTCAGAAATCTGGAAAATGTGCAGTAGGGCCAAAAAGACTGAATGCTGGGCAATTCCTCCTAAGATGCAGGATAGTGTGGAACAGAGTAGGGACACTGGAATCAGAAAGGTGTAAGTTCAATTCCTGACTTTGCCACTAGCTCAGTCTCTTTTTCTATAAAATGAGAAGAAGAACTGCACACAGGTTTGTCATGAAGATTAATGTTTCAGTGCAAGTAAAGGTCCTAGTGCATTGTCCACGTGCAAACATGGTAGCTTTAGTTAGAGTGAGGCGGTGTAGGAGGGGATAGTTCCACGGAGGAGCTTCTGACTTTGATGGTCAGCCCTCCTCTGAATCCCTAGATCCTGACCTTGACTTTGCCACCTACACACTCAGCCTTTCTGACTCCAAATTATAAATTCTTTCTAACACGCCAAACAATTTCCTACCTACACTGACTCATAGCAATGCGTTCTGGCTGTCCGTGTCCTGTCTTACTAATTCTCAATGTTAACTATGTGGGCTTCAGAGAAGTTGTTGAAATATTTTAAAAGGTACATGCCTCTTTGCATACTTCGAGATATTCAGACTTTACAACCCTTTTATTTTTAGAATTGATATATTAAGTACTAATATAACTCCCCATAAAGTACGACTACCAAAGGGACCAAAATCATGTACTATGCTCATAAAATTTTTAAACTTTGAACAAGTTCAGGTCATACATTTTTTGTTAACAGATCATCAAGATGTGATGAGCTTACAACATTCTAATTGGAGAGATTGTTGGAGGAAAAAAATCAGCATTTCAAATTAGTTATCATATAATGGATGAGAAAACATTTTTGAACTAATCTTAAATAGATATTCTATGTTTTACCAAGATAATAGCATTATCATAAAGAAAGTGGGAATGGTATGGCTAAGCTATGTTATATATCTATAATGAAACTATGTTTTCATTGGAAAATTAAATATAATAAATAAGATAAAATAAGATAATATATGATGTCATGTATTTAAGTGCATACAAAATTATATGCATGTCCCTTTAAGGACTCTGTACCTTCAAGGAGCCCCTTTCTTCATGGTGTGCAGAACAGTCTGACAGGAGCAAATGTGGAAAATGACACTCTGTCCAGATTTTTAAAATTCAATTTATTGAGTACAATTCATATACAATAAAATTCACCGTATTTAATATGCAGTTTGGTGAGTTTTGACAGTAATAAGACCATTACCACAATCAAGATACGGAACAATTCCATCACCCAGAACACCATCTCATATCCCTTTGTGGTCAATCCTTGTCCCAACCCCCAACTCCAGCAACTCTTAATCTGTTTTCTGTTCCTAAGGTTTTGTCTTTTCCAGAATGTCCTATAAGCCTTTTTAGTCTAGGTTCTTTTTCTTAGCATAATATTGGGTGGGACCAAAAGTCCCTTTGGTTTTTTAAGTAGAAATAAAAGACACGTTTTTCATTTTCACCAAGAACTTTATTGAACAACGTATTCACCCTTTTGTTCCACTACCTTCTGCCATTTTTAGGCAACTTCATAATTCTATCTTCCCAAAACTTTTTATCTTTTTGAGCAAAGAACTGTTCCAGGTGGTGCCTTTTACAGTCTTCTGGGGAACTGAAATTTTTTCCATTAAGAGAATTTTGTAAAGATTGAAATAAATGGAAATCTGAAGGTGCTGCAATGTCTGGTGAATACGGCAGATGGATCAGATCTTCCCAGCCAAGCTGTAATAGTTTTTGCCTGGTCATCAAGGCAACATGCAGTCTTGCGTTATCCTGATGGAAGATTATGCATTTTCTGTTGACTAATTCCTGATGCTTTTCGGCGAGTGCTGCTTTCAGTTGGTCTAATTGGGAGCAGTACTTGTTGGAATTAATCATTTGGTTTTCTGGAAGGAGCTCACAATAGAGGACTCCCTTCCAATCCCACCATGTATACAACATCACCTTTGGATGAAGACCAGCCTTTGGTGTGGTTGGTGGTGGTTCATTTCGCTTGCCCCATGATCTCTTCCGTTCCACACTGTTGTACAGTATCCACTTTTCATCACCCATCACAATTTGTTTTAAAAATGGAACCCTGGGGCTTCCCTGGTGGCGCAGTGGTTGAGAGTTCGCCTGCCGATGCAGGGGACGCGGATTTCTGCCCTGGTCCAGGAGGATCCCACATGCCGCGGAGCGGCGGGGCCCGTGAGCCACGGCCATGGCTGGGCCTGCGCGTCCGGAGCCTGTGCTCCGCAACGGGAGGGGTCGCAGCAAGAAAATGGAACCCTTTCATTACGTTTCAGTAGAGAATCGCATGCGGAAGTATGGTCAGGAAGGTTTTTTTCGCTTAACTTACATGGAATCCAAACATCAAAGTGATGAATACAACCAAGATGGTGCAAATGATTTTCAACACTTGATCTGGATATTTTGAGTATGTCAGCTCTCTCCCGCGTGGTATAACGTTGATTGTTCTCAATTATTGTTTCAATTTGATCACTATCAACTTCACTGGTCTACCCAACCATGGAGCATCGTCCAGCAAGAAATCTCCAGGAGGAAACTTCGCAAACCACTTTTGACACGTTCGATCAGTCACAGCACCTTCTCCACACACTGCACAAATCTTTTTTTGCATTTTGGTTGCATTTTTACCTTTCTTGAAATAATAAAACATAATACACCGAAAATGTTGCTTTTTTTTTTCTTCCATCTTCAATATTAAAATGGCTACCCCAAAATTCACCAATTTTGATAAGTCTTTTTTTTAATAGATGCTGATATAACGGTTGTCATATACAATCTAACAAAATTGTTTCAAATGAAGTTAAAGACAACTAAGTGCTACTAGAGCCATCTTACAGAAAAAACAGAATGAACAATTTAGCCCACCCAATACATTTTAGATTCATACACTGTGTATCACTCAGAAGTTTTTTCCTTTCTACTGCTGAGTAGTATTCCATTAGATGGATGTATCCCAGCATGTTTACACAATTGAAGGACATTTGAGTTATTTCCAGTTTTTTGGCAGTTGTGAATAAACCTTCTATATACATTCACATACAGGTTTTTGTGTGAACATCAGTTTTCATTTCTCTTGGGTGGTGATCATGCTGGGTAATATGATAAGTCTATTTTAACATTATAAAAAATTTCCAAACTTTTTCACAGTGTCTTCGCCATTTTTGCATACTCCATCAGCAATGTTTGAAAGTTTCAGTTGCTCCACATTCTTCTTAGTACTTGGTACTGTCAGGGGTTTTTTTGTTTTGTTTTGTTTTGTTTTAGGCATTATAATAGATGTATAGTATTATCTCATTATAATTTTAACTTTCATTTCCTAATGTCTGAAGATATTGAGCATCTTTTTATATGTTCATTTGTCATCTGTATATCTTCTTTGGTGAAATGTTTAACATTTGCCCATTTTTAATTGGGTTGTTTATTATCTTATTATTGTGTTTTGGGAGACATATATATGTAAGTCCTGGTCCAAGTCCAAAGGCCAGGGAACCAGAAGCACTGATATCTAGGGGTAGGAAAATATAGGTGTCCTGGCTTAAGCAGAGATCAAATTCACTCTCCCTCCATTTTCTTGTTCTCTTCCAATTGTCATTGGATTAGATGATGCCCACTCACATTGGTTAGGGATGGGGGCAATCTTCTTCACTCCATCTACCTTGAGTCAGTATTCTCTTCTGGAAAGACCCTCACTGATACACCCAGAAATAATGTTCTACCAGCTATCTGGGCATCCTTTAGCCCAGTTAAATTAACACATAAAATTAACCATTATAGCCATCAAAGACATACTTCATCTCTGTAACTTCCCCTGTCTGAATTCCAGTATCTGGGTTATATTATTGTATATTAGTCTGATACTATTGATTGCTTTCCTCTTTACCATGGATTATTTTTCCTCGCTCTTCCTGTGTTCATCTCATATTTTATTCATTGTCATAAACAAAGTTTAGAAGAGTATAGACTGAAACAAACAGTATTTGTGCATAGAAATGATACACCTCTTCTTCTAGGCCATCAGAATGTGTTGGAGGCCAGGGTTGGGGATGGGGGTGGTTCACTCAGTCTAGTCAGTAGCTGAGCTGGGTTTGGGCCTTTTGTCACTATGTTGACCTTGGTTCAACATGAGCTTCAAATTTCTCTGGAGTTACTTTGTGCTTAGGGTGGGTATTGTTTCTATCGTGTTCCTGTTTCACCCTTAGCTTCACCCTTCCCTGTCTATGTCTCCGAGTCTCTCTCCACGCCTTGCCCCTTCTCCTATGGTAGACTGCAGTTGTCTCTCACTTGGCACTGCCCAGCCTGGTGGGGAGAAGAAATGGCACTCTCTGCTGCTCTGGCTCAGCCTCCATCTTAGGCAAGCCCTATGCCCCTGGATTGGGCAGGAGTTGGGGGGTGGCTTTCTCAGTGGTCCTGTCCCCCTCCCCACAGCATTAGGAAATCTCTAATGGCCTGAGTCCAGGAGTTTCCCCCGCTCCCACAGGAGTCTACAGTTTTCTTCCTTCTCCACTTCCCCAGGCAGAGTCAGTCTTCACGTGTGCTCTGGGAAGTGTTCACTGTTCCTCCCACAGTGGCACAAGCTTTTGCTCTTAGGGAAGAAGGATGCAGGGGAGACTTGGTGCCTTTCCCATCAAGCAGTTGCCTTCTCTTCCAGGCCTGTGCCACTGAGGGAGACTTCATCCAGCCTCCTGCCCTGTTCCAAGTCTTCCTCGTGAGTGGTTGGTGGAGGCCCAAGGAGACGAGGTGGCAGGTAGGTGCAAAGTCTCTTCATGTCTTCACTCCTAGAAGCTCTCTATCCTTACACTATCCCATACTCAGCTTTTAGCAAATTATTTTTTTTTAAATAAACTAAATTCTTCTTACCCATCTCCCCCCGCAAAAGTGAGTCAGTGTTTGTGTCCCTTCTCTTCTGGGAAGTACTTTGCTTTTGTCAGATTTTTAAGTTAGATGGTTGGCCTGTGACCCCAGTTTCTGGTAGTTAAACAAAAGTTATCTTTTTGTAGATTATCTGGATTTTTCCTGTGATTGTGGGAGTGATGATATTCCTGACGGCCAACTCCATCCTAGGCTGAAGTTGGAAGTCCTCCAGCATTTATTTCAAAGGGATAAAAAAAAAACAGTTTAGGGAGACAAAGATCCTCGGACCAAAGAAGAAAACTTTTTTTTTTTAAATTTTTATTTATTTCTGGCTGCGTTGGGTCTTCGTTGCTGCACTCGGGCTTTCTCTAGTTGCACCGAGTGGGGGCTACTCTTCGTTGCGGTGTGCGGGCTTCTCATTGTGGTGGCTTCTCTTGTTGTGGAGCACGGGCTCTAGGGCACACGGGCTTCAGTAGTTGTGGCGCACAAGCTTAGCTGCTCCTCAGCATGTGGTATCTTGCCGGACAAGGGCTCGAGCCCATGTCCCCTGCATTGGCAGGCGGATTCTTAACCACTGCACCACCAGGGAAGTCCTGAAGAGAAAAACCTTAATTTAAAGAAAGCACATGTTCGATGAGCTGATTGGACATTGTCTACAACTAAAAGTAAGTAATTGTCTGTTATATTCTCTTTTGATTGAGGAAGATTATGGCATTAAATGAGACGAAGAAGTTTTGCTCAGAATGCAAATTTGCAACTGTAGGCTAATTTTTAACTGAAAATATCATATTTATCTAAATTAGTGGAAAATACACTAGAGTAAGTATAAGAACAGGGGTTCTTAATTTTTTGGGGGGGAGGCATAGAACCCTTTCACAATCTATGAAACTTTTCTCAAAACAATATTAAGTGCATGAATTAAAATATGTAGGATTTAAAAGGAAATTAATTATACTGAATTATAGTTTTCAAAGTATTTTAAAATATGATATAGAAATATATGCCCTTCCAATTTACCACATTAAATAACAACGGTTTACAACAATTTCAAAGTAGTGGTGAGAGTAAATGCTATTTTGCGAAATCTGCAACAACTGTGACATGATATGAAATATTTGTGATTTTTAATGGCTTAAATATTAGATATTACTAATACTATTGAACTTTATTATCTACATACAAAAATTTTAAAATGCTGACTCTCAGTGAGATGTTAGTGAAAATAAAGATGCAACCTTTTTCCCATCTAAATTCACAGACTCCTCTGATTTCCATCTACGGATCTCCCAAGGGGACCATTGGATTAAGAAACCTCTGTGCTAGAAAGAGAGCTCTCAAAAGCAATCAGAGGTAGAGAGAGGAAAGTCAGAGAAGGCTTTAGGAAAACTCCAGGTGGAGATCACAGCATCTGCAAAAATATGCAGATGAGGATGAATGTAGTACATTCAGAGAACTGAAAGTAATTCAGCATTTTAGGACACAACCCTATCACTACTACTAGTTACCATTTACTGAGGACTTTTTAGACGCCAAGTTCTGTATTAAGTATGTTATAAATTCTTTTCATGTAATTAAGTCCTCACAATATCTCTTTGAGGTAAACATATTGAGGAAATTGGGAGATTTTAAACAACTTTCCTAAGATCAAGCAGCTTGTATGTTGCAAAGCATGTATACAAACCTAGATCTATTTCATTCAAAGCTCATGAGGGGCTTTGGGTGTGTCTTCATCTGTGTAGGAGGGAAGCATTTCAGTCTGGAAATTCTCAGGGATGAAGAGTCTTGAATGCCATACTAAGGAGAGTGATTGTACCCTGAAAGCCAGTGCGGGGGGTGGTCCCTTCTTTCCAGCTTCATCTCCTGCCTCTTCACATACACCTCAGCCACCTTGTACCACCACCATTCCCAAACATAACTTGATTTTCCCATTTTATGCTTTGCCCATGATTTCCCCTCTGCCTGGAATGCCCTCCTTCCAGGTATGCCTTTGTCTCCTGGCTAACTAGGACTCACCTTTCAAGACTTCATGGGGAGTCCCACTCTAGTTCACAAATGTAGATACCATCCTTGTTTAGGAAAGCAGAATCCTACGCTTTCTAGAGGCAGGTGGAAAGGAAACCAGGATAGGGGCCATTCTAGCAGGAAAAGAGAATGCAATATGGAATAAGAGCAGCAAAGGGTAAAATATGTTTAAAGCTACTTTCTTGGTGAGGAAAAAAATGTGACAGCAAAAGAGGAATCAAGAGGAAAATTAGATGGTTTATTGTCTGCATAATAAGATTGCTGAGCTTACAGAGAAAATAAAAGTAACATATGCTGACTGAAAAGGCTACCCTTTCCTTGAACAACCCTGGAGTCAGCTCTACAGAGTAAGTTTATATTGTTTGCTTAAGATTACCTTTGCATCTCCAATCTCCAACTGCTAAATCTTGTTTTTTTAACATCTTTATTGGAGTATAATTGCTTTACAATGGTGCGTTAGTTTCTACTTTATAAAAAAGTGAATCAGTTATACATATACATATGTTCCCATACCTCTTCCCTCTTGTGTCCCCTTCCCTCCCACCCTCCCTATCCCACCCCTCCAGGCGGTCACAAAGCACCGAGCTGATCTCCCTGTGTTATGCAGCTTCTTCCCACTAGCTATCTACCTTACATTTGGTAGTGTATATACGTCCATGCCTCTCTCTCGCTTTGTCACAGCTTACCCTTCCCCCTCCCCATATCCTCAAGTCCATTCTCTAGTAGGTCTGTGTCTTTTTTTCTGTCTTACCCCTAGGTTATCCATGACAGTTTTTTATTTCTTAAATTCAATATATATGTGTTAGCATACAGTATTTGTCTCTCTCTTTCTGACTTACTTCACTCTGTATGACAGACTCTAGGTCTATCCACCTCATTACAAATAGCTCAATTTCATTTCTTTTTATGGCTGAGTAATATTCCATTGTACATATGTGCCACATCTTCTTTATCCATTCATCCGATGACGGACACTTAGGTTGTTACCATCTCCGGGCTATTGTTAAGTAGAGCTGCAATGAATATTTTGGTACATGACACTTTTTGAATTATAGTTTTCTCAGGGTATATGCCCAGTAGTGGGATTGCTGGGTCATATGGTAGTTCTATTTGTAGTTTTTCAAGGAACCTCCATACTGTTCTCAACAGTGGCTGTATCAATTTACATTCCCACCAACAGCGCCAGAGGGTTCCCTTTTCTCCACACCCTCTTCAGCATTTATTGTTTCTAGATTTTTTGATGATGGCCATTCTGACTGGTGTGAGATGATATCTCATTGTAGTTTTGATTTGCATTTCTCTAATGATTAGTGATGTTGAGCATTCTTTCATGTGTTTGTTGGCAGTCTGTATATCTTCTTTGGAGAAATGTCTATTTAGGTCTTCTGCCCATTTTTGGATTGGGTTGTTTGTTTTTTTGTTATTGAGCTGCATGAGCTGCTTGTAAATTTTGGAGATTAATCCTTTGTCAGTTGCTTCATTTGCAAATATTTTCTCCCATTCTGAGGGTTGTCTTTTGGCCTTGTTCATGGTTTCCTTTGCTGTGCAAAAGCTTTGAAGTTTCATTAGGTCCCATTTGTTTATTTTTGTTTTTATTTCCATTTCTCTAGGAGGTGGGTCAAAAAGGATCTTGCTGTGATTTATGTTATAGAGTGTTCTGCCTATGTTTTCCTCTAAGAGTTTGATAGTTTCTGGCCTTATATTTAGGTCTTTAATCCATTTTGAGCTTATTTTTGTGCATGGTGTTAGGGAGTTATCTAGTCTCATACTTTTACATGTACTTGTCCAGTTTTCCCAGCACCACTTATTGAAGAGGCTGTCCTTTCTCCACTGTACATTCCTGCCTCCTTTATCAAAGATAAGGTGACCATATGTGCGTGGGTTTATCTCTGGTCTTTCTATCCTGTTCCATTGATCTATATTTCTGTTTTTGTGCCAGTACCATACTGTCTTGATTACTGTAGCTTTGTAGTATAGTCTGAAGTCAGGGAGCCTGATTCCTCCAGCTCCGTTTTTTGTTCTCAAGATTGCTTTGGCTATTCAGGGTCTTTTGTGTTTCCATACAAATTGTGAAATTTTTTGTTCTACTTCTGTGAAAAATGCCAGTGGTAGTTTGATAGGGATTGCATTGAATCTGTAGATTGCTTTGTGTAGTAGAGTCATTTTCACAATGTTGATTCTTCCAATCCAAGAACATGGTATATCTCTCCATCTATTTGTATCATCTTTAATTTCTTTCATCAGTGTCTTATAATTTTCTGCATACAGGTCTTTTGTCTCCTTAGGTAGGTTTATTCCTAGATATTTTATTCTTTTTGTTGCAGTGGTAAATGGGAGTGTTTTCTTGATTTCACTTTCAGATTTTTCATCATTAGTGTATAGGAATGCCAGAGATTTCTGTGCATTAATTTTGTATCCTGCTCCTTTACCAAATTCATTGATTAGCTCTAGTAGTTTTCTGATAGTATCTTTAGGATTCTCTATGTATAGTATCATGTCATCTGCAAACAGTGACAGCTTTACTTCTTCTTTTCTGATTTGGATTCCTTTTATTTCCTTTTCTTCTCTGATTGCTGTGGCTAAAACTTCCAAAACTATGTTGAATAAGAGTGGTGAGAGTGGGCAGCTTCGTCATGTTCCTGACCTTAGTGGAAATGCTTTCAGTTTTTCACCATTGAGGACAATGTTGGCTGTGGGTTTGTCATATATGGCCTTTATTATGTTGAGGAAAGTTCCCTCTATGCCTACTTTCTGCAAGGTTTTTATCATAAATGGGTGTTGAATTTTGTCGAAAGCTTTCTCTGCAACTATTTAGATGATCATATGGTTTTTCTCCTTCAATTTGTTAATATGGTTTATCACATTGATTGTTTTGCGTATATTGAAGAATCCTTGCATTCCTGGAATAAACCCCACTTGATCATGGTGTATGATCCGTTTAATGTGCTGTTGGATTCTATTTGCTAGTATTTTGTTGAGGATTTTTTTGCATCTATGTTCATCAGTGATATTGGCCTGTAGTTTTCTTTCTTTGTGACATCCTTGTCTAGTTTTGGTATCAAGGTGATGGTGGCCTCGTAGAATGAGTTTGGGAGTGTTCCTCCCTCTGCTATATTTTGGAAGAGTTTGAGAAGGATAAGTGTTAGCTCTTCTCTAAATATTTGATAGAATTCACCTGTAAAGCCATCTGGTCCTGGGCTTTTGTTTGTTGGAAGATTTTTAATCACCGTTTCAATTTCAGTGCTTGTGATTGGTCTGTTCATATTTTCTATTTCTTCCTGATTCAGTCTTGGCAGGTTGTGCATTTCTAAGAATTTGTCCATTTCTGCCAGGTTGTCCATTTTATTGGCATAGAGTTGATTGTAGTAATCTCTCATGATCTTTTGTATTTCTGCAGTGTCAGTTGTTACTTCTCCTTTTTCATTTCTAATTCTATTGATTTGAGTCTTCTCCTTCTTTTTCTTGATGAGTCTGGCTAATGGTTTCTCAATTTTGTTTATCTTCTCAAAGAACCAGCTTTTAGTTTTATTGATCTTTACTATCGTTTCCTTCATTTCTTTTTCATTTATTTCTGATCTGATTTTTATGATTTCTTTCCTTCTGCTAACTTTGGGGTTTTTTTGTTCTTCTTTCTCTAATTGCTTTAGGTGAAGGTTAGGTTGTTTATTCAAGATATTTCCTGTTTCTTAAGGTAGGATTGTATTGCTATAATCGTCCCTCTTAGAACTACTTTTGCTGCATCCCATAGATATTGGGTCGTCGTGTCTCCGTTGTCATTTGTTTCTAGGTATTTTTTGATTTCCTCTTTGATTTCTTCAGTGATCACTTCGTTATTAAGTAGTGTATTGTTTAGCCTCCATGTGTGTGTATTTCTTACAGATCTTTTCCTGTAATTGATATCTAGTCTCATAGCGTTGTGGTCGGAAAAGATACTTGAAACAATTTCAATTTTCTTAAATTTACCAAGGCTTGACTTGTGACCCAAGATATGATCTATCCTGGAGAATGTTCCATGAGCACTTGAGAAAAATGTGTATTCTGTTGTTTTTAGATGGAATGTCCTATAAATATCAATTAAGTCCATCTTGTTTAATGTATTATTTAAAGCTTGTGTTTCCTTATTTATTTTCATTTTGGATAACCTGTCCATTGGTGAAAGTGGGGTGTTAAAGTCCCCTACTATGAATGTGTTACTGTCAATTTCCCCTTTTATGGCTGTTAGTATTTGCCTTATGTATTGAGGTGCTCCTATGTTGGGTGCATAAATATTTACAATTGTTATATCTTCTTCTTGGATCAATCCCTTGATCATTATGTAGTGTCATTCTTTGTCTCTTCTAATAGTCTTTATTTTAAAGTCTATGTTGTCTGATATGAGAATTGCTACTCCAGCTTTCTTTTGGTTTCCATTTGCATGAAATATCTTTTTCCATCCCCTTACTTTCAGTCTGTATGTGTCTCTAGGTCTTAAGTGGGTCTCTTGTAGACAGCAAATATATGGGTCTTGTTTTTGTATCCATTCAGCCAATCTGTGTCCTTTGGTGAGAGCATTTAGATTTACAGCATTTACAGAATTTACAGCATTTACATTTAAGGTAATTATCGATATGTATGTTCCTATTCCCATTTTCTTAATTGTTTTGGGTTCATTCTTGGAGGTCTTTTCCTTCTCTTGTGTTTCTTGCCTAGAGAATTTCCTTTAGCAGTTGTTGTACAGCTGGTTTGGTGGTGCTGAACTCTCTCAGCTTTTGCTTGTCTGTAAAGGTTTTAATTTCTCCATCAAATCTGAATGAGATCCTTGCTGGGTAGAGTAATCTTGGTTGCAGGTTTTTCTCCTTCATCACTTTAAATATGTCCTGCCAGTCCCTTCTGGCTTGCAGAGTTTCTGCTGAAAAATCAGCTGTTAACCTTATGGGGATTCCCTTTTGTGTTATTTGTTGTTTTTCCCTGGCTGCTTTTAATATGTTTTCTTTGTATTTAATTTTTGACAGTTTGATTAATATGTGTCTTGGCGTGTTTCTCCTTGGATTTATCCTGTATGGGACTCTCTGTGCTTACTGGACTTGATTAACTATTTCCTTTCCCATATTAGGGAAGTTTTCAACTATAATCTCTTCAAATATTTTCTCAGTCCCTTTCTTTTTCTCTTCTTCTTCTGGAACCCCTATAATTCGAATGTTGGTGCGTTTAATGTTGTCCCAGAGGTTTCTGAGACTGTCCTCAGTTCTTTTCATTCTTTTTTCTTTATTCTGCTCTGCAGTAGTTATTTCCACTATTTTATCTTCCAGGTCACTTATCCGTTCTTCTGCCTCAGTTATTCTGCTATTGATCCCATATAGAGTATTTTTTATTTCATTTATTGTGTTGTTCATCATTGTTTGTTTCATCTTTTGTTCTTCTAGGTCCTTGTTAAATGTTTCTTGCATTTTGTCCATTCTATTTCCAAGATTTTGGATCATCTTTACTATCATTATTCTGAATTCTTTTTCAGGTAGACTGCCTATTTCCTCTTCATTTGTTAGGTCTGTTGTGTTTTTATCTTGCTCCTTCATCTGCTGTGTGTTTCTCTGTCTTCTCATTTTGCTTATCTTACTGTGTTTGGGGTCTCCTTTTTGCAGGCTCCAGGTTCATAGTTCCCATTGTTTTTGGTGTCTGTTCCCAGTGGCTAAGGTTGGTTCAGTGGATTGTGTAGGCTTCCTGGTGGAGGGGACTAGTGCCTGAGTTCTGGTGGATGAGGCTGGATCTTGTCTTTCTGGTGGGCAGGTCCACGTCTGGTGGTGTGTTTGGGGGTGTCTGTGGACTTATTATGATTTTAGGCAGCCTCTCTGATAATGGGTGCATTTGTGTTCCTGTCTTGCTAGTTGTTTGGCATAGGATGTCCAGCACTGTAGCTTGCTGGTCATTGCGTGAAGGTGGGTGCTGGTGTTGAGCTGGAGATCTCTGGGAGATTTTCGCCATTTGATATTATGTGGAGCTGGGAGGTCTCTTGTGGACCAGTGTCCTGAAGTTGGCTCTCCTACCTCAGAGACACAGCACTGACTTCTGGCTGCAGCACCAAGAGCCTTTCATCCACACAGCTCAGAATAAAAGGGAGAAAAGTAGAAAGAAAGAATTAGTAGAAGTAGAAAGAAAGAAAGAAGGAAAGAAAGAAGTGAGGGAGGGAGGGCCTAAGGAAGGAAGGAAGGAAGGAAAGAAGGAAAAAAAGAAAGAAGGAAAGAAAGAAGATAAAGTAAAATAAAATGAAGTAAGAAAATATAGTAAAGTTATTAAAATAAAAAATTATTATTAAGAAAAATATTTTTTAAAAAAAACAATGGACGGATAGAACCCTAGGACAAATGGTGGAAGCAAAGCTATACAGACAACATCTCACACAGAAGCATACACTCACAAAAAGAGGAAATGGGGAAATAATCATAAATCTTGCTCTCAACGTCCACCTCCTCAATTTGGGATGATTCGTAGTCTAAAGGAGGGAAGGAAGGAAAGAAAGAAAGAAGATAAAGTAAAATAAAATAAAGTTAATAAAATAAAAAATAATTATTGAGAAAAAAAATTAAAACAACAACAAAAAAAAGGAAGGATAGAACCCTAGGACAAATGGTGGAAGCAAAGCTATACAGACAACATCTCACACAGAAGCATACACATACACACTCACAAAAAGAGGAAAAGTGGAAAAAATCATAAATCTTGCTCTCAAAGTCCACCTCCTCAATTTGGGATGATTCGTTGTCTATTCATGTATTCCACAGATGCAGGGTACATCAAGTTGATTGTGGAGCTTTAATTTGCTGCTTCTGAGGCTGCTGGGAGAGATTTCCTTTTCTCTTCTTTGTTCTCACAGCTCCCAGGGGCTCAGCTTTGGATTTGGCCCCACCTCTGCATGTAGGTCGCCGGAGGGCGTCTGTTCTTGGCTCAGACAGGATGGGGTTAAAGGAGCCTCTGATTTGGGGGCTCCGGCTCACTCAGGCCGGCGGGAGGAAGGGGCACGGAGTGCGGGGCGAGCCTGTGGCGGCAGAGGCTGGCATTACATTGCACCAGCCTGAGGCACGCCGTGCATTCTCCCGGGGAAGTTGTCCCTGGATCCTGGGACCCTGGCAGTGGCGGGCTGGACAGGCTCCCCGGAAGTGGGGTGTGGATAG
Organism: Aethalodelphis obliquidens; assembly: GCF_003676395.1. Classification (NCBI taxonomy): domain Eukaryota; kingdom Metazoa; phylum Chordata; class Mammalia; order Artiodactyla; family Delphinidae; genus Aethalodelphis; species Aethalodelphis obliquidens. The sequence continues at coordinate 9,521,400 of NW_020837990.1, forward strand.
TAACCTGTGGTCGCACACAGGCTTCTTGGTGGCGGCAGCAACAGCCTTAGCGTCTCATGCCTGTCTCTGGGGTCCGCACTTTTAGCCACGGCTCACGCCCGTCTCTGGAGCTTCTTTAAGCAGCACTCTTAATCCCCTCTCCTCGAGCACCAGGAAACAAAGAGGGAAGAAAAAGTCTCTTGCCTCTTCGGCAGGTGCAGACTTTTCCCCAGACTCCCTCCCGGTCAGCAGTGGTGCACTAACCCCGCAGGCTGTGTTCACGCCCCCATCCCCAGTCCTCTCCCTGCGCTCCGAAGGAAGCCCAAGCCTCAGCTCCCAGTCCTGCCGGCCCCGGCGGGTGAGCAGACAAGCCTATCGGTCTGGTGAGTGCCCGTCGGCCCTGATCCTCTGTGCGGGAATCTCTCCGCTTTGCCCTCCGCACCCCTGTTGCTGTGCTCTCCTCCGCGGCTCCAAAGCTTTCCCCCTCCGCCACCCCCGAAGCTTTCCCCCTCCGCCACCCACAGTCTCTGCCCGCGAAGGGGCTTCCTAGTGTGTGGAAACCTTTCCTCCTTCACAGCTCCCTCCCACTGGTGCAGGTCCTGTCCCTATTCTTTTGTCTCTGTTTTTTTCTTTTTTCTTTTGCCCTACCCAGCTACGTGCTGGGTTTCTTGCCTTTGGGAGGTCTGAGGTCTTCTGCCAGCATTCAGTAGGTCTTGTGTAGGAGTTGTTCCACATGTAGATGTATTTCTGGTGTATCAAATTGCCATGGGAAGGAGTGTAAGGTCCTGGCTCGAGAGTCCGTCAGTATTGGCAGTGGTCAGAATGCAAGTGGATAACAAACCTTTTGAGGTCCAGCCCAGTTCCAGTTCCATTCCAACCTACAGAAAGACGGAGGTTGTTGCTATCCTAACAACACCCTAATAACTTTTCCTTATTGGTGTTGTAATTAACCTTCAGTGCACCGCAGGCTTCAAATTCTTGGTTGCCCTGTGCTTACGCTGGGGGTTGAGAGGCAGGAGGGTCTTTCCTCAGTGTTCCTTCTTCCCCCTCCACCCTCAGCCAGCTCTGAGGCCAATGTCATGGTGCTTTCCCTCCACAGATTGCAGACTGCTGCTGTGCCATTGTTCCTGGGTACTAGGCCTGGGGTGGGGGCAGGAGAGAGTGTTTTCCTGGTCCAGCCTGTCTTAGGCAGGTCCTCTGTGCCTGGATCTTTGAGAAAGCTTTTTTCAGAGTTCCCGCTCCTCCTTCCCATAGCAACCACAGTCTGCCTTGTATCCAAAGTTGGTCTCGGTGGGAGTTTCCTGCCCTATTCATGGTGGTAGCAGACCTCTACCTACTGTCAGTATAAATCCTGGGTCCATGATGGCTTCCTGTCCCTTCCCTAGAAGTAGGGGTCTTATTCTCCTACCTCCTGTCTTTGCAGGATTGGATCTTTGCTTGTGTCCTGGGAATGAGAAAGTTACATGTCCTACTCTCAAGGCAGGACATGTTGAATTTCTAATCTTCCTTCCTTAGCAACGGAGTTTTGCCTGGGCCCTGAGACGGGTTTGCAGCTTCTCCTCAAGTGATGGAAGGCTTCTGCTGAAGAGCCTTGGAAAGTCTGCAGGGCTTTATGCTTATCCCTTAGCAGCTGCCAATCCCTTCCTTCATGCCTGCACCGAGTAGGGGTACTCTCTCAAACTCCTGCCCTGCCCCCAGTCTTCCTCCTGAGCACCAGTGAAGAGCCATGCAGAAGAGCTTACGGGTGACTCTTCCTACTCTTTTCTGGAATGCCCCACCAGCACATAAACCCACACTTGGCCTTTAACAATTCATTTACATTTTTGCTGGTTTCTTCTTTTCTTTTTCTGTTGCTCTCTTTTTCCCCTGCTCTGCCAAAGATGAAAGGGATTGTGTATCTCATCTCTTCTTGAAGGAGATTGTCCCTCCTTGGAATTTGGGTCATGTGGTTTCTTGCTACTTGAGTTCTCTGAGGTACTCAAGAAAGTTACACTTTTGTAGAGTATCTGGCTTTTTCCCATTGTGAGGGTAAGAGTGCATTTTTTGCAGCTTATTACATTTTCTGTAGTCACAGAAGTCTTAGTTGACTTTTATAAATATTACTTTATTGAGGCGTAAAAATATTACATATCATATAATTCACTCATTTCAAGTGTACAGTTGAACCTTCTTTCCAAATGCACACACCCACCCACCACCCCGCCTCAACTGCTGTAACTGAGAGGAGTGTCGCAACCCTCAGGAGTGTGTTAGAACAGGGACAGTGGTTGGTAAACATTAGCCCAGAGGCAAAAGAACATTCCAGGTGTTTTGTGCACCTGGATTTGTCCCTCCCTTGCGATCTTATAATTGTTTCCTCCTAGCTGCTTCCCTGCCTCCAGACCTCCTCCATTTCATCCTATTTTGTGTTTCATGACTGTGTGCAACCATCACCATAAATCAGTTTTGGAACATGTTCATCACCCCAAGATGATACTTCATGCCGATTTACTCTTAATCCCAATTCTTGTCTCATCTTCATCACAACCCCAAGCAACCACGGATCTAGTTTCTGTCTCTACAACCTTGTCTTTTCTGGACATTTCAAATTTCGTATTGCAAATGGAATCATGAAATATGTGGTCTCTTGTATCCGAGTCTTTCATTGAGCATAATAATTTTGAGGTTCATCCAAATCCTGGCATGTATTAGCAGTTCATTCCTTTTTATTGCTGAATTCTATTTCAGTGTATACCTATACCTAATTTTGTCTGTACCATATTCACCAGTTAAAAGACATGTAGGCTGTCTCCAATTTGGAAGCCATTATGAATAATGCTGCTATGAATATTTATGTGCAAATCTCTGTGTAGTTCATTGAATTTTTAGCTATACCTCTGTTTTATCATTAGTGGTTCTCAACTCTAGCAAGCTATGGTCTACAGTCCCCAAATGGTCCACAGCTTGTTTTCCTAAATACAATTTTATTGGAGCACAGCCCTTCATAGGCTTACATGTGGTCTGTGGTCATTTTCACATTGCACTACAACAGCAGAGTTGAGTACTTGTGACAGAGACACTCTGGGCTACGAAGCCTTAAATATTTACCACCTGGTCCTCTGTAGAAAAAAATCACTCCCCCTGCTCTAGAGTTTATAATGTGCATCTTTAATTTATGATAGTCTATTTTAAAATAATATACTATTCTGCAATTAATGTAGCAACCATACAACAGTATAATTCTACTTACTTCCTGCTACCCTTTGTACTCTTGCTATCATACAGTTTTATTTCTATTTCTGCTACAAACTCAGCAGTGTATAATAGATATACATCCTATAGCTTATGTTTCTCTGGAGAATCCTGACTAATACATCTTGTATGTCATGTGTCTTTTTTCTTGGGCTCCTTATAAGATTTCTCATCTTTGATTCTCAACAGTTTGACTAAGATATGTGTAGCTGAGGAAGTCTGTTGCTCTAGGGGTCCATTGAGCTTTGTATATCTGATATCTTTCCTCAGTTTGGGAAAATGCTAAGCCATTATCTCTTCAGATATATCTACTGCTCCATTATCTCTCCCTTCTCCTTTTAGGTCTCTAATTACTTATATATTGGGCCAGATGATATTGCCCCACATATCGTAGATATTCTGTTACTGGGTTTTTGCCTTTTTTCTTTTGGTTCTTCATTTTGTATAACTGCTATTGGCCTGTCTCCAAGTTTATTATTGCTTTCTTCTTCTGAGTCCAGCATGTCATAATTCGAATGAATTTTTCACTTCTGCATTACTTTTTTTTTCATTTTTAACATTTTCATCTATAAGTTCCATCGAAATAACTGTTTGGGTCTTTTTTATAATTTTGACCTCTCTGCTGAAATTCCCCCATCTATTTACATTGTCCAATGTTTCTACTAGAGCCTTTAATATGTTTGCCACAGTTATATTAAAGTCTCTGTCTAATAATTCCAACAACAGGACTATCTTTGAGTCTTCCTTATGTGACTTGTAATTTTTTGACTCTGTGTCAAGACATTCTGTATAAACAAATAGTAGATATTGAAGGAAATAATACCCCCCCCACCAAAGGGTGTGCTCCTTCTTTCAAGGTACTTGAATGCAGGATTGAGTCAATTTAATCTCTCACTGAGCTGTGTCTGGGCTTTGTTACAGTTTTAGCTTGATTCAGTTCATCACTGGCTTTAAAAGTTTTGAAGGCAGATTTGCAGCAACATGGATGGACCTGGAGATTATCATACTAAGTGAAGTAAGTCAGACAGAGAAAGACAAATATCATATGATATCGCTTATATGTAGACTCTAAAAAAAATAATACAAATGAACTTATTTACAAAACAGAAACAGACTCACAGATTTAGAGAACGAACTTATGGTTACCGGGAGGAAGGGTAGGGGGAAGGGATAGATTGGGAGTTTGGGATTGACATGTACACACAGCTATATTTAAAATAGATAACAAACAAGGACCTACTGTATAGCACAGGGAACGCTACTGATATTCTGTAATAACCTAAATGGGAAAAGAATTTGAAAAAGAATAGATACATGTATCAATATATGTATAACTGAATCACTTTGCTTACACCTGAAACAACACAACATTGTTAATCAACTATGCTCCAATATAAAATAAAAACTTAAAAAATATTTTGAAGGCAGAATCAGAGTACAGCTTGAGTCTGATCATACACAAGACTCCACAGATCCTTTTAGGCTTAAGAGGCTAACCATCAGCTTTCCAATTCATAATGGTAGCTTCTTTGGGTCTCTGGGGATTCTTATTTGTTCTCCAGTCTCACTTCTAAATTATTGCACCTCAGTGGATTCCTTTACGTCCAGCTTCCTTGTCTCTAACCTTTGGAGAATGCTGCAGTACATTAGCTGAATGCAGCCCAAAGTGCTTTGGAGAGATTTCTCTTAGTTCTCCCCTGTTTTCTTGCCTTTAGCAGGCCACAGCAATAAGCTTGGTGAAAGCTTGGATTGCTTCGGAGTCATGGGACAGCTCTCCTACCCTGTCCCCAGCATCAGCAGGCCACTGCCTTTCACTTGTGAAGGAACTGCTTGTTTCAAGAGGATTCTCTTAGCCTTGCTCTCAAACCTCAGTGTAATGTAAGTAAGTGTGGTAAGAGCAGATATCCTTGCCTTGCTTCTGACCTTAGAGAGAATGCATTCTGCCTTGTTCCATTAAGTATGATGTTAATATTGCTTAGTATAGATGACAACAAACTTACTACATGTCCAAATTTGTAACATACATCTAAACAGAACTGAGGAGGAAATTTACTTAGGATACATTTAATAAAACAAGAAAGTTTTTTTTTAACACCTTTATTGGAGTATAATTTCTTTACAATGGTGTGCTAGTTTCTGCTTTATAACAAAGTGAATCAGTTATACGTATACATATGTTCCCATATCTCTTCCCTCTTGCGCCTCCCTCCCACCCTCCCTAACCCACCCCTCTAGGTGGTCACAAACCACCTAGCTGATCTCCCTGTGCTATGCAGCTACTTCCCACTAGCTATCTACTTTATGTTTGGTAGTGTATATATGTCCATGCCACTCTCTCACTTTGTCACAGCTTACCCTTCCCCCTCCCCATATCCTCAAGTCCATGCTCTAGTAGGTCTGTGTCTTTATTCCTGTCTTACCCTTAGGTTCTTCATGATCTTTTTTTTTTTTCCTTAGATTCCATATATATGTGTTAGCATACGGAATTTTTTTTCTCTTTCTGACTTACTTCACTCTGTATGACAGACTATAGGTCCATCCACCTCACTACAAATAACTTAATTTCGTTTCTTTTTATGGCTGAGTAATATTCCATTGTATATATGTGCCACATCTTCTTTATCCATTCATCTGTTGATGGACACTTAGATTGCTTCCATGTCCTAGCTATTGTAAATAGAGCTGAAATGAACATTTTGGTACATGACTCTTTTTGAATTATGGTTTTCTCAGGGTATATGCCCAGTAGTGGGATTGCTGGGTCATATGGTAGTTCTATTTGTAGTTTTTCAAGGAACCTCCATACTATTCTCCATAGTGGCTGTATCAATTTACATTCCCACCAACAGTGCAAGAGGGTTCCCTTTTCTCCATACCCTCTCCAGCATTTATTGTTTCTAGATTTTTTGATGATGGCCATTCTGACTGGTGTGAGATGATATCTCATTGTAGTTTTGATTTGCATTTCTCTAATGATTAATGATTTTGAGCATTCTTTCATGTGTTTGTTGGCAGTCTGTATATCTTCTTTGGAGAAATGTCTATTTAGGTCTTCTGCCCATTTTTGGATTGGGTTGTTTATTTTTTTTGATATTGAGCTGCATGAGCTGCTTGTAAATTTTGGAGATTAATCCTTTGTCAGTTGTTTCATTTGCAAATATTTTCTCCCATTCTGAGGGTTGTCTTATGGTCTTGTTTATGGTTTCCTTTGCTGTGCAAAAGCTTTGACATTTCATTAGGTCTCATTTGTTTATTTTTGTTTTTATTTCCATTTCTCTAGGAGGTGGGTCAAAAAGGATCTTGCTGTGATTTATGTCATAGAGTGTTCTGCCTATGTTTTCCTCTAAGAGTTTTATAGTTTCTGACCTTACAGTTAGGTATTTAATCCACTTTGAGTCTTCCAATCCAAGAACATGGTATATCTCTCCATCTGTTTGTGTCATTTTTTATTTCTTTCATCAGTGTTTTATAGTTTTCTGAGTACAAGTCTTTTGCCTCCTTAGGTAGGTTTATTCTTAGGTATTTTACCCCTTTTGTTGTGATGCTAAATGAGATTATTTCCTTAATTTCTCTTTCTGATTTTTCATTGTTAGTGTATAGGAATGCCAGAGATTTCTGTGCATTACTTTTGTATTCTGCAACTTTACCAAATTCACTGCTTAGTTCTAGTAGTTGTTTATTGGCACCTTTAGGATTTTCTATGTATAGTATTATGTCATCTGCAAACAGTGACAGTTTTACTTCTTCTTTTCCAATTTGTATTTGTTTTATTTCTTTTTCTTCTCTGATTACAGTGGCTAGGACTTCCAAAACTATGTTGAATAATAGTGGTGAGCATGCACATCCTTGTCTTGTTCCTGATCTTAGAGGAAATGCTTTCAGTTTTTCCCCATTGAGTATGATGCTTGCTGTGGGTTTGTCATATATGGCCTTTATTATGTTGAGGTAGGTTCCCTCTATGCCCATATTCTGGAAAGTTTTCATCATAAATGGGTGTTGAATTTTGTCAGAATCTTTTTCTGCATCTATTAAATGATCATATGGTTTTTACTCCTTAATTTGTTAACATGGTGTATTACATTGATTGAACTGCGCACATTGAAGAATCCTTGCATTCCTGGGTTAAATCCCACTTGATCATGGTGTATGATCCTTTTAATGTGTTGTTGGATTCTGTTTGCTAGTATTGTATTCAGGATTTTTTCATCTATGTTCATCAGTGATATTGGTCTGTAATTTTCTTTTTTGTGGGATATCTTTGTCTGGTTTTGGTGTCAGGGTGATGGTGGCTTCATAGAACAAATTTGGGAGTGTTCCTCCCTCTGCAGTTTTTTGGAAGAGTTTGAGAAGGATGGGTGTTAGCTCTTCTCTAAATGTTTGATAGAATTCACCTGTGAAGCTATCTGGTCCTGGACTTTTGTTTGTTGGAAGATTTTTAATTACTGTTTCAAATTCATTACTTGTGATAGATCTGTTTATATTTTCTAATTCTTCCTGGTTCAGTCTTGGAAAATTGTACCTTTCCAAGAATTTGTCCATTTCTTCATGGTTGTCCATTTTATTGGCATATAGTTGTTTGTAGTAGTCTCATAATCCTTTGTATTTCTGCAGTGTGAGCTGTGATTTCTCCTTTTTCATTTCTAATTTTATTGATTTGCATCCTCTCCCTTTTTTTCTTGATTAGTCTGGCTAAAGGTTTATCAATTTTGTTTATCTTCTCAAAGAACCAACTTTTTGTTTTATTGATCTTTGCTATTGTTTTCTTTTTTCTATTTCATTTATTTCTACTCTGATCTTTATGATTTCTTTCCTTCTACTGACTTTGGCTTTTCTTTGTTCTTCTTTCTCTAGTTGTTTTAGGTGTACGGTTAGATTGTTTATTTGAGATTTTTCTTGTGTCTTGAGGTGAGATTGAATTGCTGTAAAATTCCCTCTTAGCGCTGCTTTTGTTGAATCGCATAGGTTTGGGGTCATTGTGTTTTCATTTTCATTTGTTTCTATTTTTTCATTTGTTTCATCTTCATTTGTTTCTATGTATTTTTTTATTTCTTCTTTGATTTCTTCAGTGATCTCTTGGTTATTTAGTAGCACACTGTTTAGTCTCCTTGTATTTGTGTTTTATACAGTTTTTTTCCTGTAATTGACTTCCAGTCTCATAGTGTTGTGGTCAGAAAAGATGCTTGATATGATTTCAATTTTCTTACATTTTCTGAGGCTTGATTTTTGACCCAAGATGTGATCTATCCTGGAGAATGTTCCATGTGCACTTGAGAAGAAAGTGTAATCTGCTGGTTTTGGATAGAATGTCCTATAAATATCAATTAAACCTATCTGGTCTATTGTGTCATCTAAAGATTGTGTTTCCTCATTAATTTTCTGTCTGAATGATCTGTCCATTGGTGTAAGCGAGGTGTTAAAGTCCCCCACTAATATTGTATTACACTCAATTTCCTCTTTTATGGCTGTTAGCATTCGCTTTATGTATTAGGTACTACTATGTTGAGTGGATATATATTTATAATTGTTATATCTTCTTCTTGGATTGATCCCTTGATCATTATGTAGTGTCCTTCCTTGTCTTTTGTACATTCTTTATTTTAAAGTCTATTTTATCTGATATGAGTATTGCTACTCTAGCTTTCTTTTTTTTTTTTTTTTTTTTTTTTTTTTTGCGGTACACGGGCCTCTCACTGTGGTGGCCCCTCCTGCTGTGGAGCACAGGCTCCGCACGTGCAGGCTCAGCGGCCATGGCTCACGGGCCTAGCCGCTCTGCGGCATGAGGGATCCTCCTGGACTGGGGCACGAACCCGTGTCCCCTGCATCGGCAGGCGGACTCTCAACCACTGCGCCACCAGGGAAGCCCTCCAGCTTTTTTTGATTTCCATTTGCATGGAATATCTTTTTCCACCCCCTCACTTTCAGTCTGTATGTGTCCCTAGGTCTGAAGTGGGTCTCTTGTAGACTTCATATATATGGGTCTTGTTTTTGTATCCATTCAGCTAGCCTGTGTCTTTTGTTTGGAGCATTTAATCCATTTACATTTAAGGTAATTATCGATATGTATGTTCCTATTAACATTTTCTTGATTGTTTTGGGTTTGTTATTATAGGTCTTTTCCTTCTCTTGTGTTTCCTGCCTAGAGAAGTTCCTTTAGCATTTGTTGTAAAGCTGGTTTGGTGGTGCTGAATTCTCTTAGCTTTTGCTCTCTGTAAAGGTTTAAATTTCTCTCCATCAAATCTGAATGAGATCCTTGCTGGGTAGAGTAATTTTGGTTGTAGGTTTTTCTCTTTCATCACTTTAAGTATATCCTGCCACTCCTTTCTGGCTTGCAGAGTTTCTGCTGAAAAATCAGCTGATAACCTTATGGAGATTCTTTTGTATGTTATTTTTTGCTTTTCCCTTGCTGCTTTTTATATTTTTTCTTTGAATTTAATTTTTGTTAGTTTGATTAATATGTGTCTTGGTGTGTTTCTCCTAGGGTTTATTCTGTATGGGACTCTGTGAGCTTCCTGGACTTGGTTGACTATTTCCTTTCCCATGTTAAGGAAGTTTTCCACCATAATCTCTTCAAATATTTTCTCAGACCCTTTCTTTTTCTCTTCTTCTTCTGGGACCCCTATAATTCAAATGTTGGCACATTTAATATTGTCCCAGAAGTCTCTGAGATTGTCTTCAATTCTTTTCATTCTTTTTTCTTTATTCTGCTCCTCAGCAGTTATTTCCACCACGCTGTCTTCCAGCTCACTTATTCATTCTTCTGCCTCAGTTATTCTGTTATTGATTCCTTCTAGTGTATTTTTCATTTCAGTTATTGTGTTGTTCATCTGTTTGTTTGTTCTTAAATTCTTCTAGATCTTTGTTAAATATTTCTTGTATTTTCTCAATCCATACCTCCATTCTATTTCCGATATTCTCAATCATCTTTACTATCATTACTCTGAATTCTTTTTCAGATTGGTTGCCTACTTCCTCTTCATTTATTTGGTCTTGTAGGTTTTTACCTTGCTCCTTCATCTGTGACATATTTTTTGTCATCTCATTTTTTTGATGAGTGGGATTGTGTTCTTGTCTTACTGGTTGTTTGGCCTGAGGCTTCCAGAACTGGAGTTTGTAGGTTATTGGGTAGAGCTCGGTTTTGGTGCCAAGATGTGGACTTCTGGGAAACCTCACTCCATGGAATATTCCCTGGGGTCAGGTTCTCTGTTAGTCCAGTGGTTCAGACTCTGAGCTCCCACCGCAGGAGCTCTGGCCTGACCCCCAGCCCGTGAACCAAGATCCCACAAGCCTCACAGTGCAGGAAAAAAAAAGAAAAGAAAGAAAGGAGCAGAACAATAACAAAGAGTAAAAAATAAAATAAGGTTAGAAAACTAACAGATATGTTAGAAAGCATTAAAAAATTAAAATATAGATGAAACAACAACCAGAAGGTAAAACAGAACCACAATAGTAAGAAAGAGGAGAAAAAAAAAAAAAAGCTGGAAAAGGCCTTGGCTCTGGGGGGTGTGGCTTAGGCAGGGGTGGGGTTTAGGGGGTTGGTGGGGCCTATGCTTAGGACCCACTGGGCAGAAGAGGCCCTGGGGGAGGGTGGGTGCTTTGGCTTAATGCAGCAGGAGGGGCCCAGGACTGTCTCTGGACTTAAAGGTCAGAGGACCAGGTCCAGGACCCCATCAGGCTCACTGGGCCTGAGTGGGTGGGGGAAATGCTAAGTGCATTCCGCCCTGTTGCTCCAATCCTGGAGGGCCTCTCCCCATTGGCCTCTCTTCTACTTCCCCCCTCCCTCCTATGCCTCTAGGAGCCATGTGGCCAGAGGTGGCCCCAGAAGGCAGGGGACCAGACCCAGAAGCCCAACAGGCTTCCCTAGGAGGAGTGAGTGGAGGAAACACCCTCTGCATCTCCCCTGATCTTCCAATCCCGGAGGGCCCCTCCCTGTCTGCCTCTACTCCTCTTCCCCCCTCCCCCTTCCCTCCCTCCCTCCTATGCCCCTAGGACCCCCAGAGCTGGAGGGGGCCTCAGAGAACACAGAACCAGGCTCAGGACCCCAGCAGGCTTCCCAGGGCCCAAGTGGGTGGGGGAAATGCCCACTGCACCTTCCCTGATCTTCTGGCCCTGGAGGGTCACCCCCCACCATCTGCCTCTCTTCCTCTTCCCCCCTCCTCCCTCCCTCCCATGCCCCTAAGACCCACAAGGCCAGAGGGGGCCCCGGAGAATGAAATACGAGGCCAGGTCCCAGCAGGTCCCCAGGCCGAGTGGGCAGGGGAAACACCTGCCACACCTCCCCTGATCCTCTGATCCTGGAGGGACCCTCCTGGTCCACCTCTCCTCTTCTCCCCCCACCTTCCTCCTACACCCCTAGGACCAACATGGCCCAGAGGGGGCCATGGAGGACAGGGCATCTGGCCCGGGAGCCCAACACGTTTCCTGGGGCTGAGTGAGTGGGAGAAACACCTGCCTTGCCTCCCCTGATCCTCTGAGCCCCTAAGGGTCCCTCCAGGCATGGGAACCACTCCCCCCTCCCAGCCACCCCTCAGGGGCACCAGTCCTGTCCGGCTTCCACTTCTCCTCCACACTCACCCACCCCCCGCATCCTACCCAGTTGCTCACGGGTTCCTCCCATCTCCTTGGGCATCAAGGTCCCCTACCAGTGTCCAGCAGGCACCCTAGTTGTAGGGAGACTCAAACTCCGTGTCTTCCCACACTGCCATCTTGACTCCAACCCCCAATACCAGACTATCTTAATTGCAATTGCTTTTTAATAAAATGTTATCTGGTAGGATAGGCCGTTCATTTTAAGCTTCTTCTACAGGTTTGGTTTCCTACTTTTGGCTTGTTGCTCTTCCATATAATAATTAGTCATCATATAGAGGTCTGATAGAATTTGGGGGAGAATTGCAATCCACATGATATTAAACTTTCTTATTCATAAACATGACATACCATTTCATTTATTCAGGTCTTCTTTTATGTCCTTCAGTGTTTCACAATGTTGCCCATAAAAATGTTTTATATCCTGTTTTAATTTTAGATGTTACTGCAAATAGAAGTTTTTACTATTATATTTTTAATTGGTCATTATTACTGCTTAGAATACAATTGATTTTATATGTTGATTAGTTTCCTAGGGCTGCCATAACAAAGTACGATAAACTGTGTGGCTGAAACCACATAAATTTATTCTCTCACAGTTTGGGAGGCTAGAATCTGAAATCAAGGTGTCAGTAAGATGACACTCCCTCTGAAGGCTCTAGGGAAGAATCCTTGCTCACCTGCCTCAGCTTCTAGTGGCCCCAGGCATTTCTTGGCTTCCGGCAACAGACTCCAATCTCTGCCTCCATCTCCATATGGCCTCTTTCGCTCTGTGTCCTCTTTTCTTTTTACAAGGACACCAGTCATTGAACTTCAGGCCTAACCTAAATTGAGAATGATTCCATCTTGAGATCCTTAACTAATTACATCTGCAAAGACCCTATTTCTAAATAAGGTCACAATTTGAGATTCCAGGTGGACATGAATTTGGGGTGGACACTATTCAACTCACTTACAATCTTATATCAAACAACTTGACCAAATTTTCTTATTATTTCTAATAGTTTGTGGATTATCATATCTTTTATGTCATCTTCAGACAGACAATTTTCTTATTTTCTGTCTCTTCTGTCATTCCTTTTTTGTTCCCCCTTAGGTCTTCCTACTTTTGCTACAACTCCATGAAAATATTGAACAAAAGTTGTAATGACAAGCAACTTTAATTTGTTACTAACTTGAGTATGAATTCTTCTAAAATTTCACAGGTAAGTGTAATGTAATATTTGATGTAGGGCTTTAATAAACATCCTGTGTTATACTAATCCAGTTTCCTTCAATTCCTAGTTTGCTAAGAGGTTGTTTTTACATTGTTGTGTTTTCAAATTATGAATGAGTGTTGCATTTTATTGTCTTATTTTTCAGCGTCAATTGAAATGATCACATTTCTTTTATCTAACTGTTAATGTAGTTGTCAGGGAGGAAAAATTGTTCCTCTATCCTCCTACGTTCAGCAGCTGGAGTCCTATATATATTGTCTTTTTCTCTTGATCAGATTTACTAGAAAGTTGCTCATTTTTAGTTTTGTTCTAAGAATTGGCTTTTTATTCTGTTAATCATTTCTATTGTTCCTCTGTTTTATCTCTTATTAGTATCTGCTCCTACATTTGTGAATTCCTTACTTCTACTTTCTTTGGGTTTACTATGCTGTTCTTTTTCTATTCTTGACTTGGACATCTAGCTCATTTAGTGTTAATTCTTATTGCTATTTAATAGCTGCATTTACAGTTATATATTTCCCCCTCAGTACGACTTGGTGGATTTCCACAACATTTGACATAAAGTACTTTCATCGCTATTCACTGTCAAATATTTTATGATTTCATTGTGCTTTACATATAAATGATGAATTTAAAAGTTGTTGAGCATTCCCTTGTGACTCAGTATTTTTGATTTTCACACGTACTTGAAAATAATGTAGTGTCTCTGTTTGTTTCCTTGGTTTTTACCCTACCTTTCTGGGATTCTTATTAAATATGGATATTGACATTTTTATTTCTTTGCTCCATATCTTTTAACTTGTCTTTCACATTCTTTCAACTCCTTCTTGATGATTTCTGGAGAGTTCTTCAACCTGATCTTCCAGGTTACTAATTTTATTTTTGTATACATTTTACTCTTGCACTCTATTATTTATTTTGGTTATTACATATTGTAGACCGAGACTCTTCCACTAGTTCTTCTTTATGACTGCTCATTTGTGCTTTACAGTCAAGCAATTGGTATCTCTTCTCTCTCTCAAATGATATTTATTATGCTTAATTCTAATTCTCGGTCTATGTGGCCCATTACTTTTCTCCTTTTTTATATAGTGATTGTGCTCTTCAGATGTCTCATTACTTTTTCCTGTGAGGTCACATTTCCCTGAAATTATTGGCTATCAATGGTAATGTCTTCCTAGGAGAACAGGCCAAATTCCAAGCCTTAGCTTGTGCCATTGGTAGTGAATTTGCAGGGGTTCTTAAAAGGATTCTTTAGTACTAAGAGCCTGTTTTGATCTGTCCTCAACAATTTTCCATTCTGTTACTCACACACCCAACCCTAAGTGACTTTTCTGTACCTCGACCCAAGTACAGTTTTCCCAAGAGTTGTCATCCTCTTATGATCTAGTCATCTAAACCAGAGGTTCTCAACCAAAGGAGGTATTTGGAAATGTATGAGGGAAATTTGGAGGTTGCTCTATTGACATTGGGTTACTACAGGCATTTAGGGCAAGGGGCTGGGGTACTAAGCATGCCTTTTTATAACGCATAGAAAAATCCCACACAATGAAGTACTGTCCCAAACAGAATGACAGTAGTGCCCCCAGTAGTGATGGGGCAGAAGTTAAAGTTTAGGACTAGCTCATTCATTTGCACAAGTAGGTTTCTCCTCTGTACTCTCAGGGTCCCCTAGTGGTGCCTGATGCTGCTACACTGCCCCCAATCAGGTGCTCAGAGAGATGCTATTTCTCTGCCCTACGGTAGCAAGGTGGCAATCATTGTTCTAACCAGGGTATTATAAGGAGATTAAAAGGACTCAGAATGCTCGCCTCAATCTTTATCCTGCCCATGGCTTCCAGCTGTTTCCTTCCCTGGGTTCGCTTCCTCTCCCCAAACCCTCACCTCCATCAGGCACAACAGAACCCAGTTATCTTGGACTTCCTAGGGATATCTCACAGTTTTTATTAATGTCTCAAATACATCACCTCCTCTCACTTCTGTGGCATCTCCAGGGCTGGATCATGTGAGGGAATCACACCCTCTATTAGTATCCCATCCTGCTACCTCACAGGAACACTGATTATTAACAATATATGAAAAAAAAAGTACATGGAAAACTAATTTTGAAAAACGAGAGCAACAAAAGGAGATTCACCCCAGAAGATAATAAGATATTGTATCTTTATATTTGTATAAAGCCATGTTTTTAAAAAAAGCAAAATGAAACCCAAAAGAATAACATTTACAGAAAAATAGACCAAACAGGATTATAAAGCCCAGAAATACAGCAGGTATAGATGGCAACATGAAATGATAGAAGTGGCAGCACCAATCTGTGTGAACATGATAGTCTATTTGGTAAGTTATTTAGTAGATGATTTGGGGGGAAATGAACCATTTCATGGAGAAATATTTTCTCCACTTGAGAAAGCTTTTAAACTCTTTCTCTTGAAATAATTTTATAATTACAGAAAAGTTTCAAAAATAGTACAGAGAGCTCTCATATACCCTTCAGCCAGCTTCTCTCAATGATAACATCTTGTGTAACCATTGTGCAACGTTCAAAATCAAGAAATTAACATTGGTAGATTAGTAGCTAAACTACAGACTTTGTATGAATTTCACCAGTGTTTCCACATATGCTCTTTCTCTGTTCCAGAACCCAATCTAAGGAAGCCACATTGCATTCAGTCATCGTGTCTCCTTAGTGTCTTCCTATCTCTGAAAGCTGCTTAATTTGGCATTATTTTTCATGATCACTATACTTTTGAATAGTATTGTCAGTTTGTCAAATGTCCCTCAATTTTGTCCTATCTAATATTTTCTCATAATTAGATTGGGGTCATGCATTTTTCTCAAGAATACCACAGAAGTGGTGTGCCCTTCTCGGTACAACATCATAAAAGGAGATACATCTTATTACTGCTGATATTAACCTTGACCACTTGTGTAAGCCGGTGTCTGCTGATTTTCTCCCTAAAGTTACTATCTTTCACTTCGAAATTAATAAATGTATTGGTGGAAAGATATTCTTGTTTCTCCTCAAACTTTCACCCAGTGGTTTTAGGATTCATCAGCAGATCTTGACTATTCCAACTATTCCTGCAGTGTTCTAATGCAGAGAAATGATGTACCTTGACAATGGATCTGTTTATATTAGGAAATGGAATACTTTTCATTCTGAAATGTCTGTATTTAACTTGCTCCACTTCATTCATGTTTTTCATAATAAAAAAGGGGCATACACTTGCTTTACAATCATATAACTAAAAGTGTCTTGAGTAGTATAAGCGTTCCAGTCAAACCTGAAGGCCAAGACTTCTTGCAGAATTTTAAAGTAAGTTCCTCTTCATTCTACCTTGGAGGTAAAGTCCCAGCCGGGCAAACCTGTTACTCAATGTTTGGTCAAAAACTGACTAGGTGGTCAGATGTCCGTATTCTCTTGTTCAAGCTGTGCAAATCCATCCGAGTTGTTCAGGAAACCCGACACATCACTGTCTGAACAAGCACATTCATTTACTTATCCACAAAAATCCCTGGACACGTGCTGCTAGGATAACTAAAATATCAAAGTCCAGGGCATTTGAAAAAGATGCTCACAGTTTTCTTGTGTCTCACTTTTTCAACTTCCTGGAAAATATATTGCTTCCTGCTGCCAGTGAATAAAAATCTAATAACTTGTTTTTGCAATATGTGTACTAGCTGGTTTCATGTAATTTGGCCAGTGTCTCACATTTTAGAATTGAATCCTGTCTGAGAATTTGGAGGGTGAGATAAAAGTCTTCCTCCCGGCCCCCCAACATGCTCCAGTGCCTCACAGAGATGGAAAGCACTGCTGAGGACCTAACTGAAAGAGACTTTAGGACATGATGCAGCCCTGGTAGTGAGCTGGAAACAACCCCAGCAGTTGGCACAGGTTTTCGTTGTGCTCCACCAGGCAGTGCCTTTCTGCCTCTGCTTCTCCTACTTCTGCTGTGAACATCTAACTAATTTCTACTCTCTGTGTTCTCTGCTTTGTGGATTCTGCTGCCTTGTGTCTTCTGCTATCTCATGCCTGCTGGCAGTACCTTGGAGTGGATAAAAATGCAACTCTGGAGATCTGGCTTCATAGCCTGCCTCTTCCAGGTACTGATTCTGTGAACTTAGTTAATGTTTAAACATCCTGTGCCTCACTGTCCTCATCTGAAAATGGTGATGACCTCACAGTGTAGTTCTGAGGGTTAAGTGGGTTAGTGCATGAAAAGCACTAGAACAGTGCCTGGTAAGTCCTCGAATAAATGTTAGCTGTTGTTATTTGATCCGTGAGTCTCTTCCATCTACACCCACCAAGCTCTTCCTTCTCCACATGTATGTGTCTCTTTCACATTCCAGCAAATAGGAGATCTGAATGTAGGCAGTCACCATTGAAAGGGAGCATCCATATTTGGCAGGCATCTCATGCCAAGTTTGAAACAGGTGCTCATCTCTGTTATAGGTGGCTAGGTAACAATGACTTAGGCATAATGAAGCAGACTTAAAACTCTGTTTCACCACCTTTTTCAAAGAGAGCTCTGGGCATGGCAGTCCCTCTGAACTTCGTACACTTTCGCACAATACCTGAAAATGGCACAGAGGCCATGGTGATCTGTTACTAGTAAATCTGGGGCCATGGTGAGTTATCTACTCACGTGTCTGCCTCAGCATTGACCTTTCCCCTCACCACCAACATGGCTGAGCTGCTCAGCCTGTGCCCTTCTTCATTACATTAGTGACATAGAGTCCTATGCCAAGTTCTCACTGCTGGAACCTTGAGACTTCTTGCTATTGCATCTTCTTTCATCCTTCCTCTCCTTGTACTCAGATCCCATGGACACAAGACTTCCCACCATTCAGTGCAGCCTCCTTGGCAATGGGGTGCATCTTGTTTGATTCCTGAGGCCACGGCAGCCACTTCCCTAACTTGTGGCTGAGTCCCCACTGCGTGTTTCCTGGACATCTACTCTTTGCTTCGCCCGTTTTGCTTGGGCTCCTTTAGACCCCTGCCAAGGTAAGACTACTCTTACCCTATTCACACCCCCAAAGAATTGATGCTCTCCTGGGTTATATTTTATTGTGTGAACTCATGGCTCTATGTTCCTACTTCTGACTGAGCTCTCATGTTCAGACTACTCATTTAGACCCATAAATGTAAGGGAAAGGAAAGTGCTCAAAGATGATGAGGAAAACATACTAACTGCAAAGAGCACATATATCGTGCTCACACCAGGCTTTTGAGCAAACTGAAAGAAAACATGGTTTAAAAAAAAGAGCCTTTTCTTTTAAATATATTGAACAATAAATATATGAACCACAGGATCTACCTGAACTTGCTTCTACCATACGTATTGGAGTCACGCTGAGTAGTGAAAAGGGCTCTGAATCAGAGGTCAAAGTGGCAGGAATCCTGGTCTCAGCTCTGTTTCAAAGCTCACTGGATGCTCTGTGCTTTGTGACCACCTGGAGGCGTGGAGTAGGGAGGGTGGGAGGGAAGGAGACGCAAGAGGGAAGAGATATGGGAACATATGTATATGTATAGCTGATTCACTTTGTTATAAAGCAGAAACTAACACCCCACTGTGAAGCAGTTATACTCCAATAAAGATGTAAAAAAAAAGCTCACTGGATGACCTGGACAAATCATTTAAACTCTCCTCTGTGCTCTCAGTTCCTCAAGTCAAGCATTTCTATTAAACTAACCCCAGGTTAACATTAAATATCAAGATTGATATGACTAAAGCAAAATTAAAATCCACATGGATTTTAATGTGTCTCAGAGTAGGCTGTGAACTTGTGTCTCAGAGTAGGCTGTGAACTTGGGTGGTTGCTGGCACCGGTCTCCTACGGAGCCGCCAAACCAGACCTACTGCAAATATTTATCTATTATTAGAGACTCCCTAGGGAAGAAGTGAGCAACTTCGACCAGTTGTATAAGGTTAAACAGCTTTTCCAACAGTCATTATGTAAAGACATAAGAAAGTATTGTTAAGGCCAGTTCCATAGAGCATGATGAAGGATGTTGGGAGCATTATCAAAATCCTAAAGATCCTTGTGAAATAGGTCTTGATTTCTTGCTTATACATATGACTGAAAGGATTGGTGTAGATGTTTAAAGATGTTTAACTTCCTGTGTGGGGCAGCACTAATGAAACTGTGGAAGGATCCACAGTGTAATCAGCTACTGCGTCCTATGAGCGCTGGTGCATTTGTCCTGGGCACATGCTTTTTCTGGCATCATTTCTATCGGTTCAAGAATACAAATCCCAGATGGATTCAAACCCATGACTGTAAGCGGTCACTCTCTTGGTCTCAGAGTGAATCAATATCATTGTCTTGCCTACATTGTATTTGAGGTTCTTTCTTAATTCAGCAAATTTTACCGGGTACCTACTCTGTACTAGATAATACGCACCAGAATCTGGCAACTGGGTCTTGATGACAAGGCTCAGGTGGAGATTAAGTGGTTCAGCTTTTCACAGATGACAATTCATTCAAACTTCCAGATTCATTCACACATTTTCTTGTCAGGTATTTATTGTACACTTACTAAAATTAATAAAGTCTAAGAACATTAAAATTATCTAATTTAACCATACTGAGAATTTCATTTCTCCTCCCCACCTCTGCATGAACTGAGAACTGCAGCTGTGATCCAGGAACCTCCTTAAGGTGGGGCTGGCAAGCCTGATACTCACCTTACCTGAAACAAGCAGAGTATTCTGGATCTACGCTCAAAGTATGCAGACTGCAATTTATACCTGTGATATGTCTTGGCACAGAGGAGAGGTATACCCGTAATACACCGGTGGCTTCAGAACAAAGCCTTACCACCCAGCTCACCATAGTTCCTGTGTATGGAATTAAGCAAAGTCTTTAAACTAAAGGTATGAAAATATTTGCAAAGTTGGGGAGGTCAGGGAAAGGAGTAATGTTTATTCTTGGGTGCAGAAACTTCTAATGTCTATGTATAAACTGGGGATCTAGGGTAGGAGGTGCTTCTAGGGGAGAGAAAATTTTGAGAGATGAGAAAATTTTAGAAGGGCAGCGTTTAAGCCATCTGATTTTAAAAGACAACTTGAAATTCCAGGGCAAAGACAGAAATGAAGATGTAACCATAGAAAACGTTGATAAAGCCTAAAACATTTTTTAAAGAAAGAGAGAAATCTGAATTTTAAAACAAATCTTTTCAAGCTTGAGGGGTGCTAGAAAGGCTGGTAAGACAAGAAAGGGGAACCTATTAACAGATTAGTAAAGAGGAAGCTGGAAAAATCAAGTTACATTAAAAGGGCCCCAGAAGAATGTGATTATCAGAGTCAGTATTTATTGGGATGTTTTGTGTCTGCTCTTCCTGTTTAAGGGAAGAGAATAGGAAACCTGTTAGATGACACATAGCCTGGAAACTTCCTCTAAGCATGAGCAACCCTGCATCCATCAGGCCCTTAGTTGCTCAATTTCTTACAGTCCATGGTGGGCTCCATTCTCAGAAGATGACGAGGAAAACATACTAACTGCAAAGAGCACATATATCGTTTTGGGTACTCTCTTGAGGTACAAGCTAATAAAGGCAGCTGGGAGACAGCAAGAGCAGCAGGAGGACCAAGTTTCAATTCTGGGAGTAACTCATACGAAGACAAAAGGAATCAGGAGGCATAAACTTTTCAAGTATTTCTGCATTTCTTTCCTGGTTTTGTGCCCGTTTTTGTATTGTCTCTTTTAGGATCCCAATCATGACAATGAGAATAACAAATCATAAGTCACTGTTGGTGGTGTTGTTTATATTAGCCTCCTGGATCACTTTTACAGTTTTCCAAAACTCCACAAAGGTAGGAACTGCTTTCTTTATGTGTTTTACAAAAGTACATTTTTACTCGACACTTCATCTGTTCTAGAAAAGTCCAAACAAACACACCTATAGATTGTAGTAGGGGAGTTTCAACAGCTTACACACCTTTAAGAGCCAAGGTACTTGAAAATAATCATGCAATATGAGAGAGGATAATATTGCGTGTGTGTGTGTGTATACACACATTCTTCTTTTGTCACTTATATTTGCATTGCAACAGTCTTCTCCCAATGCTTAGCTTGTCTTTACACCTTCTCCAAGGAACCTCTGAACAACAGAATATTTTCATGTTTATGTAGTAAAATTTATGTTAATACTGTTACTGTTAATACTGTTAATACTTTTTACTGTTAATACTTTTTACTGTTAATACTTCTTGAGTACTAATAAACCCTTCCCTATGCCGACATCAAATTATTTATCTAAATATTCTACTTAAAGTTTTAAAGGTTGCTTTAGACATTTAGCCCTGTAATGTACTTGGATTTTTTTTTTTTTTTTGCTGATTTTTCTTTTATTTCCATATGGATAACCACTTTTTCAGCTCTTTTTATTTTGTAATCCTTCCTTTCCAAGCTGATTTATCATGTCACTTTTGTTGTATATCAAAATCTCTAATAAATACAGGTCCCTCTGTGGGCTCTTCGTTCTATTCCATTGAACAATTTGTCTTCCCTGTATCAATACCACATAGCTAGAGTTAACAGAGCTTCATAATTAGTTTTGAAAACTTCTTTAGTTTTCGGCCAGTCTTGGCTCTTCACTCTCTCTTATATATTTTAGAATCAGACTGTCAAATTTAGTGAAAAATTCTACTTAAATTATAAGTCCATGACATTAGCCATATAGATCAAATTGAGAAAACTGATATGTTTATAATATTATTTTGCTGTTTATCAACATGTAATCTCTCTCCATCTATACAGGTCTTCTTCAAGATCTTTCACTAAATTTTATAACTTTTGCATTCAGGTCTTATACATCTTTTGTTAGAGTGATACCACGGTACTTCATAATTTTTCTGTTGCTGTTGTCAATAGTGTCCTTTTAAATACATTTTCTAATTGCTTACTGCTGGTGTAAAGGAATCCAACTGACTTTTGCATAAGGAACAGTAGGATTTTACTTTCCAAGATCTTGAAAGACTCATTAGTTCACAGATCCAATATTGTCTAGATCTCTCTGAGGACAGAAAGTATACTTGTTCTAAAATTTTGATTTTTCTATTAATTCTGTTCCCTTGGATGTCTCCTCTTTGTTGAACCTGATACCTCTCTCTCATGAGTTACTTTTTTTTTTTTTGGCCACGCCACGTGGCTTGCAGGATCTTAGTTCCCCAACCAGGGATCCAACCCGTGTCCCCTGCAATGGAAGCATGGAGTATTAACCACTGGACCACCAGGGAAGTCCCTCTCATGAGTTACATTTCATGAAAACTTTTTGCTAATTCTTGGTTGTGTACTTTCTTACACCTGAGATTCTGTGGTGGCCAGTGTGCAGTGCTGTTACCTGTTTGCTCCAGCATGTTTGTGGCAGAGATGCAAAAAGTGCTGCAGGGCAACAAATGCTCCCCACTTTTCTAAAGGGTTGCCAGGCACACTGGGTCCTACCCACCTCTCCAGCTTAAATATCTGTAGTTTTTACTCTCACCAGAGTACAGAAGTCCCTGTTTCTAGCTGTCTGGCCCAGGCACGGGCGGGGAAATAAGGAGGTGTCAACCTGCCTGGTTTGTCCTCCTGTGAGCCTCCCCTTCACCCCTTTTTATTCCAGTTATCACCCTCCTCCATGTTGGTAATGTCCCTGCAGTGACTTCCTTCTTTTGCCAAAGCCTCATCTACATGCGTTGGAGCCATGGTTTCCTTCTTTGATCTAATCTCATCTGCATTTCGTTCTTCAGGAGACTGCTTATAAGTTCTGGTCCATATAAGGTATCTCTTCCTATTTCCCAGAACAATTAGAAAATTTTAAGTTCTTTTCTGCCGTTTATACAATTTTATGGTGGGAAATCGAGGCTATAATATGTGCTTACTCCTCCACCTTGAATCAGAATTTTCCTGTTACTTTTCTACTAAAAAAAAATTGTGCAGAGAATATTATTCTACCATACTGAAAATCACTTATAATTTTCATGTGAAGTTGTAGCAGTTTAAAAACATCTGATAATGTACTGTATGGTTAAAAGATGTTACTAAGATAATGTTCAGATCCTCTAGGTACTTACTCTTTTATTTAAAACATCTTTATTGGAGTATAATTGCTTTACGATGTTGTGTTAGTTTCTGCTGTATAACAAAGTGAATCAGCTATATGTATACATATATCCCCATATCCCCTCCTTCTTTCGCCTCCCTCCCACCCTCCCTATCTCACCCCGCTGATCTCCCTGTGCTATGCAGGTGCTTCCCACTAGCTATTTTACATTTGGTACTTACTCATTTTTTAATTTAGTTCCTGCAGCAACTACTGAGAGATTTTTTCATTTCTGATCCTGATTGTGGATTTTTCTACTTCTCCCTTTAGTTCTGTCCATTTTTGTTTCACATATAAATACATGGATACGTAGGCACATACACATTTAAGGTTGCTATGTTTTCAGACCAATTGATGCTGTTATCACTAAGAAATGTCCATCTTTATGTCTGGTGATACTCTTTGTCTTGAAATCTACTTTTTTTTTTTTAACATCTTTATTGGGGTATAATTGCTTTACAATGGTGTGTTAGTTTCTGCTTTACAACAAAGTGAATCAGTTATACATATACATATGTTCCCATATGTCTTCCCTCTTGCATCTCCCTCCCTCCCACCCTCCCTATCCCACCCCTCCAGGCTGTCACAAAGCACCGAGCCAATATCCCTGTGCCATGAGGCTGCTTCCCACTAGCTATCTACCTTACTACGTTTGTTAGTGTGTATATGTCCATGACTCTCTCTCGCCCTGTCACAGCTCATCCTTCCCCCTACCCATAACCTCAAGTCCGTTCTCCAGTAGGTCTGTGTCTTTATTCCTGTCTTACCCCTAGGTTCTTCATGACATTTTTTTTCCTTAAATTCCATATATATGTGTTAGCATACGGTATTTGTCTTTTTCTTTCTGACTTACTTCACTGTGTATGACAGACTCTAGGTCTATCCACCTCATTACAAATAGCTCAATTTCGTTTCCTTTTATGGCTGAGTAATATTCCATTGTATATATGTGCCACATCTTCTTTATCCATTCATCCAATGATGGGCACTTAGGTTCTTTCCATCTCCAGGCTATTGTAAATAGAGCTGCAATGAACATTTTGGTACATGACTCTTTTTGAATTTTGGATTTTTCAGGGTATATGCCCAGTAGTGGGATTGCTGGGTCATATGGTAGTTCCATTTGTAGTTTTTTAAGGAACCTCCATACTGTTCTCAACAGTGGCTGAACCAATTCACATTCCCACCAGCAGTGCAAGAGTGTTCCCTTTTCTCCACACCCTCTCCATCATTTATTGTTTCTAGATTTTTTGATGATGGCCATTCTGACTGGTGTGAGATGATATCTCATTGTAGTTTTGATTTGCATTTCTCTAATGATTAATGATGTTGAGCATTCTTTCATGTGTTTGTGGGCAGTCTGTATATCTTCTTTGGAGAAATGTCTATTTAGGTCTTCTGCCCATTTTTGGGTTGGGTTGTTTGTTTTTTTGTTATTGAGCTGCATGAGCGGCTTGTAAATTTTGGAGATTAATCCTTTGTCAGTTGCTTCATTAGCAAATATTTTCTCCCATTCTGAGGGTTGTCTTTTGGTCTTGTTTATGGTTTCCTTTGCTGTGCAAAAGCTTTGAAGTTTCATTAGGTCCCATTTGTTTATTTTTGTTTTTATTTCCATTACTCTAGGAGGTGGGTCAGAAAGGATCTTGCTGTGATTAATGTCAGAGTGTTCTGTCTATATTTTCCTCTAAGAGTTTGATAGTTTCTGGCCTTACATTTAGGTCTTTAATCCATTTGAAATCTACTTTAACATTAATGTTAGCTTTTTTATGCTTACATGGTATATTGTTTTCCATCCATTCACTTTCAACCTATAGGTATCTTTATACTTAAACTACATTCCTTGTAGATAGCAAATAGTTGGGTCTTGCTGTTTTATCTCTGCCTTTAAAAAAATTTAACACTTCATTTATTAATATCATTCTAGTAAAACTTTCTTTCTAGAATGTATTACTAATCACATAGGTGAAAATATAACAGCTTCACCTTTTTATAAATGAATTATCTCAAATATTGAAACATTGATCACAAATTCATTTAATAAAAATTCTTGCAAAATTTGATAAAACCATAAATTTTAATGCCAAACTATAACTTTTAATATCAAAATATTTTAAATATTTCAAAATATTAAAATATACATAAATGAATGTGTTGACTACAGAACATTATTTTATTTATACATACTGTCTTTTAAAAATCTTCACACTCTAGCTATTCCAAAACAGTATTTTTTTTCTTTTGAGTTTGATTACACTACTTTAATCCCAGGAAGAGTATTATCTCTGACTTTTAATGAAGTGTTTAGTCTACTTACTTTTAATGGAATTGTTAATATGGGTGGATTTAGGTCCATCATTTTGCTATTTGTTTTCTGCCCAGCCATTCTGGTTTTTATTCCTCTGTTCCCCATTTCCTGCCTTATTTTGGGTTGTTATTTTTGTTGGATTCTTTTAGTATTTCCTTTCAGTTTCTCTATTATTTTTACAGCTCTAAGTTGTCTTTCTAAAGTGGTTTCTCTAGAGATTACAATACACATTCTTAACTTTTAGAGTTAATATTGTGCTACTTCATGTAACCTGTAATAACCTTTCAACCATTTATTTCCATTTATTCCCCCCCATTCTTTATGCTATAGTTGTCATATTATTACAAAATTGTAGTTCTTAAATAATTGTACGCACTTTAAAGAAACTAGGAGATAAACACACAGTATTTTATATTAATACATATATTTATCATTTCTGGTGCTTTTCATTCCTTCCTGAAGATCTATGTGTCTTTTTGGTGTAATTTCACTTCAGCTTGAAGAACTTTAGTTAGCAGTTGTCTCTTTTTTTCTTTTTGATCCCGCCGCTGGCATGTGGGATCTTAGTTCTCCTACCAGAGATCGAACCTGTGCCCCCTGCAGTGGAAGTGTGGAGTCTTAACCACTAGACCGCTGGGGAAGCCCCAGCACTTTTTAAAATGCAAGTCCAGTGTTGTCCCTTCTGTAGAGCTAATCACTGTTCTCTACAGGAGAATTAGTCCAATACAAGCTACTCTGCCTTTATTGGAAATTTGGAGATATTACTATGACTCACTGAGTTCTCAGAAATAGAGTTATTGATAAATGCAGTGAACATTGTTAAAGGTCTTGTACATATGCTATAGAACTGTTTTCCAGAAATGTGGTGCCATTCACACCTAAACCAACAGTGAAAGAGAATTTTAGTCTTACTGCATGTTTGCCACACTGGGTAGCTCATTTTTAGAGATACTTGCCTGGGATTAAAACCTGACTCTGTTGCTGACTAGCTATACAAGCTTGGCTAAGTCCCTTAACTTCGCTGTGAACCAGTTTCATCATCTGAAAATTGGGTCATAAAAATAAATACCCCATATATTATTGTGAGGATTAATTGGCTAACATATGAAAAACATTTGGCATTGTACCTGGCACATAATAAATGTTTGCTATTACTGTCTCTTATTTGATAAATTAAAATGTTTTTATTTTTTAAAATCTTCACGTGTCAAATAATAAAACAGTAACAATGTTAATCATAGTTAGTCCAGTACAAGCTATTCTGCCTTTATTGGAAATTTGGAGATATTACTATGAAAGATTTATACCAAAGTGTTCTTTACAGAATCGTAAGTAATAGAGAAAAGCTGAATGCAATAAATATCTAAAAAGACAGGAATAAGTGAAATATTCCATAGGCTGGAATATTATGTGGTCCTTTGACATAAGGTGGAAAGTTTTTAATTACACTTTTTTTTAAATCAAAATTCATTGGTAAATATTCAGTTTATTCACAATCATGTGAAATTGTTATATAGAGGATGAGATAAAATCACCCAAACGGCAAGAGTAGTTATCAATGGTTGGTGTGACTGACTTTTATTTCCTATAGAATTGTGGCATTCTCTCGTTTTTAATAATAAATCAGTGTTATTTTATGATTAGAAAATAAATATTTTATAAGCCTATGCTTCTTATGTGCTGTTAGCTAAAGCAATCTGAAAATTACTAATAAATATCACAATTTAATCAAAGTGTAAAAAGTGAAATAGAAAAAAATAGATAATTGTATATTACATAAAATTTCCATGCTTCTTAAACATTTTCTTAAGGATTTATTTAAATGACTGAATTCTAGTTTTAAGATAAAAAATAATTGAACAATAAACATTTGTTCTCTGCTATGCAGTTAAAAAGCATTTTCTCATTTGGTCTCCATGACTGCCCAGTGAAAGTATATTTTATGATCACCACTTTAAGGAAAAAGATCCCAGGGCTCTTTAGGGTGGAGTGGCTCATTCAAAATAGATTAGCCACTGATGGGAGTTCCCTGGCAATCCAATGCTTAGGACTCTGCACTTTCACTCCCAAGGACCTTGGAGTTCAATCCCTGGTCAGGGAACTAAAATCCTGCAAGTCATGCAGTGCAGCCACTAAAAAAAAAAAAAAAAAAAAACAGAAATAGTGAAATCTCAATATATTTTTAATTTTTGTACCTCCCATCATTTTATAAAAGAGAAGTTGGCTAACCTACCAAAATTATTACATTAAATAAGCACATTTTCTTTGTTCTTTATTGTATTCCTTGTCATTTCAGTTATGGACTGTACTCAAGTTGCCCATCTCCCTCCATCACAGGAATTTCATCATGAAATCATGTCCTGCAGCACCACTGGATCCAGCAGTTTCACCAACAGAGACTGAGCTGAGAATAAAGGGGATCAAGGAGAAACTAGACCAGCTGATCCCACCCAGACCCTTCACCAACGTGAGCTCCACCACCAGCGCCACACACAGCAAAGCCACCCTCCTCAGCCCTCGAGACACATACTGCAGGGGGGATCAGCTAGACGTCCTGCTGGAGGTGAGGGACCACTTGGGACACAGGAAGGAATATGGCGGGGATTTCCTGAGGGCCAGGATGTCCTCCCCAGCCCTGAAGGCAGGCGCTTCGGGAAAGGTGACAGACTTCAACAATGGCACCTACCTTGTCAGCTTCACCCTGTTCTGGGAGGGCCGGGTGTCTCTGTCTGTCCTGCTCATCATCCCCAGTGAAGGGGTGTCGGCTCTCTGGAGGGCAAGGAACCAAGGCTATGACAGGGTGATCTTCACAGGCCAGTTTGCCAATGGCACCTCCCATGTCAATACTGATTGCGCCCTGGTTTTAAATTCAAGTGCTGAACTGTGTGAGTACCTGGATAGTCGAGACCAAGAAGCCTTCTACTGCGTGAAGTCTCCACATATACCCTGTGCTGCACTCACCCACATGCATTCCAAAAACAAGGCCGTGTCTTATCTTAGCAAACAAGAAAGAAGCCTCTTTGAAAGGTAAATAATTATTTCTGGAGACTACCTGGGCAAATATAGTAATGATTTGGCCTATCTGTTGATCTAAAGGAAACTACTATGAGTATATCAACTTCGGGACTCTGTGAAGAGCCATTTTAGAAAAGGTCTGTGAATTCATTTGGGGACAGTGCCCACTCTCCAGTAGTCCCTAAAGGTTTGGGATATTTAACACTTATCATTGAAACAAAAAATATAAATAAAATAAAAATTAAAAGAGGAGGAGAAATAGACATGTGTGAACATGCATTGGATCTAATATATTTTTTCTGCTTCTCAAAAACTTACCTTGTACACTTTCTGGGGATCTGTACTCCCTGGACTAATAGGCCAAGAAATATAAATTTAATAAATGGTTTGGAACCGTGGGCAAAGTAGTCAGTTATTATCACAAGAAATAACTGAAGCAATGGGTAATGTGGCTTCTTGTGTTTCCTGATCTTGGGGCCACCTGCAGATTAATTTCTATATTTGTCTCGTTAAGGTCAAATGTGGGTATAGAGATGATGGAAAAGTTTGGCGCCATTACTGTCTCCAAATGCAACAGTAAGTTCTCCCTGTGTTTGACGGGTGGTACTTAGTACTAGTCCCATTTAAAGCATTTCTTCTTTTTGCGGACTTATTCACTATTACCTGTCCTATTGTTACTCTGCTTATCAGGCTGGTCTATGGTAGGTCAAGATGCCAGTTACCTAAGTGAATAAATGAATAGAATCATAAACCTGTTTTATAACTCTCATCATGAGGGCTTCCCTGGTGGTGCAGTGGTTAAGAATCTGCCTGCCAATGCAGGGGACATGGGTTTGAGCCCTGGTCCAGGAAGATCCCACATGTCACGGAGCCCTGGTCCAGGAAGATCCCACATATCACGGAGCAACTAAGATCCCACATGTCACGTGAGCCACAACTACTGAGCCTGTGCTCTAGAGCCCACGAGACACAACTACTGAGCCCACGTGCCACAACTCCTGAAAGCCACGTGCCTAGAGCCCATGCTCCACAGCAAGAGAAGCCACCGCAATGAGAAGCCCGTGCACTACAAGGAAGAGTAGCCCCCGCTCGCCACAACTAGAGAAAGCCCGCGTGCAGTAACGAAGACCTAACACAGCCAAAAATAATAAAAAATAAATAAATAAATATAACTCTCATCATCAATCTTATCATTATCTATCAGGCAACAGATAACCTGCCCATCAGACACATCAACCTTCAAATGTCAAAACTCTCTCCTAATTTGCACCTAGGTCTTATTCCCAAACCACCACCATCAGCACTTCCCACATTGCTACAAGCACAAGAATCACCATCTAGAGGTTTCTAACCTGCCCTCTATAAGTCAATTCATTACAATTTCCCCCTCTTTGTCTTTGCCGCCTTTCAAACATTTTAACATATAAAATAGCAATTCCACACTTATATTTATTAATTGCTCTTCAATTTCTTTGGCTCAAAACATCCTAGGAAATCATTATCTAAAATGATTTAAGGCAAGAACTTTTGTGTCCCTTTAAATTCGACATTAACAACTTGCTAATTGCTACTGAACTCATTTACACTGAAGTGTATATACGACCTACAGGTAGAAATGGCATTTTTCACCCAGGATACACAAGGATACTCATACCGGTTATTAAAATATTAAACCACTTCCTTTGGTTGGTGGATAATCACTGCCCCAAGACCACCAAGGCTAGATACGTCAGTCCATCAGATTCCCAGACTCTTCACAAACCAGTGACTAATGGGTTAATACCTGGCCTGTTCTGGACCTCCAGG
Organism: Aethalodelphis obliquidens; assembly: GCF_003676395.1. NCBI lineage: Eukaryota > Metazoa > Chordata > Mammalia > Artiodactyla > Delphinidae > Aethalodelphis > Aethalodelphis obliquidens. The sequence continues at coordinate 9,551,626 of NW_020837990.1, forward strand.
ACTCTGCTCCAGCCTACAGCCATATCCATGTGGACTGTCCAGGTCCCAAACCAAATTAGTTGTTAATTTTTTTTATATTTCCATGCACTTAACTCAAAGGATTTACAGTTTGATTGTGGCATTTAAGACACTATGACAGTCCTCAGCTGCCGCTAATGTGCTCCATCCTTCCGAGGAAGCTAAAGCCGCGTTGGGGAGAGGCCCTCACTTCATCTGGTGACAAGCACCACACCCGGCAGCCCCCATTTAGCACTCGCCCCCACCATGGCCTCTGTCTCGGAGTTCACCTGCATCTACTTGGCCCTCATCCTGCACGACGCTGAGGTGACGGTCATGGAGGATAAGATCAATGCCCTCATTAAAGCAGCTGGTGTAAATGTTGAACCTTTCTGGCCAGGCTTGTTTGCAAAGGCTTTGGCGAATGTCAACATCGGGAGCCTCATCTGCAACGTGGGGACTGGTGGACCTACCCCAGCAGCTGGTGCTGCCCCAGCAGCAGGTCCCGCCCGCCCCACCACTGCTGCCCCAGCTGAAAAGAAGAAAGTGGAAGCAAAGAAAGAAGAATCTAAAGAGTCTGATGATGACATGGGCTTTGGTCTTTTTGACTAAACCTCTTTAGTAACACGTTCAATAAAAATCTGAGCTCTTTGAAAGAAAGAAAAACAGAAACAAAAAACACACTAGAACAGTGTGTGATAAACTTGGGGGTAAAGTGGGATAAAATGACAAGATAATTGAGTTTTCATTACTAAGCAAGAATTGATGTCTTTCCTTTCATAAGAAGGCAAACAAATACTTAAATTTTACCTAGAAGGCCTTTTTCCTGGGAGAAATCTTGTTCTCTGTAATGAACATTAATGGGTATCATTTAGAAAATTCTTATCAGAGAAAATTTTTTCTGAAAAATAAGTATTCCATTAAGATAATGATGCTTCAATAAGGCTTTTCCTCCATCCTCACACCCTATTAAAAGGATACTTAGAAAAGACAGTTGGTTCTTAATAAATACTGATGGGTAAAGTGATATTTTAGAAGATCCTATCTTGTTGATTCTTTAGCAGAAAAGACAGCTCCAATGAAAAAGAAATGCAAGTTTGGAATGGCATCCACAATCCCCAGTGGACATGTCTGGAAAGACACATGGAATCCTGTCTCCTGTAGTTTGGCTCCAATCGAAATGAAAGAATGCCTGAGAGGAAAATTCATACATCTAATGGGAGATTCCACGATCCGCCAGTGGATTGAATACTTCCAAAGCAGTATCAAGAGTATGCCTGTCTAAGCTATTACTCATATCCTTTTCAGAAACATCTTTTTCATTTCAAGGGGAGAAATGAATACGGGAAATGCCTCTCCTTTTTCATATTTGTTAATCACAGCACACCAACACTTTTCACAAGACATCATTGTCTTTTCTTTAAAAGAATACATTTATTGACTAGAAGGGAGCCAGTTTAGAAAAAGGTTTACTCCATGCCTATCCCTGCAAAATTCACACTTCAGTATTTATCCAGCATGCTCAGAAAATCATGGACAGAGCAGACAATAATAAGATATTATACTGTCCACCTTCTACAGATGGCATGATGATTAAGGGTGTGGATTCTAAATCCAGATGTCTTGGGATCAAAATATGGCCTCTACATGTCCTAGCTGGATGGGCTTGGGCAAGTTACATAACTACATAGTGATTTTGTCCTTAGTTCCCTCATCTGTAAAATGGAGATGAAAATAGTACCCACCTGGTAAAACGAGGTAATATACACAATGCATTTAGAATACCGTTTGCTACATACTAAGTTCCCTTTGGTGTAAGCTGTCATCACTATTATTATATCATGGAAGCACAGATGCTAGGAGTAAGATAATGGCTTCACATCAGGTAGGCACAGTGGTTAAAAGTAGGGGCTTTGGAGCCTAACAGACCTAGATTGTGCCACTTAGAAGCCATGACCTTGGGCATAGTACTTATTTTCCTCATCAATGAACTAAAAATAACAACAGCATCTGGCGGTGGTTATAAAGAGTAAATGAGGTAATGGTTATAAAATATTTAACACATTGCAAGACACATGAGCACTCAGAAAGTGCCCAGTAAACAACAGCTATTGCAATGATTATCATTAGTTCACATCAGAGTTGGGGCTAGAATTCATTTGCTAGAATCCTAGTCCAGTTGCTCCTTTTACTAAACCAAGAATGCATCAATACTAATTCAGAATCCACTAGTAGATCTTAGCACTCTTACCTGGCAAACTGTCACTGCCTGTCCTGGACCCTGGCTTTTACCACTGGGGACAGTGCAGCTGGTGTGGCTCCCTGTTGGCCTTCCTGACAGGATGCCACTCTTGTGATCTCCAACTTAGGGTGTAAGCTGATCCTCCCAGTAAAAAGGGAAAATCAGTAGGGCCTTGGATCCCCTCCAACAGAAGGGGAGAGTTTTAAATTGTGACCTCTGGTAAATGACTAAACTCCACCAGACCTCAGTTTCCTCATCTATAAAATTAAGGGTCTGGGGATAACCTCTAGCATCACATCCTATAACTGTGGGTCTCTTAGTTTATAGAAAGTACTAAATTATTGAGCTACCTACCCTCTTGGCTGACCTTTCAAGTTGTGGTAGCAAAACATCTGTTGCACATATTGTTAAAAGTTAAATTGTATGGCTACAGTGTGCTTTGGAAAAGGAAACTGAAATATGTTAGAAGCGGAATGAAGAAAAAATTCTGCCCTTTTCCTCCACCCAACCCTCCAGCATCACTATTTTCAAACCACACTGGTTAAGATTTTAAGTGCAGCCCTTTACTTCTAAGATGATACATGTTACAAAGCATTAATAATCCTTTACTACACATTTTCCTCAGAAGTTCTAGCTACAAAGCAGCTGGCCTTGATAGTTTGACAAGGGTCTAATTAATACGATGAAAAATGAAGGGACTTCATTTTCTTCTATCCATATTATACTTTTCAAAAGTTTTAAGATTGGGTAGACTACTTTCACAAGAATTGTGAGAAACTTCAAGTTTAGGTACAGATTCTGTCACTTACTAGTTGTGTAATCTTGAACAGGTCATTTCATCTCTTGGTTTTCTTTTCTACAATATGGCAATTAAATATATATATGCATATATATTGAGCTTTGAAGTAAATGAATAGATCAGTCCTAATAAATGCTTTGTAAACTGTAAAGTCCTTCACAAATGAGTAGTAATATTATTATTATAGATGATGTATTCAGTGCCATTTCATGCATATGTAAAAGAAACACAGAAGTATAAAATATAATTCCAGTCTTAAGGGAACTTACAGAGGACTTGGGGAAATAGGGCTACTTGTTTTTTGAAATATAAAGACATCAATTGGTATCTTTCTCTATCTTCAAATGAACTTAGTCTATAGTTAGCAAAACGTACAAAACTAATACCCACAAAAGTGACTCCATCATCCTCCAGTGAAGTGATCTCAGTGCTCACCATCGCCAGTCAATTTGGTTCTACATGGTTCTACAGAGGGGCAGATATAATTTCTTATTTGTATAACACTTTTGGTTGCTCAATAATTTTCAAACTATTCTCTCATTTAAACCTATAATAAATTAGTCAGGATTAACTTATTTAATCATAAACACCAAATCTTTTCTTCTATTTTTATGACCTTTGTAACTTTTTTTCCTTTGTCATCAGCCCTGAAGTCAGTGGATCTGCATGAATCTGGAAAATTTCAAAAACAATTTGCTGTGGACTTGGACAGGAATATCAAAATCCAGTGGCAAAAGCATAGTTACCCCTTGGTTGTATCACTGGCCTATTCAGTCAAAGAGATTGAGTACATCGCTCGGGTTATTGACAGAACTGGAGGAGGAAAAAGTACTATCATTGTTATCTCTCTGGGCCAGCACTTCAGACCCTTTCCCATTAATGTTTTTCTCCGAAGGGCCCTCAGTATCCATGATGCAGTTCAGCGCCTTCTTCTGAGAAGCCCAGACACTGTGGTTATCATCAAGGCAGAAAACATCAGGGAGATGCACACTGATGTGGAGAGATTTAGTGACTTTCATGGTTACATCCAATATCTTTCCATAAAGGACATTTTTCAGGATCTCAATGTGAGCATTATTGATGCCTGGGATATAACAATTGCATATGGCACAAATAATGTCCACCCGTCCCAATCTGTAGTCAGAAATCAGATTAATATATTGTTAAACTTTATTTGCTAGATAAAACATATCGCTTTAATTTAGTCACTTAATTAAAGACATCTATTAAGTGTTTGCTATCATGCCAGATGCTGTTGGCTCTGAACTCTCAATTAAAAAGAGAAAATCTGCACTATGGCTGATTTATTAACCAGCAACTCAACCAAATCAGTTATTTCTAATTTGGGCTTCCACTTACAAATAAACACAAAAATACTTATGAAAAGGAGCTACACTTCTTGATCAGAGTCATGCCACTTTTCACAAGCAGGAAGTCAAGACACCTAATGGTTAAAAGTTCTCTGTGATGCATGGAAATTCAGAGCAATAAAGTCATTATAAAATAAATATTTGGAGAAAGTAGTCCCATTTCCTTATTTACGAGACAAGTTCAAGATGATTTCCAAGTGGGAAGAGAAGCCTTTTGAGGCAATGCTCCCTGTACATGGTCCTGAAGGAGCAACAGAATTTGAAGCAAGACCCTCTGGATACTGAAAGCCTCTGACATTTCTCTCCCTAGAGGGACTCCCACTGCTAGGAGCTAATCTATTCTATAGAATTTATCCTTTAGGAATACCAGATAAAACAGTTGAAAGCACAGTGCTCTAGGATTCAGAGAGCCGGGCTTCAGTCCTTCTGTTGACAGTAATTACATAACTTTGGATAAGTCACTTCAGCTCTCTGGGCCTCAGTTTCTGAAACGAAGGAGTTAGTCTGAGATTTGTGATTTTCAAACCTTGCTCTGTACAGCTCTGGGTGGTGCTGCAGGTACTGCCTGGAGGGACAGGAGTTAGGAGAAGTGCTCGGTGCGCAGGGTACCAGTTCTTCCACACCACTTCAGCCAGAATATCAGCCATTTTTACCCATGTTTATTGGGCTTCTGGGTAGGCTTTTGATTTGAAAAAAAGGTTCTACTGCTTAAAATGTTTGAAAACCATAATGTAGATAATCAACATTGGTTTCTATAATCTACACATATGGGTTACTATTTTCATCACCCTCACTTGCATTGTAATAGGCCTTCCCAAAATTTGACCGAAAAAGAATATGAGAATTTCAGTTGAATAGGGTGATATAATTATTATAAAGTATTTTGGTATAATATCCTTCTTTAATTTTTCCCTCTAAACCATGCCCCAGATATCACTGGGCCCCTGACGTACTCTTGTTCCATCTAGGAAAAGACAATTATAATAGGAATATCTTAAATCCATTTATCCAGTTTCCTTCAGGAAAGGGATAATAATTTTTCTACTTATTTGCTCATGAACCACAATTCACAGTTCAGTGCCCAGTAAACAGATGGTCAAAAATAGTAAGTCCCTTATCATGTGTCAGGAACTATTCAAGACTTTAGGGATACAGTGGTCCAAAAGGCACATGAATTTTTTGCCATCAAAGAACTTATATTGTAATAAAGGAAAAAGATAAACAAAAAAGATATAAAATAATCCCACACTACTAAAGTAGTATGAACAAAGTATATAATAGGGTAATGTGATGCAGAGTGACAGCATGGTGGTGATGGAGGTGACTAGTTAGAGCATTTCAAAAAGGCATCTCAGAGGAGAAGCCATTACAAGGGAGATCAAAATAATGGAAAGGAGGCATCCATGAGACAAAGTGAAGACAGCAATCCTTAAGAAAGAATGGCAAGTACCAAACCCCTGAGACATGATGGAGCTTGGTTTATTTAAAGAACAGGAGACCATTATGCCTGGAGTATTGTCAGTGCGAGAAGTATGGAGGGAGAAGAAGTTAGAGAGGAAGGTAGGGGCCAGATCACATGTGGCCTTTGTAGTCTATGGCAAGGAGTTTGAATTCTATCCTAATTATAATGGGAAGGCAACTGAGGGAGGGAGAAAAGGAAGGAAAATAAGAGAGAGGGTAGGAAAGAGAGAAGGAAGAAAAGAAGGAGAAAGAGAAGGAAGAAAATAAAGGGAGGGAGGGAGGGAAAGAATAGGGAGGGAGGAAGGGGAGAGGAAGGGAGAGAGAGAAAGAGAAAGGGAGAGTGAGAGAGAAAAGAAGGAAAGAAAGAAGGGAGGGAGGGAGAGAGGGACTGGTAACATAACTCAGGCATCATCACAGACTGCTATAGTTGCTAACGTCAGAATGAACAACAGTTGTGAAACCATGGAACTTTGGAACAGCATCTGTTTTCTTTTATTAATAAAGTGACTTTCCATTACCACTCTCCAATTGGGTAAGGTTGGCAGGGTCACTGAAGGTCTTGCTAAAGGGGCAGATTTTTTTTTAAAGAACACAGAGGACTATAATTTTAGAAGAGCAACTAAAATTAGAATGTGACCCAGAGATTTTTTTTTGAAAGAAAAGAAAAGAGAAGAAGTATTTGTTTGTAATGTGTGAAACCTAAGAGGAAGTGCAAGCTCAGGGTAATGCATTCAGAATGATAGACCTCAGAAGTGAGCACTTTCTAGCAGAAATCCAAAATGATTTCAGTTCTTCCCAAAAATGAATCAGTTTTTCTCAAAATGAATCATTATAAACACAGAGTAACTGTTGCCACGTCTGCTTGATGTTTGGTGGGTCATTTCCTGTCTGAGATGCTTGCGCAGTATGTCTGTAGCAACTGCAAACTGGTCTTCCAATGAGAGAAACAAGTAAAAATTACTGGCACACAGCCTTTTGGATAGAATGGATTCTTAGACAAGATGGATAAATATTTCTAAAGGAAACAAAAAGGTAAATATTTCCAAGGGAAATGATTATTATCAAGAGGTAAGGATGTTAAAGAGTATACTGAGAAGAAACTGACAATATTAAAAATTAGAGGACGTCTGATATAAAAAATTATTACACTCTGATAAACGAGTGACTGTAAGATAGAAGGAAACTCTATATTGTACCCTTAGGGAAGAGAGAGGGTATCCAAGGAAGGAGCAACTTGGAAGGAGCCCTCCCCAAGGCTAGAATTCAGACCCTGCTGAGGAAGATGTAGTTCAGCCCACTGGGCAGCGGAAAAGATCACTGGTTTGTCCAGGTCACAGATGGTCTGCAATTGCTGGGCAAGCAGAAAGTGACCCTCTGTAGTGCAGATGGAATACAGGTGATCGGCAAGCAGGGATGGGGGCATGTAAAGTGGGTGGGGGTCAGGACAGCTGACCTGCCCAGGGACCTAGAGAGGGAATCGGGGCCTGTGCAAGCAGGAGGCCTTCACTGGCAGGAAGCCACAGATTGTCGTTTTCTGTGTACAAAAGCCAGGGAAAGTTATTGTTGGGAAAGGACAAGCCTACAAGGTCACTGAGAAATTGCCTGGTTCTAGGAACAAGACAGGAAGAGCTCCACTGGAATTCTCCATACTCACAATGCCCACCCACTGTTGTAGGCAGTGACAGGGGATAGTGCCTTCCTCCTGTACTGTCCCTCCAATGCCCTCTAATGACAAAGCTCGACAACACGCTCACCTTAAGGAGAGGTACTTAAAATAATTCTGTCTGTCACTGCAGAGAATATACTGATGGGTGAATTTGGAGCTGAGAGGCAATGCATTGATAACAAAGACAACAAAAACATGATGATCCAAAACCTATGGGATGCAGCAAAAGCAGTTCTAAGAGGGAAGTTTATAGCAATACAATCTTACCTCAAGAAACAAAAAAATCTCAAATAAACAACCAAACCTTACAACTAAAGCAACTAGAGAAAGGAGAACAAACAAAACCCAAAGTTGGTAGGAGAGAAATCATAAAGATCAAAGCAGTTATAAATGAAATAGATATGAAGAAAAGAATAGCAAAGATCAATGAAACTAAAAGCTGGATCTTTGAGAACATAAACAAAATTGATAAACATTGAGCCAGATTAATCAAGAAAAATAGGGAGAGGACTCAACTCAATAAAATCAGAAGTGAAAAAGGAGAAGTTACAACAGACACCACAGAAATACAGAGGATCATAAGATACTACTAGAAGCAAATATATGCCAATAAAATGGACAACATGGAGGAAATGGACAAATTCTTAGAAAGGTACAACCTTCCAAGACTGAACCAGGGAGAAATAGACAATATGAACAGAACAATCATAAGTACTGAAATTGAAACAGTGATTAAAAATCTTCCAACAAACGAAAGTCCAGGACCAGATGGTTTCACAGGCAAATTCTATCAAATATTTAGAGAAGAGTTAACACCTACCCTTCTCAAACTATTCCAAAAAATTACCGAGGAAGAAATACTCCCAAGTTCATTCTATAAGGCTACAATCATCCTGATGCCAAAACCAGACAAAGATATCACACAAAAAAAGAAAATTACAGGCCAATATCACTGATGAACATAGACACAAAAATCTTCAACAAAATACTGGCAAACTGAATCCAACAACACATTAAAAGGATCATCCACCATGATCAAGTGGGATTTCTCCCAGGAATGCAAGGATTCTTCAATATACGCAAATCAATCAATGTGATACACCACATTAACTAATTGAGGAATAAAAACCATGTTATCATCTCAATAGCTGCAAAAACAGCTTTTGACAATATTCAACACCCATTTATGATAAAAACTCTCCAGAAACTGACCACAGAGGGAAACTACCTCAGCATATAAAGACCATATATGACAAACCCACAGCAAACATCATTCTCAATAGTGAAAAATTGAAAGCATTTTCTCTAATATCAAGAACAAGACAAAAATATCCACTGTCACAACTATTATTCAACATAGTTTTAGAAGTCCTAGCCACAGCAATCAGAGAAGAAAAAGAATTAGAAGGAATCCAAATTGGCAAAGAAGAAGTAAAACTGTCATCGTTTGCAGATGACATGATACTATACACAGAAAATCCTAAAGATACTAACAGAAAACTACTAGCACACATCAATGAATTTGGTAAAGTTGCAGGATACAAAATTAATGCACAGAAATCTCTTGCATTCCTGTACACTAACAATGAAAGATCAGAAAGAAAAATTAAGGAAACAATCCCAATTACCATTGCATCAAAAAAAAAAAAAAAAAAAAAAACCTAGGAATAAACCTACCTAAGGAGGCAAAAGACCTGTACTCAGAAAACTGTAAGACACTGATGAAAGAAATAAAAGATGACAAAAATGGATGAAGAGATATACCATGTTCTTGGATTGGAAGAATCAATATTGTGAAAACAACTATGCTACACAAAGCAATCTACAGGTTCAGTGCAATCCCTATCAAATTACTAATGGCATTTTTCACAGAATTAGAACAAAAAAATTCACAATTTGTATGGAAACACAAAAGACCCCGAATAGCTAAAGCAATCTGGAGAAAGAAAAACGGAGCTGGAGGAATCAGGCTCCCAGACTTCAGACTATACTACAAAGCTACAGTAATCAAGACAGTATGGTACTGACACAAAAATAGAAATATAGATCAATGGAACAGGATAGAAAGCCCAGAGATAAACCCACACACCTATGGTCACTTAATCTATGACAAAGAAGAAGAATATACAATGGAGAAAAGCCAGCCTCTTCAATAAATGGTGTGGGATAACTGGACAGCTGCATGTAAAAGAATGAAATTAGAACATTCCCAAACACCATACACAAAAATAAACTTAAAATGGATTAAAACCTAAATATAAGGCCAGACACTATAAAACTCTTAGAGGAAAACATAGGCAAAACACGCTTTGACATAAACTGCAGCAAGATCCTTTCTGAACCTCCTACTAGAGTAATGAAAATAAAAACAAAAATAAATAAATGGGATCTAATTAAACTTAAAAGCTTTTGCACAGGGACTTCTGTGGTTGCACAGTGGTTAAGAATCCACCTGTCAATGCAGGGGACACTGGTTGGATCCCTGGTCCGGGAAGATCCCACATATCGTGGAGTAACAAAGCCTGTGCGCCACAACTACTGAGCCTGCTTTCTAGAGCCCATGAGCCACAACTATTGAGCCTGTGTGCCACAACTACTGAAGTCCGTGCACCTGGAGTCCATGCTCCACAACAAAAAGAAGCCACTGCAATGAGAAGCCTGCACACCACAATGAACAGTAGCCCCCGCTCGCCACAACTAGAGAAAGCTCGTGTGCAGCAACAAAGACCCAATGCAGCCAAAAATAAATAAATAAATAAATTACTTTTTTTTATTAAAAAAAGCTTTTGCACAGCAGAGGAAACCATAAACAAAACAAAAAGATGACCCTCAGAATGGGAGATAATATTTGCAAATGAAGCAACCGACAAGGGATTAATCTCCAAAATATACAAACAGCTCATGCAGCTCAATATCAAAAAAATGAACAACCCAATTAAAAAATGGGCGAAAGACTGAAACAGACATTGCTCCAAAGAAAACATTCAGATGGCCAAAAAACACCTGAAAAGATGCTCAACATCACTAATTATGAGAGAAATGCAAATCAAAACCACAATGAGGTACCAACTCACACTGGTCAGAATGGCCATCATCAAAAAATCAACAAACAATAAATGCTGGAGAGGGTGTGGAGAAAAGGGAACCCTCTTGCACTGTTGGTGGGAATGTAAATTGGTAACAGCCACTATGGAGAACAGTATGGAGGTTCCCTGAAAAACTAAAAATGAAACTACCATACGACCCAGCAATCCCACTCCTGGGCACATACCTAGAGAAAACCATAATTCGAAAACATACACGCACCCCAATGTTCATTGCAGCACTATTTACCATAGCCAGACAAGGAAGCAACCTAAGTGTCCATCAACAGAGGAATGGATAAAGAAGATGTGATACATATATACAATGGAATATTACTCAGTCATTAAATAAAGAACAAAATAATGCCATTTCCAGCAACATGGATAGACCTAGAGATTGTCATACTGAGTGAAGTACAGACAGAGAAAGACAAATATCATATGATATCTCTTACAGGTGGAATCTTAAACAAAAGGGTACAAATGTTATTTACAAAACAGAAGTAGAGTCACAGATGTAGAAAACAAACCAGGGGATAAGAGGGGGAGGGATAAATTGGGAGACTGGGATTGACATATACACACTGCTATATATAAAATAGATAACTAATAAGGGCCTATGGTACAGGACAGGGAACTCTATTCAATACTCTGTAATGACCTATATGGGAAAATAATCTAAAACTGAGTGGATATATGTGCATGTATAATGGATTCACTTTGCTTTACAGCAGAAACTAACACAACATTGTAAAGCAACTATATTGCAATAAAATTTTTTAATAAAAATAAAATTTCTAAAGATATGGTAAAGAGCTAATATTTTAAGAAATAAATAGGAGACTACAAAGCAAAAAAAAAGTAGAAATTATAAGTAGAAATTATATATATCCCCTGATATTACTTTTCTCTTCAGATATTGACACATATCTTCTCCTCTTTGTACAATACCTTCTTGAAAATGTCCTCACTACCTCCTCTTCTCTGTTACAACATATCACAGTTGGGCTTGTGTTCTACATTGCTCTTGTTGAAGTCATCTTCATATTGTTCATCCCAATGGCCGCTTCTCTATCTTCATCCAGTTCAGCCTCTCGGTAGAATTTAACCAAGTTGAATAAACCTTCTTTATTTAAACCCTCACTTTCCTTTTTTGTGAGACATGACTCTTTCTGTGTTTTCCTCCGGCCTCCCTGGAGGCTCCCTCCCACTCTCCTTTGCTAATTCCACCTCTTGGCCTCTAAATTTGGAATACCCTGGGGTTCAGTCCTACCACCTGCTTTGTTCTATCTATGCTGTCATTCTGGGTGATATCCACTCTTGGGTTTACATACTACCTGTATTCAATGACTTCTAAATATGTGTCTCCAGGTCTGATCTCTCCACTGAGTTTAGGACTGGCATATCCCACTGCTTAGGACTTGCATATCCCATTGCTTACTTAACTCTCCATTTGCCTGTCTAGGAAGCATCTCAAACCCAACATGATCAAGATGGAATTCTTGATTTATATTCCAGAACACATTTGTCCCCAGTCTTCTCCAATTCAAAAAATGTTAGTAAAATCCATACAGTAATTAGAAGCTATCCTTGATTCATCCATTTCTTTCACTCATTCCAAAGTCCTGCCATATTTTCTTAAAATATATGTAGAAAATCTGTCTCTTCTTTTCTACTTCCATTGCCACCATCCTAGCCCAAGCTATACCACTTCTTTCCTGGATTTAGGAAATGACTGGTCTTTCTGCTTATAATCTTGACACTTCACAAGTCAATCTCAACAAAGCAGCCAGATTGATCTTTTAAAATGGAAATCAGATTATTTCATATCCTTAGGTGAAATCTTTCAATGGCTTCTAAATTTCCTTCCAATGATCCACAACGCTGTCTTCTTGTCAGTCCAGTTTCCAGTCAACTATCTCCTGAGAGATCATTCTTCCTGACCACACAATACAGAAGTAGCTCTCTCCATCTCTCCATTAGTTAATTACTTGGCCATGTTCTCTTTTCATATGACTATGTATCACTATCCAAAATGCTCTCATTAAGTTAGGTCATATATGTGATTTTTACCTGTTCTACTCAATGCTAGATTCTAAGCTCCCTAACTGTAAGGGCCTTGTGTTGTTCACTAGATGCTTTGCCCACAGCATCTAGGACAATGTCCAGAATATATCAATAGCTCAGTTTATATGAGCTGAATAAAATAAAGATTCCTTTCACATTTGCCAGGGAGGAAGCGAGATGCAATAGCTGCTAGTATCCACCTATTTAGAATTAGGAAGAGGTTTATGTATAAAATGACATGGCATGTAATAGAGACATATTCTCTTTTAGGACAATAAATCCATGATATGACACAGAGCCTCCAAGATTCATCCGATCTGCCAAAGGCCATGAGATGTGTATCCCAAAATATTTTGATGCTCTGACTTAGAAATGAAGAATTTAGGGACATAGATTGTATTTTTCACCTTTATCTATTGATGACTGCAGCCTTAAAAAGGAAAAGAGAATATGGACATATGAGTTGTACCCTTTGTGTTGCCAGAAAAGATTTGCTCCTTTGGAATATAAACAATGATATTGATAAAAGTGGTTACCGTAAAAGGCTTGACAAACTTAGAAAAACAAGAAAGAATAAGATTTGATCCCTGCCCAGAAAGTACTCACAATCCAACCGAAGAGCAGAACATGTATAGAAATACCTTACAGGGGGGACCTTCATGATGGCAGAGGAGTGAGACGCGGAGATCACCTTCCTCCCCACAAATACATCAAAAATACAACTACATGTGGAACAACTCCTACAGAACACTTACTGAACGCTGGCAGAAGACTTCCCAAAAAGCAAGAAAATACCCACATACCTGGGTAGGGCAAAAGAAAAAAGAAAAAACAGAGACAAAAGAAGAGTGACAGGACCTGCATCTCTGGGAAGGAGCTGTGAAGGAGAAGTTTCCACACACTAGGAAGCCCCTTCACTGGCAGAGACCAAGAGTGGGCAGGTGGGAAGCTTCAGAGCCATGGAGGAGAGCACAGCAACAGGGGTGCAGAGGACAAAGCAGAGAGATTCCCACACAGAGGATCAGTGCTGACCAGCACTCACCAGCCTGAGAGGTTTGCCTGCTCAACCACCGGGACAGGTGGGGGCTGGGAGCTGAGGCTAGGGCTTCGGAGGTCGGATCCCAGGGAAAGGACTGGGGTTGGCTGCGTGAACACAGCCTGAAGGGGCTAGTGAGCCACAGCTAGCTGGGAAGGAGTCCGGGAAAAAGTTTGGAACTGCCGAAGAGGCAAGAGACTTTTTATTATCTTTTACCACAGCTGACCACTTCCTTTACTGGAACCTCTCACGTCTCTTAGTCTGTATTTTTATTTTAACATCTTTATTGAAGTATAATTGCTTTACAATGGTGTGTTAGTTTCTGATTTATAATAAAGTGAATCTGCTATACATATACATATATCCCCATATCCCCTCCCTCTTGTGTCTCCCTCCCACCGTCCCTATCCCACCCCTCTAGGTGATCACAAAACACCGAGCTGATCTCCCTGTGCTATACGGCTGCTTCCCACTAGCTATATCATAAATATCATTTTATCTAGGCCACACAACTGTTAGAATAAAGAGAGAACAGTTTTTTGTTTTTGTTTTTTCTGCTTTTAAGGCTCTATCAGTACTGTTACTCAGAACTCAGTCAAAACTGAGTCCAGCATTTAAAAACTAACCGAATGCTGGGGGAGACCTTCAAGATGGCACAGAAGTAAGACGTGGAGATCACCTTCCTCCCCACAAATACATGAGAAATACATCTACATGTGGAACAACTCCTACAGAACACCTACTGAACGCTGTCAGGAAACTTCAGACCTCCCAAAAGGCAAGAAACTTCCCACGTACCTGGGTAGGGCAAAAGAAAAAAGAAAAAACAGAGACAAAAGAATAGGGACGGGACCTGCACCAATGGGAGGGAGCTGCGAAGGGGGAAAAGTTTCCACACACTAGGAAGTCCCTTCATGGCAGAGATGGGGGTAGTGGGGAGGCAGCTTCAGAGCCATGGAAGAGAGCGCAGCAACAGGGGTGCAGAGGGCAAAGTGGAGAGATTCCTGTATAGAGAATCGGTGCTGACTAGCACTCACCAGCTTGAGAGGTTTGTCTGCTCACCTGCCGGGACAGGTGGGGGCTGGGAGCTAAGGCTTGGGCTTCAGAGGTCAGATCCCAGGGAGAAGATGGGTTGGCTGCATTAACACAGCCTGAAGGGGGTTAGTGCGCCACAGCTAGCCGGGAGGGAGTCCGAGAAAAAGTCTGGACCTGCCTAAGAGGCAAGAGACAATTGTTTCAGGGTGCACGAGGAGAGGGGATTCAGAGCACCGCCTAAATGAGCTTCAAAGATGGGCATGAGCCACGTCTATCAGCTTGGACCCCAGAGACAAGCATGAAATGCTAACACTGCTGCTGCAGCCACCAAGAATCCTGTGTGCAAGCACAGGTCATTATCTACACTCCGCCCCCCAGGAGCCTGTGCAGCCCACCACTGCCAAGGTCCTGTGATCCAGGGACAACTTCCCCAGGAGAACACACAGCATGCCCAAGGCTGTTGCAACATCATGCCGGCCTCTGCCACCACAGGTTCACCCCGCATTCCAATTATAACTACCGTACCCTTACCTACCCCCCTGCCTGAATGAGCAAGAGCCCCCTAATCAGTCACTACTTTAACCCCCTCCTGTCTGGGTGGGGAATGGATACTTGAGGGCAACATACACGCAGAGGTGGGGCCAAAACCAAAGCTGAACCCCAGGAGCTGTGTGAACAAAGAAAAGAAAGGGAAATTTCTCTGTGCAGCCTCAGGAGCAGTGGATTAAATCCCCCCAATCAACTTGATATACCCTGAATCTGCAGAATACCTGAATACACAATGAATCATCCCAAAACTGTAGCGGTGGATTTGGAAGCAACTGGAGACTTGGGGCTAGCTGTTGGCAACTGATTTGTTTCTGATTTTTATGTTTATCTTAGTTTAGTGTTTAGCACTTGTTATCATTGGTGGATTTGTTTATTGGTTTGGTTGCTCTCTTCTTTTGTTTTTTTATTATTTTTTCATTTTAATAATTTTTTTCAATTTATTATTATTTATTATTATTCTTTCTTTCTTTTTTTTCTCCCTCATCTTCTGACCCATGTGGCTGACAGGGACTTGGTGCTCTGGCCTGGCGTCAGGCCTGAGCCTCCAAGGTGGGAGAGCCAAGATCAGGACATTGGACCACCAGAGACTTCCTGAGCCCATGTAATATCAATCAGTGAGAGCTCTCCCAGAGATCTCCGTCTCAACACTAAGACCCAGCTCCACCCAACAGCCAGCAAATTCTACTGCTAGATGCCCCATGCCAAACAACTAGGAAGACAGAAACACAAACCCACCATTAGAAGAGAGGCTGCCTAAAATCATACTAACTTCACGGAAACCCCAAAACACACCACCGGACATAGCACTGCCCACCAGAAAGACAAGGTCCAGCCCCACCCACCAGAACACAGGCACCAGACCCCTCCACAAGGAAGTCTACACAACCCACTGAGTCAACCTCACCCACTGGGGGCAGACAACAAAAAGAAAGGGAACTATGAACCTGCATCCTGCAAAAAGGAGACCACAAACACAGTAAGTTAAACAAAATGAGAAGACAGAGAAATATGCAGAAGATGAAGGAGCAAGGTAAAAACCCACCAGACCAAACAAAAGAAGAGGAAATAGGCAGTCTACCTGAAAAACAATTCAGAGTAATGATATAAAGATCATCCAAAAACTTTGAAATAGAAGGGAGAAAATACAAGAAACATTTAACAAGGACCTATAAGAACTAAAGAGCAAACAAACAATGATAAACAACACTATAAATGAAATTAAAAATTCTCTGGAGGGAATCAATAGCAGAATTACTGAGGCAGAAGAACAGATAAGTGACCTGGAAGACAAAATAGTGGAAATGAGTACTGCAGAGCAGAATAAAGAAAAAAGAATGAAAAGAATTGAGGACAGACTTAGAGACCTCTGGGACAACATTAAACACAACAACATCCAAATTATAGGGATCACAGAAGAAGAAGCGAAAAGAAAGGGTCTGAGAAAATATTGGAAGAGAGTACAGTTGAAAACTTCCCTAACATGAGAAAGGAAATAGTCAATCAAACCCAGGAAGCGCATGGAGTTCCATACAGGATAAATCCAAAGAGAAACACACCAAGACACATATTAATCAAACTATCAAAAATTAAATACAAAGAAAAAATATTAAAAGCAGCAAGGGAAAAGCAACAAATAACATACAAGGGAATCCCCATAAGGTTAACAGCTGATTTTGCAGCAAAAGCTCTGCAAACCAGAAGGGAGTGGCAGGACATATTTAAAGGGATGAAAGTGAAAAACCTACAACCAAGACTACTCTACCTAGCAAGGATCACATTCAGATTCGACAGAGAAATTTAAAAAACCTTTACAGACAGCAAAAGATAAGAGAATTCAGCACCACAAAACCAACTTTACAACAAATGCTAAAGGAACTTCTCTAGTCAGGAAACACAAGAGAAGGAAAAGACCTACAAAAACAAACCCAAAACAATTAAGAAAATGGTAACAGGAACATACATATCGATAATTACCTTAAATGTAAATTGATTAAATGCTCCAACCAAAAGACACAGACTGGCTGAATGGATACAAAAACAAGACCAATATATATATGCTGTCTACAAGAGACCCACTTCAGACCTAGGGACACATACAGACTGAAAGTAAGGGGATAGAAACAGATATTCCATGCAAATGGAGATCAAAAGAAACCTGGAGTAGCAATTCTCATATCAGACAAATGGACTTTAAAATAAAGACTATTACAAGAGACAAAGAAGGACACTACATAATGATCAAGGGGTCAATCCAAGAAGTAGACATAACAAATGTAAATATTTATGCACCCAACATAGGAACACCTCAATACAGAAGGCAAATGCTAACAGCCATAAAACAGGAAATGGACAGTAACACAATCATAGTAGGGGACTTTAACACCCCACTTTCACCAATCGACGGATCATCCAAAATGAAAATATATAAGGAAACACATGCTTTAAATGACACATTAAACAAGATGGATTTAATTGATATTTACAGGACATTCCATCCAAAAACAACAGAATACATTTTATTCTCAAGTGTTCATGGAACATTGTCCAGGAGGGACCATATCTTTGGTCACAAATCAAGCATTGGTAAATTTAAGAAAATGGATATCGTATCAAATATCTTTTCTGACAACAACGCTATGAGACTAGATATCAATTACAGGAAAAATACTGTAAAAAATACAAACACGTGGAGGCTAAACAATACACTGCTAAATTACCAAGAGATCACTGAAGAAATCAACAGGAAATAAAAAAGTACCTAGAGAAAAAATCACAATGAAAACACAATGACCCAGAACCCATGGGATGCAGAAAAAGCACTTCTAAGAGGAAAGTTTATAGCAATACAATCCTACCTCAAAAAACAAGAAAAATCTCAAATAAACAACCTAACCTTACACTTAAAGCAATTAGAGAAATAAAGAACAAAAAAAACCCCCAAAGTTAGCAGAAGGAAAGAAATCATAAAAATCAGATCAGAAATAAATGGAAAAAAAAATGAAGGAAACAATAGCAAAGATCAATAAAACTAAAAGCTGGTTCTTTGAGAAGGGAAACAAAATTGATAAACCATTAGCCAGATTCATCAAGAAAAAAAGGAAGAAGACTCAATCAACTGAATTAGAAATAAAAAGAAGCAACAACTGACACTGCAGAAATACAAAGGATCATGAGAGATTACTACAAGCAACTATATGCCAATAAAATGGACAACCTGGAAGAAATGGACAAATTCTTAGAAAAGCACAACCTTCCGAGGTTGAACCAAGAAGAAACAGAAAATATAAACAGGCCAATCACAAGCACTGAAATTGAGACTGTGATTAAAAATCTTCCAACAAACAAAAGCCCAGGACCAGATGGCTCCACAGGCAAATTCTATGAAACATTTAGAGAAGAGCTAACACCTATTCTTCTCAAATGCTTCCAAAACATAGCAGAGGGAGGAACACTCCCAAATTCATTCTATGAAGCCACCATCACCCTGATACCAAAACCAGACAAAGATGTCACAAAAAAAGAAAACTACAGGCCAATATCACTGATGAACACAGATGCAAAATTCTTCAACAAAATATTAGCAAACAGAATCCAACAGCACATTAAAAGGATCATACACCATGATCAAGTGGGGTTTATTCCAGGAATGCAAGGATTATTCAATATACACAAATCAATCAATGTGATATGCCACATTAACAAATTGAAGGATAAAAACCATATGATAATCTCAATAGATGCAGAAAAAGCTTTCAACAAAATTCAACACCGATTTATGATAAAAACTCTCCAGAAAGTAGGCATAGCAGGAACCTACCTCAACATAATAAAGGGCATATATGACAAACCCACCACAAACATCGTTCTCAATGGTGAAAACTGAAACCATTTCCTCTAAGATCAGGAACAAGACAAAGCTGCCCACTCTCACCACTATTATTTAACATAGTTTTGGAAGACTTAGCCACAGCAATCAGAGAAGAAAAAGAAATAAAAGGAACCCAGATCAGAAAAGAAGAAGTAAAACTGTCACTGTTTGCACATGACATGATACTATACATAGAGAATCCTAAAGATACTACCAGAAAACTACTAGAGCTAATCAATGAATTTGGTAAAGGAGCAGGATACAAAATTAATGCACAGAAATCACTTGCATTCCTACACATTAATGATGAAAAATATGAAGGTGAAATTAAGAAAACACTCTCATTTACCATTGCAACAAAAAGAATAAAATACCTGGCAATAAACCTAACTAAGGAGACAAAAGACCTGTATGCAGAAAATTATAAGACACTGATGAAAGAAATTAAAGATGATACAGATGGCGAGATATACCATGTTCTTGAATTGGAAGAATAAACATTGTGAAAATGACTATACTACCCAAAGCAATCTACAGATTCAGTGTAATCCCTATCAAACTACCACTGATATTTTTCACAGAACAAAAAATTTCACAATTTGTATGGAAACACAAAAGACCCCAAATAGCCAAAGCAATCTTGAGAAAGAAAAACGGAGCTGGAGGAATCAGGCTTCCTGACTTAGACTATACTACAAAGCTACAGTAATCAGGACAGTATGGTACCAGCACAAAAACAGAAATATAGATCAATGGAACACGATAGAAAACCCAGAGATAAACCTATGCACTTATGGTCACCTTACCTTTGATAAAGGAGGCAAGAGTATACAATGGAGAAAAGACAGCCTCTTTGGTAAATGGTGCTGGGAGAACTGGACAGCTACATGTAAAAGAATGAAATTAGAACACTTCCTAACACCATACACAAAAATAAACTCAAAATGGATTAAACACCTAAATGTAAGGCCAGACACTATAAAACTGTTAGTGGAAATCACAGGCAGAACACTCTATGACATTAGTCACAGCAAGATCCTTTTTGGCCCACCTCCTAGAGAAATGGAAATAAAAACAAAAATAAACAAATGGGACCTAATGAAACTTAAAAACTTTTGTACAGCAAAGGAAACCATAAACAAGATGAAAAGACAACCCGAGAATGGGAGAAAATATTTGCAAATGAAACAACTGACAAAGGATTAATCTCCAAACTATACAAGCAGCTCATGCAGCTCAATATCAAAAAAACAAACAACCCAATCCAAAAATGGGGAGAAGACCTAAACAGACAGTTCTCCTAAGAAGATATACAGATTGTCAACAAACACATGAAAAGATGCTCAACATCACTAATCATTAGAGAAATGCAAATCAAAACTACAATGAGGTATCACTTCACACCATTCAGAATAGCCATCATCAAAAAACCTACAAACAATAAATGCTGGAGAGGATGTGGACAAAAGGGAACCCTCTTGCACTGTTGGTGGGAATGTATATTGATACAGCCAGTATGGAGAACAGTATGGAGGTTCCTTAAAAAACTAAAATTAGGACTACCATATGACCCAGGAATCTCACTACTGGGCATATACCCTGGAAAACCATAATTCAAAAAGCGTCATGTTCCACAATGTTCATTGCAGCTGTATTTACAATAGCCAGGACAAGGAAGCAACTTAAGTGTCCAGCAACAGATGAATGCATAATGATGTGGCACATATATGCAATGGAATATTACTCAGCCATAAAAAGAAACGAAATTGAATTATTAGTAGTGAGGTTGATGGACCTAGAATCTGTCATACAGAGTGAAGTAAGTCAGAAAGAGAAAAACAAATACTGTATGCTAACGCATATATATGGAATCTAAAAAAAAAATGCTTCTGTAGAACCTAGGGGCAGGACCAGAATAAAGATGCAGACATAGAGAATGGACTTGAGGACACGGGGTGGGGGAAGGGTAAGCTGCGATGAAGTGAGAGAGTGGCATGGACTTACATATACTAACAAATGTAAAGTAGATAGCTAGTGGGAAGCAGCCACATAGCACAGGGAGATCAGCTTAGTCCTTTGTGACCACCTAGAGGAATAGGATAGGGTGGGTGGGAGGGACGCAAGAGGGACGAGATATAGAGATATATGTATATGTATAGATGATTCACTTTGTTATAAAGCAGAAACTAACAAAAAATTGTAAAGCAATTATACTCCAATAAAGATGTTAAGAAAGAAAAAAAAAACAGAACAAAAAAGGTACATGCACCCCTACGTTTATAGCAGCACTATTCATAATAGCCAAGACATGGAAAGAACCTAATCTTCCATCAATAGATGAATGGATAAAGAAGTGGTACATATATATCAATACAATGGAATACTGGTCAGCCATAAAAAAAAGAATGAAATAATGCCATTTGCAGCAACATGGATACAACTAGAGATTATTACACTAAGTGAAGTAAGTCAGAAAGAGAAAGACATATAACATATGGTATCACTTATATGTGGAATCTAAAATATGATACAAATGAACCTATCTATGAAAACAGAAACAGAATCACAGACATAGAGAATAGACTGGTGGTTACCAAGGGAGAGGGATGGAATGGGAGGTGGGGTTAGCAGATGTAAGCTTTTTTATATAGAATGGATAAACAACAAGGTCCTACTCTATAGCACAGAGAATTATATTCAATAATCTATAATAAACCATAATGGAAAAGAATATTTTAAAAAGAATATATATAATATACATATATAATGGAAAAGAATATTTTTAAAAGAATATATATAATATACATATATAATGTACAGTGAATCACTTTACTGTACAGCAGTAATTAACACACACTGTAAATCAACTATACTTCAATAAAATTTTTTTAAAAAAATGCCCAGATAGAATTGTGGCTCACACCCCACTGACTACACATGGCTGGACAGAAATGTGGGTTTGCACTCCATTTACAGCTAGGGTACAACCAACTGCTGCCAGCTCTCAGGGCAATTGTCTTTCTTTCTCTTGGTTATCTTTGAATTTGGGGAAAGTAGTATGTTTTGCACCCTCTTTGGGAACACTTCTTACGTCCATGGAGTTGTTCAGTACGGTCAGGAGTAAATACTATTTGTCCTGGCTAAAACCTAACAAGATATTTGAAAGGATTTTTTAAAGTAGCTTTATGGTGAGAAGTTGGCCAATTTTTATTTTATTTTATCTTAAAATAAAGCCACCACGTGGCCTTGCAGGATCTTAGTTCCCTGACCAGGGACTGAATCCAGGCCCAGGGCAGTGAAAGCATGGAGTCCTAACCACTGGGAAATTCCCAGAATTTGACCAAATTAAAAGCTGATATTCAGAGCCTAATAGGAACTTTCCTTTTTGGCCATGCCCCTAATCTAAAATGAAACTACATGCCCAGAGGGAAAGAAAAACATTCTGAACCCTTTGTGGGAGGATTTACTGAAACATTACAAAGAGAACCTAGGAACCTTTTCACTTCTATCTTAGCTGAAGATCTTTGGCTAAATATAAAGAAGCAAATTGAAGATAATGTACTCTTTTTTTTTTTTTAAGATTTTTTGATGTGGACCATTTTTAAAGTCTTTTTTGAAGCAATTACAATATTGCTTCTGTTTTATGTTTTGGCTTTTTGGCCTCGAGGCATGTGGGATCTTATCTC
The DNA here is from genome assembly GCF_003676395.1 of Aethalodelphis obliquidens. Taxonomy (NCBI): domain Eukaryota; kingdom Metazoa; phylum Chordata; class Mammalia; order Artiodactyla; family Delphinidae; genus Aethalodelphis; species Aethalodelphis obliquidens. The sequence continues at coordinate 9,574,485 of NW_020837990.1, forward strand.
CCCAACCAGGGATTGAACCCACACCCCCTGCATTGGAAGGCAAAGTCTTAACCACTGGACCGCCAGGGAAGTCCCTCAACCCAATCTTTGAGGAATTAAAAACTGTCTGACAAACTGAAGACAACTTGTACAACTTGTCTTACAAATTGAGTCTTTACAAGAACGAAAAATCTCCGCTATCCTTTTCTACCAATCCCCAAACATCCCATCTTCATCTCAAAAGGCTTGTAGGTATTGAAAAAACTCAGGCTTTAGGAAACAAAAGCCCTTCTTGGAGAAACTTATATTCTTTCTCTGTGCCTTTGAGATATATTTAAATGTTCTACTCTGTCTTCTCTAGGAACTGAGGGCCATCTCTTTAAAATGCAAACTTCAGGGAGGTCATTCTTATCAGAAGGGGAAAAAAAAGAGAGAGAAAAAAAAGGCTATTTGGAAACTAGGTGAATAAAAAAATCTTAAAAACCTTCACTACCAATATTAGTGAAAAGTTTAAGCCACCTGAGCAAGTAACCTGAACTTATTCTATCTGCCAGATACACAATTTGGATCCAGCTGTTCTTTTATAAACTAGTGAGTTTTGCATTATCATATATGTGTCATGGCTAAAATTTTTAAATGAAAGCTGTAAGATCTCTGCTTGCATCTGTCTGTATGTTTATGTATGTCTATGTATGCATGTTATAGATATGTGATAGTTTTCTACCTCTGGGTGGTATTGCCAAAATGAATTTGTAAAGAGCTCTGTTTGATTGACTTAAATTAAATATACTCTCAGGAATATAGAAATTACTGAAATGTTTTTCAGGTTCATGTGATCTAGGATAATCTTTAGTAAATAAAAGCTAGTTTAAGTTTGTTGGTTTAATTAAAACAGGAAGTTTTCGTATTCAAATATAATATAGATATACAACTTCTATTCTACCTCGGTTTACTAAAAGTTAAATAAGCTCACATGATCTCTGTTACATAATTTGTCAGCAAGAAAGATAAGATGATGATTAGCATTTAATGTCACGTGAAGCTTTCATAAGTAATCTAAACATGATTGCCAAGAATAAGTAAATTAAATACATATAAAAGTTTATTAATGAAATTTTCAACAGTAATTATGCTTTATGATAAGTCTACATAAAAATTGTTTCTAAATCTTTTTAAAAACTTGAAATGTTAAAGTTATATTGAGATAAGTTAAATGATGACTATTCATCGAATAGCTAGATCATTTTCAACTAAGATAAAATACTGAAACATTAATTACTGAACATAGGTTTAACCACTTTTGGCTTCCTTTTACAGAGGAACTAAAGATATTTGGGTTTATTAGTAAACATGTTTTTTGAGGCATTGAAAAATTTACTATAAGGAAGAATATACATCCAGAAATTATTAAATGTATTTATAAATTTGGCAATCATCAGAATGCTAGCGTGACCAACAGTCCACAATTGCTAACCTCTTAGTTTCCACTTGGACTTAAGGATTCTAAGTGTTAAGAATTCCAATCAGGGGGAGATCAAGATGGCAGAGTAGGAGGATGTGGAGCTCACCTCCCCCCACCAACACATCAAAAATACATCTACATGTGGAAAAATTCTCACTGAAAACAAACTGGAGACTGGCAGAAAGACTCTTGTACAACCAAGGCTGTAAGAAAGATCCACACAGAGTTGGGTAGGAAGGGAAGAGAAGCAATCAGGTCAGGACCGGCACCCCTGGTAGGGGTCAAAGATGAGGAGGGGGCTTACACAAGCTCAGAGATCCTCCCTGAGGATCGAAGGATCTAAGGTAGAGACACATATTGGGCAACCCAAACCTGGGGGTTTGACATCAGGAAGATGAGTCCCCTTAGCTGGTTTGAAAATCAGTGGGACAAACAAGAGGGCTGTAAGAAACCTAGACTCTGCTCATGAAGAGCACACACACACTTGCTTACTCCCAAAACAAAGTGGAGGAAGCTGACTGAAATTGCACAGAACTCTGGCCAGTTTCCCACAACCACCCCAGCACAAGCCCCAGCCTGAGTCATGCGCCCACTCTAGCCCCATGGCAAAGCTCCACACTAGAGCAGCAGCTGTAGTGGCTGAGGGGAGTGTGCAGTTGTGAGGGACAGAGCTGGCTCAGACCCAGAATGGCATCTAAATGGGGCAAGAGCGGCCATTGCTGACACTTGTGGAGGCAGCACATAGGAAGTGGTCTGGAACTCTGACTGAGGCCAGGACTACCACAGCTCATGCCTCTACCCACACCAAGTGCCCACAGTAGCCCCTCTTGCTCCAGCATAGCTCACCTCTAGAGCAAGAATGCTGCTGCTGAGAATGGGGAGAGCACACACTTAGAGGGAATGGAACCACCTCAGACCCAAACCTCAAGGCATCTGCTCTAGTAACTAGGGAACAGACCCCACCCCCAATAGGGAGGTGGTGGTGACTGAGAAGAGGAGAAACCCAGGCTCACACCTAGCTCCAGTTCTAGTCCTTCAGTCTCCAGCCCCACCTCCTACCAAGGCGATAGCCGCCAGCATGCCCTGGGGGAAGACATGATTCATGCTTATGTCAGATCCAGCTCTCCAAACAAACTCACTGGGAACACACAGACTGTGTAAGGATGCTTCCACATAAGGATACTGGTTCAAGATCAAAATAGGTAATATTTGACCTAATGTCATAGAGAAGTTAAGCAAAATAAGAAGACAGAGGAATTTGTTTCAAATGAAAGAACAAGAGAAAACCCCTTTAAAAAAAAACCCACTAATGAAACAGAAATAATGTACAAGATAAGGAGTTCAAAGAATTAGTAATAAGAACACTAACAGAATTAGGGAAAAGTATAGATGAACACAGTGAGAATTTTAACAAGGAATTGGAAAATATAAAAAAAGAACCAGTCAGACCTGAAGAGTACAATAACTGAAATGAAAAACACACTGGTAAGAATTAACAGCCGACTAGCTCATACAGAAGATGCATAAGTGGTCTGGAAGACAGAATTATGGAAATCACCTAATCAGAACAACAAAGAGAAGAAAAAATTAAGAAAATGAGAACAGTTTAAGGGACCTGTGCCACATCAAGAATACTAACACTGGTACTGTAAGGGGCCCAGAAGGAGAAGAGAGAGAGAAAAGGATCAAAATGCATTTGATGAAATTATGGCTGAAAAGTTCCCAAACATGAAGAAGGAAACATATCCAGGTACAGGAAGCACAGAGGGTCTCAAACAAGATGAACCCAAACAAACTCAGAACACAACATATAATTAAAATGGCAAAAGTAAGAAATAGAATTCTAAAAGTAACAAGAGAAAAACAAACAGTCACATACAAAATCAGCTGATTTTTCTGCAGAAACATGGCACGCCAAAAGAGAGCGCCATGATATATTCAAAGTACTGAAATGGAAAAATCTGCAATCTAGGATACTTTACCAGGAATATTATTATTTAGAATTGAAGGAGAGATAAAGAACTTCTCAGACAAGCAAAAACTAAAGGAGTTCATCGATACTAAATCTACTTTAAGAGAAATGTTCAAGGGTTGTCTCTAAGTGGAAAAGAAAAGGCTACAACTAGAAGTAAGAATCTATAGCATTTTTTTAAGATTTAATTTTATTTATTAAATAAATAAAATTAAGGACATTTAAGTCAAGGGTAGAAGAGAAAGAGGACATTTAAGTCAAGGGTAGAAGAGAAAGAGCCCATCTGAAAAGATGCTATTTTCTCCCCAGGAGAAAAATAATGGGGGAAAAAATTCTTTTGTAAAACATTATCTCTGCCACCTTCAAGCCCCCTCACAAAAAATTTCAAAATGCTTTAAGTAAAATCTCACTAATACAGTCAAAAAAAAGAATCTATAGGAAAAGAAAAATCCCACTAGGAAAGGCAGATATATAGTAAAGCCTGTGGATCAACTACTTAAGTTAGTAAAAAGATTAAAAGACAAAAATTTGTAAAATCAACTATAATTAAAGTAAAGAGTTAAGGGATAAACATGAAGATATAAAATATGGCATCAAAAACACAAAACATGGGTGAGGGGAGTAAAAATTATAGATCTTTTAGAATATGTTTGAACTTAAATGACTACCAGTTTAAAAGATATAGTTATAGGTTAACATATATTAAACCCCATGGTAACCACAAACCAAAAACCTATAATAGATACATAAAAACTAGACAGAAAGGAAGACAAGGATACCACTAAAGAAAATCATCAAACCACAGGGGAAGAAACTAAAACATGAAGAAAAGAACAGAAAAGAACTACAAGAACAACCAGAAAACAAGTAACAATATAGCACTAAGTACATACCTTACAATAATCACTTTAAATGTCAATGGAGGGACTTTCCTGATGGTGCAGTGGTTAAGAATCTGCCTGCCAATGCAGGGGACATGGGTTCGAGCCCTGGTCCGGGAAGATCCCACATGCCATGGAGCAACTAAGCCTGTGCACCCCAACTACTGAGCCTGTGCTCTAGAGCCCATGAGCCACAACTACTGAGCCTGCACACCACAACTACTGAAGCCCACATGCCTAGAGCCCATGCTCTGCAACAAGAGAAGCCACTGCAATGAGAACTCCGCACACCACAACGAAGAGTAGCCCCTGCTTGCTACAACTAGAGAAAGCCCACGTGCAGCAATGAAGACCTAATGCAGCCAAAAATAAATAAAATTAAATCTTAAAAAAATAAAACTCAATGGACTAAATGTTCCAAACAACAGACATAGGGTGGCCGATTAAAAAAAAAACAAAAAACAAAAACCCAAGACCCACGCATATGCTGCTTGCAAGAGACTCACTTCAGAGCTAAAGACACACACAGCATAAAAGCAAGAGGGCGGGGAAAGCTATTTCATGCAAATGGAAACAAAAAGAAAGCAGGTATAGCAATACTCATATCACAAAAAATACTTTAAAAACAAAGACTATAAAAAAAGACAAAGAAGGGAATTATATAATGATAAAGGAATGAATACAAGAAGAAGATGTAACACTTATTAACATACATGCACCTAACATGGACCACCTAAATATATAAAGCTAATATTTACAGACATAATGGAGAAATTGACAATAATAGCATAATAGCAGGGGACTTTAACACCCCTAATTACATCAATGGATAGACCATCCAAACAGAAAATCAGTAACGTAACAGCAGTCTTAAATGACACGTTAGACCACTGGAGTCAACACACATCTACAAGGCTTTCCATTAAAAAATAGCAGAATACACATTCTTTTCAAGACCACATGGAACATTCTCCATGACAGATCGCATGGTAGGTCACAAAACAAGTCTCAACAAACTCTGGAGGACAGAAGTTATATCAAGCATTTTTTGCAATCACAGTAGCATGAAACTAGAAATTAACTACAGGAAGAAAAACGGAGAAAACACAGCATGGGGTGACTGAACAAAATGCTACTAAAAAACCCATGGGTCAGTGAAGGAATCAAAATGGGAATCAGAAAATACCTCAAGACAAATGAAAATAAAAACACAACTTTCCAAAATCTAGGGATGCAGCAAAAGTACTTCTAAGAGGGAAGTTTACAGCAATACAGGTCTAAGTCTACATAGAGAATCCTAAAGATGCCACCAGAAAACTACTAGAGCTAATCAATGAATTTGGTAAAGTTGCAGGATACAAAATTAATGCACAGAAATCTCTTGCATTCCTATACACTAATGATCAAAAATCTGAAAGAGAAATTAAGGAAACAATCCCATTCACCATTGCAACAAAAAGAATAAAATACCTAGGAATAAACCCTACCTAGGGAGACAAAAGACCTTTATGCAGAAAACTATAAGACACTGTTGAAAGAAATTAAAGATGATACCAACAGATGGAGAGATATACCATGTTCTTGGATTGGAAGAATCAATATTGTGAAAATGACTATACTACCCTAAGCAATCTACAGATTCAATGCAATCCCTATCAAATTACCAATGGCATTTTTTACAGAACTAGAACAAAAAATTTTTTAATTTGTATGCAGACACAAAAGACCCTGGATAGCCAAAGCAGTCTTGAGGGAGAAAAACGGAGCTGGAGGAATCAGGCTTCCTAACTTCAGACTATACTACAAAGCTACAGTGATCAAGACAATATGGTACTGGCACAAAAACAGGATAGAAAGCCCAGACATAAACCCACACACATATGGTCAGCTAATCTATGACAAAGCAGGCAAGGATATACAATGGAGAAAAGACAGTCTCTTCAATAAGTGGTGCAGGGAAAACTGAACAGCAAATGTAAAAGAATGAAATTAGAACACTCCCTAACACTATACACAAAAATAAACTCAAAATTGATTAGAGACCTAAATGTAACACTGGACACTGTAAAACTCTTAGAGGAAAACATAGGAAGAACACTCTTTGACATAAATCACAGCAAGATCTTTTTTGATCCACCTCCTAGGGTAATGGAAATAAAAACAAAAATAAACAAATGGGACCTAAGGAAACTTAAAAGCTTTTGCAAAGCAAAGTAAACTACAAACAAGATGAAAAGACAACCGTCAGAATGGGAAAAAATATTTGCAGATGAATCAACAGACAAAGGATTAATCTCCAAAATATATAAACCACTCATGCACCTCAATATTAAAAAAACAAACAACCCAATCAAAAAATGGACAGAAGACCTAAATAGACATTTCTCCAAAAAGGACATACAGATGCCAAGAAGCACATGAAAAGCTGCTCAACATCACTAATTATTAGAGAAATGCAAATCAAAACTACAGTGAGGTATCACCTCACACCACTTAGAATGGGCATCATCAGAAAATCTACAAACAACAAATGCTGGAGAGGGTGTGGAGAAAAGGGAACCCTCTTGCACTGTTGGTGGGAATGTAAATTGATACAGCCACTATGGAGAACAGTATGGAGGTTCCTCAAAGAACTAAAAATAGAACTACCATATGACCCAGCAATCCCACTACTGGGCATAAATCCAGAGAAAACCATAATTCAAAACGACACATGCAGGGCTTCCCTGGTGGCGCAGTGGTTGAGAGTCTGCCTGCCGATGCAGGGGACACGGATTCGTGCCCCGGTCTGGGAAGATTCCACATGCTGCGGAGCGGCTGGGCCTGTGAGTCATGGCCGCTGAGCCTGCACGTCCGGAGCCTGTGCTCCGCAACGGGAGAGGCCACAACAGTGAGAGGCCCGTGTACCAAACACACACAAAAAAGACACATGCACCCCAATGTTCTTTGCAGCACTATTTTACAATAGTCAGGTCATGGAAGCAACCTAAATGCCCATCGACAGACGAATGGATAAAGAAGATGTGGTACATATATACAATGGAATATTACTCAGCCATAAAAAGGAACAAAATAGGGTCATTTGTAGAGACATGGATGTATCTAGAGACTGTCATACAGAGTGAAGTAAGTCAGAAAGAGAAAAATAAATATCGTATATTAATGCATATATGTGGAACCTAGAAAATGGTACAGATGAACTGGTTTGCAGAGCAGAAATTGAGACACAGAAGTAGAGAACAAACGTATGGATATCAAGGGGGGAAAGCGGCGGGGGGTGGGGGTGTGATGAATTGGGCGATTGGGATTGACATGTATACACTGATGTGTATAAAATGGATGACTAATAAGAAAATAAATAAATAAATACATTTTGTGAGGATGGCCAAAAAAAAGAAACAATGTGGTATTAGTACAAAAACGTCATATAGATCAATGGAACAGAATAGAGAGCCCAGAAATAAATCCACACACCTGTGGTCAATTAATCTTCGACAAAGAGGCTAGAATATACAATGGAGAAAAGATAGTCTCTTCAACAACTAGTGTTGGGAAAGCTGTACAGCCACATGTAAATCAATGAAGTGAGAACACTTCCTCACACCATAAACAAAAATAAACTCAAAATGGCTTAAAGACTTAAATACAAGACATGATGCCGTAAAACTCCTAGATGAGAACATAGGCAAAACATTCTTTGACATAAACCATAGCAATGTTTTCTTAGGTTAGTCTCTCAAGGCAATATAAATAAAAGCAAAAATAAACAAATGGGACCTAATCAGACATATAAGGTTTTGCACAGCAAAGAAAACCATCAGCAAAATGAAAAGACAACCTACAGAATGGGAGAAAATATTTGCAAACGATGCAAGTGACCAGGGCTTAATTTCTAAAATACACAAATGCTCATACAACTCAGTAACAAAATACAAACGACATAATCAAAAAATGGGTAGAACACCTAAATAGACGTTTCTCCAAAGAAGACATACAGATGGCCAACAGGCACATGAAAAGATGCTCAACGTCACTAATTATTAGAGAAATGCAAATCAAAACCACAATTAGAAATCACCTCACACTTATCAGAATGGCTATCATCAAAAAAATCTACAAATAACAAATGCTGGAGAGGGTGTGGAGAAAAGGGAACCCTCCTACACTGTTGGTGGGAATGTAAATTGGTATAGCCACTATGGAAAACAGTATGGAGGTTCCTTAAAAAACTCAAAATAGAGCTACCATATGATCCAGCAACTCCCGTCCTGAGAATATATCTGGAGAAAACTATAATTAGAAAAGACACATGTGCTTCAATGTTCACAGCAGCACTATTTACAATAGCCAAGACATGGAAACAACCCAAGTACCCATCAACAGATGACTGGATTAAGAAGAGGTGGTATATGTATATAAAATGGAATATTACTCAGCCATTAAAAAAGAATGAAATATGGCCATTTGCAGCAACATGGATGAACCTAGAGAATATTATACTTAGTGAAGTCAGAAAAAGACAAATTTATATGATCTCACTTGTATGTGGTATCTAAAAAATAATACAAATGAATCTATACACAGAACAGAAACAGACTCACAGACATAGAAAACAAATTTATGGTTACCAAAAGGGAAAAAGAGGCAGGGGGAGGTATAAATTAGGAGTATGGGATTAACAGATACAGACTACTGTACATCAAACAGATAAGCAACAAAGACTTACTGTATACCACAGGAAACAATATTTGATACATTGTGATAACCTATAATGGAAAATAATCAGAAATATGTAGGTAGATAGATAGATATAACCTAATCACTTTGCTGTATACCTGAAACTAACACAATATTGTAAATCAACTATACTTCAATTAAAAAAATAAATACATAGAATTTTTAAATTATTTGAGGGAAAATTAACAAATTTATAATATTAGGCTCTACTACTTTTAAAAATGTTAAAGCTTTTCGTTCAAGGTCTTTTAAAAATGTTCTTTAAAAGAGTTTTCAAAATGCCTCCAACAAGGTCAGAGATTATCTCCTATTGTATTTTCCAGTGATTATTACTGGTATAGATAAATGCTATCTTTACAAGTTTATTTTGTATCCAGCTCCTTTGTGACTCTGTAAATGCTAACAATTTGCTAACTCTGGTGGGGGTTTTTTGGTGGACAATAACAACATCTGCAAAAAATAAAATTAAAAAAGAAAAGAAAAATGAAAAATAAGACAGTTTGCTTCTTCCCTTACAATTCTCATACACTTGTTTGTTTGTTTGTTTTGTTTTATTGTTCAGGACTTCTAAAGTGGATAACATTTTTGTCTTATTCCTGACCTTGAAAGGAACTTGGGTTCTGTTCATTTTTATTTTTAATTATATCTCATTTTCTTGTTTCTTGTCCCTTTTGATTTACTCTATTGCTTTGTACCAACCACGTGGGTCTTATTGATTTTATTGCTGGGGTGCAGTGGACCTATTTTTTTTGTCTAAGCTTTATGTGTGTTCTAAAGTACAAAAGGGTTGACAACCACCAGTCTATAACCATTGTTCTCACAATTACCTGACTTGATTTCATGTGAGGCTTTTGAAAAACATAAACTCTCGGGCAAGGCATTTAGTGATTATGATTCAGCTGATCTGGGCTGCAGCTTGAGAATCCATATTTTTAGAAAAGTTTGCAGGCACTTCTGACTATCGATAAGATTTGGAAATTACTGAATTTGAGAACCTATAAAAACATGATCTAGTGCTAAAAGGATAAAAAGGAACCTCTAAGGTTCTAAAGATTTTTCAGTAAGAAGTTAACAGATGTTTAGGTGGTTTGGGGGAAAATGTGGAGGTGGCCAGCCATCCTGGAAGAGGTGTATTAATAAAGAGTGAGAGGTGAAGGAAAGGAAGGTCAGCTCCAGAAAATAAAAACAGTTACTCATTAAAATGTATCAATAGAATGCAAAAAAGGAGTGGCAGGAACTAGAGAGAGTTATAAAAGAGGTCATAGCATAAAGCCATATCAAAATTAGACTTTACCCCCAGGGTAATGAGAAGCCATTGAAGGGATTTAAGCAGGGAGGGATGTGAAGAGAGTTTTGCTTGAGAAGGACTGATTTAGCAACAATGGAGAAAATTAATTGGGGAGAAAGCGGAACTGAAGTTTTGACCCTTGGAATGCTTCTACAATTCAGGAAATAAACAATGGTGACTTGAATTATAATACAGTTGGGGAAGAAAAGACTATTAGACAAGGGTAAAAGATATACATAAGTAGAACTAACAGAAGGTAATGATGACTGGTGATAAGATGTATAAGAAAAGGAAGAGTAAATGCACTGGAATCAATTTATTACTCATAAGTATTCTCTGAGCTCTATATTTTGGATTTAATATATTTATCTACAACTGTTCAGGCATTCTCAAAAACACTGAGGTTAAAGATAAATGTGTAGTATACATTTTATTCAAAATTGTCAGAGTTTAAATAAAATTGATGATAATATGTAAATAAATATTCAAACACAGAATAAGTAAAAATTATTTGGACAGGTTCATTTCATAGTATGTCACATTCCTTCTCCCACGTGAGCTCTACCATCAGCGCCACACACAGCAAAGCCACCCTCCTCAGCCCTCAAGACACATACTGCAGGGGGGATCAGCTAGACGTCCTGCTGGAGGTGAGGGACCACTTGGGACGCAGGAAGGAATATGGCGGGGATTTCCTGAGGGCCAGGATGTCCTCCCCAGCCCTGAAGGCAGGCGCTTCGGGAAAGGTGACAGACTTCAACAATGGCACCTACCTTGTCAGCTTCACCCTGTTCTGGGAGGGCCGGGTGTCTCTGTCTCTCCTGCTCATCCTCCCCAGTGAAGGGGTGTAGGCTCTCTGGAGGGCAAGGAACCAAGGCTATGACAGGGTGATCTTCACGGGCCAGTCTGCCAGTGGCACCTCCCATGTCAATACTGATTGCGCCCTGGTTTTAAATTCAAGTGCTGAACTGTGTGAGAACCTGGATACTCGTGTCCAAGAATTCTACTTTCTGACCTCAACACACACTCTGTGAGGCCCTGACTGACATGACCACCAGGAATGGAGAAATTTCTTATCTTACTGTCAAGAAAGAAGCTTTTTTTCACAGCTAAGTATAATTTTAGATACCCTGAGAGGTGCCCACAGGCAGAGCTACATTGCCTACCTCAATTAATATTGAGCATGGGGCTTCCCTGGTGGCGCAGCGGTTGAGAGTCCGCCGACCGATGCAGAGGACATGAGTTCGTGCCCCGATCTGGGAAGATCCCATGTGCCGCGGAGCGGCTGGGCCCGTGAGCCATGGCCGCTGAGCCTGCGCGTCCGGAGCCTGTGCTCCGCAACGGGAGAGGCCACAATGGTGAGAGGCCCGCGTACCGCAAAAAAATATATATATATATTGAGCATGACCCTCTCAGATGCCTCTTTAAGGTCTGATCAGGTATGCGGCATCTTCCTGAGCCCCCTGTTCATGACTCCTACCACCAGGGTTGGCATTCTCACTCAGATGTTCAATAAAAGAGGGCTGCCCAAGGTGAACTATATTATATATGCCTGTCCTTCTCCATGATGACCGGTATTCTCAGATTCAGTCATATCTTTTACTGTAGACCTAGGTTTTACAAAATATTTTCAATGGAAAAGAATTCTGCTGTGTTAGTTAATAGATGTTACACCAGAAAAGGATTCCTTGATAAGTGTATGGTAACATCCATGCTGCTTCATCCCCCATATCATATTCTGTAGATTCTACCTCTTAAGTATCTTTCACATTTATCCATTTCTCTCCATGATTACTGCTCTTACCTGAGTTCAGATCATCATCATCTCATCTAGATTACTTGTCACAGATTCCTTTCTGCCTAGCCTACCCTCTCTAATCCATTGTCCACACTGCAGCCTGAGTCATCTTTCCAACGATCCAACTCCTTCCTACTGGTCATCCCCAATTGATCTCAAGATCAGGTATTCTCAGATATTCTCAGATATCAGGTTGGAGGAGTCCTCCATACTCCCTGAGTTGTGATCTAGTGATTTTCGGAAGCCTCCAGTTGAACAGACCTCCATAAACTGGGGTGTAAGCATGTTTCTCATATCAATCATGGCAGTGTCAATGCCAAGATTTTCTCCCATTCCTCACAAACATACTTACTTCCTGGTCTGCCAGCTCTACCATAAGCTGCAAAACACTTCATGAGTCACTTTGGGAATTTACAAAGGATAACTTATATGCCACCACAAATCCCAGAACCTGTGGGCCAATCCCTGAGACAACCTATCAGTTCCAGACTCTTTGGCTACTTTTCTAACTTTCTGTAAGTCTCAATCCATTTCCTTTTCCCTTTCCATTCTTTTTTTTCCCCCTAGGGATCCATTTTTTTTTCCTGGGAATTCACTTTCCTTAAGCTTGGCCATAGAGTGGAATGCTAGGTTCTCAGCAACCCCTTTCTCAGCAGTTTTCTAAGTCAAGCTTACAGTCTTTTCCCCTTAAGCTCCCAAAAAATACGCTAAGAGGAAGTAACGTATGGATAGCAAACATGGAAAAATAACATGCATTTCAGATCTTACAGAGTTATCCAAGTGTTGGCTTCTGATCAATAGTCTTTGATTCCCTTCTGAAACAAGTAAAAGCACAGTTGGGTTTCTGTTCTTTCCCTTTGATCTCTGATGGTACCCCTCACCAAATCTCTTCCTACCCAGTAAGTGTCCTTATGCCTAAGTCCCAGTAAGGATGAAAATGTGTTGATCCCTTCCTTTCTCTGGATTGAACCTGAAGAGACATCCATAGTAGCGAATCAGGTATTACTTATATCCGTTGTACTACCTGGCACCTGGGTCCCTATTCCCCCGTGTCCCCTTTCTGCCTGCTACCGCTTACCTACACATGTACACAGGACTGGAACAAAGAGTGAATCAAAGGGAGAGTAAGAGCTTTGAAGTAGGAGAGTCAGAGAGTCTTTCATCCACTGGAGGAAAGAAATGCAGTGTATATTTATTCATGCATCAGACTGAACATGACTTTCTGCCAGCCACTTTGTGAGGTATCAGGGACACAGCAGTGGACCAGGCAAATATATTACCTTCCTTCATAAAGATTACAACCCTCGGAAAGCAAGTTTCTAGGAAAAATGGAAGGTAAACATAGCAGAAAACATATATAAAGAGAGAAGCAGGAACCCTATGAGAAGAGGTCTTCATGCCAGGCTAAGAAGCCTGAACTCCTTAGGTAAGTGATGGGGATTTTAAATAAACAACTTTAAAATAAAGGATTTTAAGCAGTAATGCAGTTGCATTTGCAATAAGAAAGGATGCTCTGGCAGTTGTGTTGAAGAATTTAGATGGGATAAAATTGAGATGGCCTGGCTAGAGGCTGACAGTAATCTAAGAAAAATACTGTATGAACTTGAATAAGTGATGTGTAAGTAGAGAGAGAGGAGGACTTTCAGATTAGATAAATACTTTGAAACTAAAATTCCAGGACACACTGATTGCATGTGACAGAAGAGCAGAGCTGCCCTGGACTTCAAGGTGCTCCCAGAAAGGTAAATAGTTTTCCTAATGCATATACAATGGATATACAATAAAAAATCCTAATTCATATACAATGCCCAATAGATACAATATTTACAACAACCATAATAGCTTGCAGTTGTAGCAAATTTTAAATTATCCTTCACTCACAAGCTTCTATTACTTGTATTGTGTCAACAGACAGCAGGGTAATTTGTTGTCTTATATTTTTGAAGGTCCAGTATAGGAGTTGAAATGATGAAACATCTTAACCACATTGATGTCTCCTGATATAACAGTAAGTTTGCTTTGTCCTGTGGTAGGTGGTGCTTGGCATGGATCTTCTAAGAGACATTCTGACACAGAGGAAACTTTATCAGAATCAACCCTAGCAATCACGATTTTCCAGGAACACCATTCCTAGCAGGGGTCTGTGGTGTCAATCACCTTGGATTTTAAAGAGAGAAATCAATTCAAGGAAATTATTTCAAACTCTTTTTATAACAGATTTCATCTCAATTTATCCCAAAGGGGAAAGTATTCATATCCTACATCCATATTTAAACCCAGGAATGCATCTCCTAGAGTCAGTGATTCTGTCTGGGGGACATTCTGTACAAATCTCTGATGGATACCCACAGCTTCAGAGTAGGAACATTTTGGTTTAGTTAGCCGAATTCTCTGTGGGCATACCTTCCTAACCTTTAGTGGATGCACTTAGCAGTTTTATATGGAGTTTTCTGTTTCATTAAATGTGTTTTAGTGTTAAACACAAAGCCATGTTACTTATGAAAGAACAATGTTTATACTTAGCTTTAAAATAACTTTCTTTAAAGCCTAAGAGTTTACCAATAACAATCATTTTGAGATGTACCTCAACTGATTTATTGCCTAATATTTATTCATTTATTCAGCAAATGTTTATCGAGATTCTAACAGATATGAGGCGTTATGGGCAAATGGAGAAAAATAAATGTTCAGCAAGGCTGCAATCTGAAAGACATTTAACCTACCAATTCTATGAAGGAAGTAAAAAGGCAGAAGGGCTTATGATAAGGTGGTATTTGACTTAGCCCCAAAGGATATCTGTAGACAGGGAATGAGGTGAAAGAGAAAACTCATAAAGATCATGAGTAAGGTTGCCAGGTTTAGCAAATAATAATACAAAGTGTCAGTTCAATTTCAGTAATTCCTAATTTCTTATGCATATGACATGAGATAAAGGGAAAATATTGCACGAGAAATACTGACACTAAAAAATTATTGCTCCTTAAAAATAATTCAACTTCAATTTAGTATTCCGTATTTTTTTAATCTGGTAACTCTACTCAGGAGCAAAATCATCATGAACTTTGTTCAACAGCCCAAAGGAGTGAGAGCATTTGGTGGAATGTAGTGAAGCATGAGGCTAAAAAAAGGAAGAAGCTAAATCATGGAGGCTCTCAAGTACAAAGCTGAGGATTTTAGTGTTTATTCAGTAAGTTTTCGAAAGCTACAAAAAAACAATGAAGGAAGAGAGTGATGCAATCTGCTTTGTACTTTAAAGAGCTAATTCACAATTTAACAAAATGTGCATGACCTACAGAAAGACAATTTAAATTGCTACTAAGTGATATAAAATAAAATTTATACAAATAGATGAAAAAATACTGTTTGTTTCTGGGTGGGATGACTTGATACTGAAAAAAATGTCAATCATCTCTGCGTTATTTTCTTATTGTTGCTGTAACAAAGTATCTTGAACAACAAAAATGTATCATCTTGAAACAACAAAAATGTATCACCTTGCAGTTCTGTAGTTCAGTAGTTCAACATCAGTCTCACTGGGCTAAAATTAAGGTGTAGCAGGACAGCATTCCCTTCTGGAGGCTCTAGGGCAGAATCAGTTTCCTTGTCATTTCAGGCTTCTGGAGGCTGCCCACATTCCTCGCAGCCCCCTTCCTCCTTTTTTACAAAGCTACAATGGTGGGTCAAGTCCTCACACCACATCTTTCTGACCCATTTTTCTGCTTCCCTCTTCCACTTTTGATAACTAAAGTGATTCAGATTGGTCCCACCCAGATAATCCAGGATAATCTCCCAGCTCAAAACCCATACCCGTAATCATATCTGGAAAGTCCCACTTGCCATGGAAGGTAACATATTCACAGGTCTCAGGGATTATAAAGTAGATATTTTTGGAGGGCCATTAGTCTGCCTGCCACAATCCCTAAACTAATCAATAAATACAATGGAATCTTAAAACTATTATTAACATACTCTTAAAAATATTCAAGCCTATTCTAAAATTATCAAGTAAAATAAACATGTAAGACTGATCATAAGAGAATTTGCTATATATTTGAAATAGTCCTGCAGAGCGCTTAGTTTGACACTTGGCAAAAATGAATACCCTGACACATTAATATTATACAAGATATGGTTTATGATAATAAACTCAAAGGCTATCTTTCTCACCAAAGTATGCCAGTGCATTATTAGGATGGGTAGAGCAATGTTAAGTTTCCACGGTTATGATATTCAGCCATCCAGGATGTGATGCTGTCAAACATCATAGAAGGTCAAACATGTCACATGGAAATTCCAACACAGGAATTTCATAGGATTATGGAAACTCTCTTTAGCAGGCCAAAATCTCCAGGACTTAACAACTCCTCCAGGTCATCAAGGAATAGCTAATCCAGAATTTTTCCAGTTCTGCAATCAGCACCATTTTGCCATTTGTCCAAAGGTTACATGCACAGAACAACCATGTTGATGACTATTACGTGGACATTGACAACCAGAGACCGCAAGGCCTACATGGGGCTAAGCACGGAAAGTGAAGCAGGTGGTCTCCCAATATCCGTTCCCCTCTCCCTCTTTAGTAATTGAACACCATAATTTTAGCTGGGTCCATTGTCACAAACTAAAGGCCACAGCCTTCTTTCAGCTAGTTAAGGCCATAACTAGATTTTTGCCAGGATTGTGAGTGGAAGTGATAAGGGAAACTTCTAGGTCATGCGTTTAAAAGTAAAACAACTAGCCCTCCTCTTCCTACTGGCTGAACTGTAGATATAATGGTAAGCGATGAAAGAGCCATGTTAGACCGTGGGATTGAAGTCATAGGTTAAGAATAGCACCTTAATTGTGGTGATGGCATCATGGGTTTATGCATATGTTCAAACTCATCAAACTGTACACATTAAGTGTATGCGTTTTGTTGTACACCAATTAAATCTCAGTAAAGTTGTAAAAGGAATAATAAAATTAAGAGTATCACACCAGCCCCCCTGAAAAAAGAACAGCAGAACAAGCAGACAGAAGGAACTGGAATCCCTGACACCATGCAACATCATACTAGCCCTGGCTTGCTCACTATATGACTGTTATGTGAGGGATAAATAGGTTTGTATTTTTAAGTCATTATTATTTTCTTCCTATCTAATACAGAATATGATATTAGTACAGAAGTGCTGATGTAAACAACCAAAATACGAAGCACTGGTCTAGTGGTAGGAAAGTGACACAGCAAGTGACGAGGAAGCATGACAGGTAAGGAATCTGATGATCTCTGTTACCCCATAGCAAAACTCTTGGTGCACTGCTACCTGAGATACATTGGAAGACAGACCATGTGCCAAGAGAGCTTGTAATTCTAATGGAACTCACTGGAAAAATCTAAGAATATTGGTTAGTGTTGCCTGCTGCATGTCACTTTTAGCAAAATCCTATTTAAAAATATGAATTTAAGTTAGATATTTTAAGCTTTTTTGAAGTTTTTAAAATGTGGATATGTTATTTTTAAGCTATTTTTTAAATGTTTAAAAATATTCCTATGAAAAAAACGTTCATAGAAAAAATAAATTATTGCTTCGTTAATTGAACAAGGGTAAGTGATTTTATACAACGACACCAACTGTCAGACCAGTGATATTCAGGTTAGAGACCAAGGCCTAAGTCAGCACAGCATCAGCAAAGATGGCAAAGAAATGATAGAACTTCAAGATTCAGTTAATACAATTAAGATAAATGGATGTTTAAAAGGAAAACTCATTTACCTCCTGGGGGACTCTACCCTGTGGTAGTGGACGCACTACCTACTCAAAGCTGTAAAAAGTATGTAACTATTTTATATTCTTTTAGAAATTCAGGCTGGTATAAAAATACTTTTAATAAGTATTTAATAAGTATTAAGTATTTAATAAGTATTAAATTCAGGCTGGTATAAAAATACTTTTAATAAGTATTTAATAATACTTTTAATAAGTATTCTCTCATTTTGGCTGTTTTATTTTCAACTTCACTTATCTTTCTAGATTTGAGCCTTTTAATTTAGAATATATTGTATTCCCTCTTTCAGAAGAAATGTTGTTCCTGTTTATAAATTCCAATGAAAACTTTACATTTTGATTGACACTTCACACATATGAACAGGTACTCTACCCTGGAGAGTAGGGAAGATCCAGTCAGAAATAATCTTGATGGGTGAGCATTTGAAATGGTAGGATATTCTTTTTAAAAATATTAATCATGTCCTTCTAGTTAAAAGGTTTATTTATTTTTTTATCAGCACTAAAATTTTTTATCTTCATGGAACTAGAATTTTTAAGAAACAATTCCCTCTGGATACAGAAAGACAGACACATTCCGAGTCAGTGGGGAAAATATAGCTACCCTTTTATCACCTTCCTATTCTGTGATAGATGAGGATTATATCCCAGGAAACTGACCAGATATCAGCCATCATCATCAAAGAAACACAGCCATCACCATTTGGCTAGCACTTCAGACCCTTCCGCGTTGACATTTTCATTCGCAGGGCCATCAGTGTCGGAAAGGCTATTGAATGACTATTCCTAAGAAGCCCAGACACTAAAATGATCCTCAAAACAGAAAACATCAGGGAGATACACATAGACACAAAGAAGTTTGGAGACATCCACGGTTAACATTCAATATCTTACCAGGAAGGACATTTTCAAAAATTTCAATGTAGGTGTCATTGATACCTAGGATAGCACCACTGCATATGGCACCAATAGTATCCACACACCTGATCATATGATTGGAAATCAGACTAACATGTACTTAAACTACATTTGTTAAAACAACATACAAAATCCCTAGGAACCAGTTGGCAAATAATCCTATTTGTATTGTCAGAGAAGTTTTACTTATTTTAGGGACAAAGAAAATCAAATTTAAAAGATTCCATCTGGGCAGGGAGGACACTTAAGAACAAAGACAACCAATATAGGCTGCAAAGCCAAAAAAACAGACATGAAGAATGATTATGCCATGCCCAGAGCTTGTCTACATGTGAATGTTTTTATTCTGTAAGTAAAATTTGGGTCATGATTTCTATTACTTGTGGAGGAAAGCATCCTATCTGATACTTTAGTAGGGTAAAAGAGAATAAAAGTGATCATCATGATGGTCTAAAACAGGGGTTATTTAACGTTTTCTGTAAAGGGCTAGATAGTCAATGTTTTAGGCTTTGCAGGCCATTACCTCTGTCACAATTGCTCAACTCTGCCGTTGTAGCATGAAAGCATAAATGTAGCCAAGACAACATGTAAACGAATGAGTATGGCTGTGTTCCAATAAAACGTCATTTATGGATATTGAATTTTGAATTTCATATAGTTTTATTCTTCTTTTGATTTTTACCCAACTTTTTAAAAATGCAAAAACCATTTTTAGATGACGGGTCCCCCCAAAAAAAGTGGTAAAACGTATTTGACCTCTAGGCCATAGTTTGCCAGCACCTAGTTTAAAACAAAAATCTTGATAGACTTGAACACAAATTCTTTGGAAGTTGAGGGGAAAACTAGTAACAAACTAGGAAGAGAAGAAAGCTCCCGTAACTTAAAATTTATCTACCAGAAAACTACAATAAACATCACTTAGTGAATGAAACATAACAAACGTTTCTTACTAAGGTCAGGAAGAAAACATGAATGCCTGTCACTATTTCTATTCAACAGTGTCCTGGCTGTATGTTTCAGAAAGAACAGAAGTAACTGTTCTGGTTATCTGATCACTCACTTTAAGAAACATTCTCTTTAAAAAAAACATTCTCTTTAAAAAAAGAGCTAAATATAAAAATTTAGAAGGTGACCTAATACAAGCTCAACATACAAAAATTAATAATTTCCCTCATAGTAGCAATAGATGATTAGAAAATATAATTAAAATCCCATGGTATCTTATGTTGTACTATATTTAATTTTAGAAATTTGGGACTTTTGACCTATTGTAAATGCATGTTTTAAAACCATCACTATTGTAAAACATAACAATATATTTAGGAGTGTACACAAAACTTAAAAGTACAACTCAGTGAACTATCAAAAACACTGAGTAACCCAAAAGATAGGAATAAATACAACAATGTGTAAGATACACACACACACACACACACACACACACACACACACATACCACTCTCCAGCCACAAATTGAAAGACTAAACAGACCTATAAATGCAACACAATTCCAAACAAAATCTGAACAGGTTGTGTGTGTGTGTGTATCTGTGTGCACATGCATAATTTGACAATATGATTCTAAAATTTCTAAGAAAGTTCAAAGGGCCAAAAATATCAAGATACTTCTAAAAAAAGAAGGTTACAGAACTTACTTTTCCAGATATCAATACTTATTTTAAAGCTATTTATAGAATTATGACAGTGTGGTACTGGTGCAAAGAGAAACATGACAAATGAAACAGAATACAGAGAAGAGAACTCTTGGCTCCTGACAAATAGACCATTGCAGAGCAGTGAGGGAAGCAGTGAGTGACCCTTTTCAATAAATAGTTCTGGGAAAACAGGGTACCCATATGGGAAAAATAAAATTGGACCCCTACAGTCCTTGGGAGATCATAGACATAAATGCGAAAAGCAAAGCAATCAAGCTTCTCGAAGAATACATCTCACACTCTCTGTAGTAAAGAGCCACGTTTTTGGACTTCCCTGGTGGTGCAGTGGTTAAGAATCTGCCTGCCAATGCAGGGGACACAGGTTCAATCCCTGGTCCAGGAATATTCTACATGCCGCGGAGCAACTAAGACCGTGCACCACAACTACTGAGCCTGTGCTCTAGAGCCCACATGTCACAACTACTGGAGCCCGCATGCCTAGAGCCGGTGCTCTGCACAAAAAGTCACCGGGATGAGAAGCCTGTGCACCGCAACGAAGATTAGCCCCAGCTCGCCGCAACTAGAGAAAGCCCATGCGCACAGCAACTAAGACCCAATGCAGCCATAAATTAATTATTTTTTTAAAAGAGCCATGTTTTTAAAAATATCCAAAATCTCAGATGCCTGACTCACCACATGAGTTCAATCACACCAGAACTATCAGCAAGATGAGTCCTCTTGCATGCCATGTAATGTCACATCACCATAAAAGTTTCTGAATGCATACTCTCAATCTCTGTACTTGTCTCATCATGGACCAGTAAAAAAACAGTTCAGAATTAGCACAGGTCCTCAAAGCATACTTTGATCAGCACAGTAATAAATAGTTCCTGGACTGTTGAAGATAATATAAGAAAATAACTTTATGACTTCCAGGTAGAATGTTTTCTTAGACTGAATTCCAAAGACACTAATCAGAAGGGGAAATACTGGTAAGTTTTAGTACATTAAAATCAGGAACAGCTATCAAAAGATACCATTAAGAGAGCAAAAAAATAAACCAAAAACTGTGAAAAGACATTTGTAATACATAGAATAAAGTACTTTCTCTTTTCTCTGTGTCCAGATAACTTAAAACCCCAGATTGATAAGTCAGACTATGTAAAAATAAAAACATTTTACATGTCCCCCCGAAAACCATAAGCAGAGTCAAAAGATAAATTACAGGGCTTCCCTGGTGGCGCAGTGGTTGAGAGTCCGCCTGCCGATGCAGAGGACATGGGTTCGTGCCCCGGTCCGGGAGGATCCCACATGCCGCAGAGCAGCTGGGCCCGTGAGCCATGGCTGCTGAGCCTGCGCGTCCGGAGCCTGTGCTCCACAATGGGAGAGGCCACAGCACTGAGAGGCCCACGTACCGCAAAAAAAAAAAAAAAAAAAAAAGATAAATTGCAAATAGAGAAAAAACACTTGCAACTTACATCCTTGACAAAAAACTATTATGCCTATTATATAAAAAGTTCTTAAAATTGAAAAGAAAAAGGCCCAGATAGAAAAATTAGAAAAAGATAAGAGTAGGCAATTTAGTTGAAGAAATGAAAATGGCCCTTAAACACAGAACAGGAAATATATATCCAAACTACACAAGATACCATTTCTCTTCTATCAAGATGATAAAAATTCCAAAGTTTGAAAACATATGATATTGAAGAGACTGTGGAGAAACAGTCATTCTCAGACATCACTGATGGGAATTCAAAATGGTACAGCCCCGGTGGAGAGAAATTTGGCAATATTTGGAAAAAGTACATATGTATTTACCTTTTGACCCAGCATTCTCAAAGACACTAACAAAACTATGAAACAACTCTACACAGATTATTCATTGGAGCACTGTTTGTGATATCAAAAAGTTGGAAAACAAACAAAATGTGCATCTATAGGGGACCAAACAGATTATGATACATCTTCTCAAGATAACACAATGCCACCATAAAAAGGAATAGGGAGAGCTCTACAAACTAATGTTGTTAGTCTCAGGATATACTGTAAATGAGAAAAGTTGCAGTACATAGTGTGCAACCTCTTAGGTAATTAAAAGGGAAGGATAGACACAGCTGTATTTGCTTATAACTGCAATAACAACAACAGAACCATTGGATGAAAAATAATAAGTTAATCCATAAAGGCATGCAGAATTCAGAGTAGAAGGGACATGCATAGAAGCAAGACTCTTTTATACTTTGTTACATAGTTTTGGTTTTGGAACCATATATATGATTTATGTATTAAAAACATTAAACCAAAAAGAAAAAAATTCCTAAAAATGAAAAAATAAGTAAATAAATAAACCTAGCTGTAAGTCAAGTGGGTGACACAAAACTATGTTTTTCTGTGTTTCAGAGACTTAAGAACACAGCATTTTGACTGTATTTCCATGGTTGAATATATTCTAAGGATACATAGAGCTAGAAAAAAATCCCAAGTTTCACACAACAGTCTTTTTATTAGAACTAATACTGATATTATTATTTTGTAACTGTTTTTTACATTTTATTGGATAAGGCAAATTTTTATGTTAGTGATATCAGGAAATGGAGTTTTTAGTGAAAAAGAAAAATGCAAGTAAAAAAAATTAAAGACGTTAAAACAAACTTTTCAAAAATTGAATTGGAAACATCTGTATAAGCTCATGATTCTTTTTATTTTCAAATAGACATATTTCCTAGCTCTATCCAGTGAAAAGGCCCAGAAGCAAAAATAACCCATTAGCAATAATCACTCCTAGCACCTAGACTGTGGTCTCTAAGAAGCCTTCCTCACTAAAAGGAACCAGGGATCCTTGGAGAAAAGAGTTGAGTTTTCTCCAAAAATTTACATGCAGCCACTTGCAATGCAATCACCTTGTCTTTGATTTCCCTCCTTTTGATTATGCTAATGACACATACTGAGAACCTAAAAGATCCCCATCAAGAAGATATTGAGGGACTTCCCTGGTGGCACAGTGGTTAAGAATCCGCCTGCCAACGCAGGGGACACGGGTTTGAGCCCTGGTCCGGGAAGATCCCACATGCCATGGAGCAACTAAGCCCGTGTGCCACAACAGCCTGCATGCTAAAGCCTGTGAGCCACAACTACTGAGCCCGTGCACCACAACTACTGAAGCCCTCACGCCTAGAGCCTGTGCTCCGCAACAAGAGAAGCCACCGCAATGAGAAGCCCACGCACCACAATGAAGAGTAGCCCCGCCTCGTGCACAGCAACGAAGACCCAATGCAGCCAAAAATAAATTAATTAATTAATTTTTTTTAAAAAAAGAAGAAGATATTGAAGCAACTGTAGGAAGAACGAGGTTCTGCTCTGACAATCATTCATTAAATGAACACTTGTTTACTCAACAACTATTATATGGCGGCCTCGGGGTGTGGACATAATGTTAAACAAGAGAGAATACCAGTCAGTATCAAACTATTGCAATACAGTGTGATACCTGCTACGAAAGGATGCTAGGGGAAACAGAGTCACCCCCCAGCATTGAGTCCAGAGAATGCTTCTGGAGGAAGTAATATCTGAAATAATACCAGAAAATGAGTAGAATTCAGGGACGCAAAAGAAGGGTTACAAAGGGAGCAACCTAGAGGGAAAGCGTTCTGGAAGGAACAGCATGTACAAAAGGGCTCGTCTTCCATGTGCCTTAGTATGCAGGCCCTCCCTTGTCTGCTTTGTTTTCAAATAAGATGATTCGTAAAACACTGCTAGCACCTATATTAGGGCTACATGTATGGATCATCTTTACAACTGAAGAATTCCACAAAGATTTTTTTTTTAAAGGTTCAGGTTCTGCACTTTCTCAATAAAACCTCTCTCAGAATTCAGCCTATCCCAGGTCAGACCAAGAACATGGCATTAAATTGCCTGGTGATATACTGAGGGTGGGAAAGTTTTTTTAATTGGGAAAGATTTAATATTCCCTCAGTTGTTAACACCCAATTTTGTAACTTGAGAGACTAAAGTAAATGAGATGGATAGAGTTAAACTGACTTTGCCTTAACCTGTGTCCCCAACTAAATTTTATATTACTCTTGAGTAGGGATCTTGCTTTGAATGCCCCTTACTATGCTTAGTAAAGACAGATTCTAAAATGTCTGTTGAACAACTGGATAAATTGTCCAGTACCTTTTAAAGAAATATCACAGTTTCTGAAATGCCTAAGAGTTTCAAAAATTTTTCAGTCTCCTCCCCTTGCGACCCAGCTCAGTCTTAGGGGAGGAGGGTAACTATGGAATGGAACAGTCTCCTTCTAAACTACACATGCAGGACAGACTCCAGAGCTCCCTGAGCTGCCCTACAGGACAGGCTCTGGTTGATGTGACCAAATCTAGGAGTATCATGCTGCTCAGCCTCTGCACCATCCCCTAGGGTCACAGTCACATAAACGAACAACACCTGCCCCCCCACCACCACCACACACACACGCACACACTTGGAGGTGGGGCTGCAGTATGGTCAGATCACAAGCTTGAGAGTCAGATTGCCTGGACTTGTATCTTGACTTTGGCAGTTATTCCTCTTATGGCCATAGGCAAATTAGTTAATATCTTCCTGCTTCATTTCCTAATCTATGAAATAACTATAACATAGGACTTACCTCATAGAGCTGATTGTTTCCTCATATTCACAAAGTAATTATGTAGCTGGTTAAGTCTTCATCGCCTCCCAAAAAATTCTTCCATTGCCCAGAAAGAATTTAGATCCCACATCCAAATCAATGCAAACCTCAAGCCTTCTGGTGATTTTTTTCTTTCTACATACCAGGGACCTTCATATCTAATATATCTTGACAACACACTGTGCAGGCCACACCTGGAACCTTGTTATCACCCAACTGGTATCTCACACTTTTTAGCCACAGACACTTAATACAGGCATATCTTGTTTTATTGCACTTTGCTTTATTGCACTTTGCAGAGATTGCATTTTTTAAGTTATTTTTTTTAACGTGGACCAAGTTTAAAGTCTTTATTGAATTTGTTACAATATTGTTTCTGTTTTATGTTTTGGTTTTTTGGCCCCGAGCCATGTGGGATCTTAATTCGCTGACCAGGGATTGAACCCGCACCCCCTGCATTTGAAGGCGAAGTCTCAACTACTGGGCCACCAGGGAAGTCCAGATATTGCATTTTTTACAAATCGAAGGTTTGTGGCAACTCTGACTTGAGCAAGTCTATTGGTGCCATTTTTCCCACAGCATTTGCTCACTTGGTATCTCTGCGTCACATCTTGGTCATTCTTGCAATATTTAAAACTTTTTCATTATTATTTTATTGGTTATGGCAATATATGACCAGTGATCTTTATGTTACTCTTATAATTGTTTGGGGGAACCACAAACTGCACCCATATAAGACAATGAACTTAATTGATAAGTGTTGTGTGTGTTCCAGCTGGTCCACCCACCAGCTATTCCCCTCTCTTCCTCTCCTCGGGCCTCTCTATTCTGAGACACAACAGTATTGAAATTAGGCCAATTAATAACGCCCCCCTGATCAGTCAGCAGCCATCAACGTCAGGGCAAGACCCCCTACCAGCCAAAAGATGACAACTCACTGAAGGCAGGATGATGGTTAGCACTTTTAGCAAGAAAGTCTGGAGCCGCACAGGCTCAGCGGCCATGGCTCACGGACCCAGCCGCTCCGCGGCATGTGGAATCTTCCCGGACCGGGTCACGAACCCGCGTCCCCTGCATCGGCAGGAGGACTCTCAACCACTGCGCCACCAGGGAAGCCCAGAATAAAGTATTTTTTAATTAAGGTATGGACATTGTTTTTTTAGACATAATGCTATGGCACACTTAAGAGATGACAGTATAGTGTAAACATAACTTTCATATGGAGTGGGAAAACAATTCACGTGACTCACTTTAAGGCAGATATTCGCTTTGTTGCAATCTGGAATTAAATCTGTAATATCTCCAAGGTATGCCTGTACTCTCCCTCTCATTACACCTTGAATTCACTCACTAATCCAGTAAACAAAAATGTCTTGAAGCCTTTTATGTCCCAGGCACTGTTTCCTTGATTCTTTCATTTTCTTTCAACTCATAAGACTCCGCCTGGCCCCAATTTTCCTTTTCTTCCCAACATAGGTTCTGTAGCTAATTACTTGAACTGTTTTCTCCCCTAAATCCTCAAATTCATTGAACATGTTTTTCTGTTTGAAGTCTCAGTTTCCTAGAAGGAAAGCATATTTTAATTCTTAATTTGTCCCTTGTACAGTTGCGTTTTTCTGAAGGTTAAAGAAATAATAAGCAAAATTGCTTCTCTAGATATCATACACTGCTGGAGATTACAAGTTAATTTGTATTCTCACCTTATACCACGTATCAAATGAATCTCAGGTTATTTATAGATTCAAACTTTTTTTAAAAAAATCTAACTATTACAACAAACACAGGTGATATAGTCCTTATGAACACTTCTTTTTAAAATGTAGAAGACCAGCCTCAGTTAAACAAGGGATAAATGATGAAAAACTCTTACAAATAGAATGACAACAATTACTGAATCCACTAAACTATAGTACTGACCAAAACCAAAACAAAACTAGGGAGATTATGGTGGAAAACCATAAATGTTGTGTGTTCTGACACACAAATATTATAAACTCTGATAACACAGAAATGTTATAAATAACAAAAGATGGTGGAGGGCAGGTGGAGAGATTTCTTTATCATTTTCAGCCTGGTATTTAAAGATACTTTTTAAAGCTAATAAGTACACACACATATATATACATAAATATTAAAAATATGTGTTTTAATAAACAAGTTATACATAATACAATTATATATTTATTATAGTACTTATATATACTATAGTATAATATGCTATACATTATAGATAATATATATTATATATAGTATATAGTACTATATATATATCATAGTATATATAGAATATTCTGTATATAGTTATACATATAATACATATAACTTTATTAAAACACACACTTTTAAGGAAATAGGGTGAACACAAAGATAAATAATCTAAAGAACAAAAATACAGTAGTGGAGAGGAGGAAACTGGGGCAAGACAGTGTAAATAATTTTGGTCACTGCTTATGGTAGGGAGTCAACAGATATTGCTGAAAAAAGAATATTAAATGTGTTATGTAAATCTATTGCACATATTTGTTATATTATGTAAAGATAATTACGAGAACGAAAACACAAACCTGGACTTCCTGCTGGTCCAGTGGTTAATACTCTGCGCTTCCACTTCAGGGGGCATGAGTTCCATCCCTGGTCAGGGAACTAAGATCCCACGTGCTGTGTGGTGTGGTCAAAAGAAAAAACCCACAAACCTTTCCATATTTTAGAACATACACATTAAAAAATGCCCTTAAATTTCAACCCAGTAATTCCGCTTCCGAGTAAATGTACAAGGTTATTAATTTCCATATTAGCAGAAAATGGGGAAAATCTGTACATCCACCAACAGGTGACTGTTAAAGAATGATACATCCATTCAATGAAATACTTGGTGTCCATCTCAATGGATGACTGAAGCAGCTCAGTATGTGTTAAAATGAAGAGATATTCAGAATATATCCTTACATTAAAAAGCAAGGCACAGAACAATGCATATAATGTTACCATTTACGTAAAAAGAAAAGAGAATATATGTAGTGTGTGTGTGTATGTGCACACACGTGTATATATACATAGGCTCTGGAAAGATATTTATAAAAGAGATAAGAGTGATTAATCCTGGGAGGAAAACTGTGCGGCAGGAGACAGGAATGAAAGAGGGAGGCTCCTTCCATACTTCTTTCCATTTTGTATCTTTTTAATTCTGTACCTTGTTTATGCGGTACCTACCAAAAAAACTTGACATTTCACTATTAAAAATGTTTATTTTTTATTATGATTTTTCATTTTATTAGGACACATAGTGAAATATTTCTTAATATTTAATTCTTTCAATGTACTGTTGTAACCACTTCTTAATCAAAAGAATTCTTTTAATATCTTTAAATATTTTTTAATGGGCTTTAATAGCCTATGGAATAGTAGTGGAATAGTAATGGAACAACTGACACATAGGTTTTACCAAAAGCTTTCTGCACTTTAATTATGGAAATTCCTGGACTGGACTCTTTGGTGGTAATATATTAATAAAGATATAAATCCAACCTTAAGGTTAACAGAGACAGGCTCAGCTGTGTACACAGAATATGTCTCAGTCTTTGTCATTTCAAGTTTGGTGTGAATAAGAGATGCCTCCCTTATGCATCACAGAAATACCTTCAAAATGGTCTTACACCATGAAGTACCACTGGATCCAGCAGTTTCACCAACAGAGACTGAGCTGAGAATAAAGGGGATCAAGGAGAAACTAGACCAGCTGATCCCACCCAGACCCTTCACCCACGTGAGCTCCACCACCAGCGCCACACACAGCAAAGCCACCCTCCTCAGCCCTCGAGACACATACTGCAGGGGGGATCAGCTAGACGTCCTGCTGGAGGTGAGGAACCACTTGGGACGCAGCAAGGAATATGGCGGGGATTTCCTGAGGGCCAGGATGTCCTCCCCAGCCCTGAAGGCAGGCGCTTCGGGAAAGGTGACAGACTTCAACAATAGCACCTACCTTGTCAGCTTCACCCTGTTCTGGGAGGGCCGGGTGTCTCTGTCTGTCCTGCTCATCCTCCCCAGTGAAGGGGTGTCGGCTCTCTGGAGGGCAAGGAACCGAGGCTATGACAGGGTGATCTTCACGGGCCAGTCTGCCAGTGGCACCTCGCAAGTCAATACTGATTGTGCCCTCATTTTAAATTCAAGTGCTGAACTGTGTGAGAACTTGGATACTCGTGTCCAAGAAGCCTTTTACTAAAGTCTACAAATAATAAGTGTTGGAGAGGGTGTGGAGAAAAGGGAACCCTCCTGCACTGTTGGTGGGAATGTAAGTTGGTACAGCCACTATGGAAAACAGTATGTAGGTTCCTCAGAGTTGCCATATGATACAGCAATCCCACTCTGGGCATACACCCAGACAAAACTATAATTCAAAAAGATACATGCATCTCAATGTTCATAGCAGCACTATTTACAATAGCCAAGACATGGAAACAATCTAAATGTCCATCAACAGATGAATGGATAAAGAAGATGTGGTATACACACACACACACACACACACACACACAATGGAATATTAGCCACAAAAAAGAACAAAATAATTCCATTTGCAGCAACATGGATGGAACTAGAGATTATCATACTAAGTGAAGTAAGTCGGAAAGAGAAAGACAAATACCATATGATATCACTTATATGTGGAATCTAAAATATGACACAAATGAACTTTTATGAAACAGAAACAGACTCACAGACATAGACAATAGACTTGTGGTTGCCAAGGGGAGTGGGTGGGCAAGGGATGGAGTGGGAGTCTGGGATTAGCAGATGCAAACTATTCTATATGGAATGGATAAACAACAAGGTCCTACTGTATAGCACAGGGAACTATATCCAATATCCTGTGATAAACCATAATGGAAAAGAATATGAAAAAGAATATATATATATATGTATAACTGAATCACCTTGCTGTAGAGCTGAAATTAACACAACATTGTAAATCAACTATACTTCAACAAAATTTTGTTTAAAAAGAAGCCTTTTACTATGTGAGGCCTCAACACATGCTCTGTGAGGCCCTGATCATGTGACCACCAGAGACTCAGTCAAGAAGGGTAGAGACTTTTACATAGCGCAAGCAAGCTTTCACACTAATGTGCATTGAGACATTCTCCTATAGCAACCACTCCAATCCTTTTAATTAACAGTGAGCACTGCACTCTCAGTGCTCAAATACCTGTGGGCTATCAGCGTTATTCTCCTAAAGGCCACAGTTCTGTCAGGTGATTTTCTCCATACAGGTGGTTCAGGCCTGGGGATGGATGGTTCCCTGCCCTTGTAGGCCCCAAAGTACTGCATCATCCCATGTTGGTTTCCTTAAATCTCGCCTTTATTAAACTCTCCTGGGTCACCAAGTTTGCGCCTGTCATGTTTCCTCCTGGGCTCCTGAATGAGCCAGAGGAAACTTCATGTGCAAATTTACTAAAAGGGCCTTTACAAAATTGAAAGAAGGTAATGCGGCTGGGGGTTAGACGAGGAGGAAGAGGATGAAAGATGAGGAGGGAAGGTGGCCGGGGCCAGCCATATCATGAAGAATCTGTTAAAGGAGTTTGGATTTTATTTCAAGTGAAATAGGAAGATATCAAAGTGTTCCATGCAGGAAGATAGTCTTCTTTCTTATTAATCTGTTTATTAAACTAATACATATGCGTGGTCCAAGACATCAAATTGAGCTCACTGCAGCATCAATTGTACCAAAACCCAGCAGTTTCTACCACACTCTCCCCATCCCCCCATACAATCAGTCTGAATTATTTTAACTGTTTTAAACATTATTTACCACCATATTTTTTAGCTATTATGCTTATGTAGCTTGATCAACTTAATTTTCTAAACAAATCTCGACTTTATGAACAATCGACTCAATTTTCTGAATAAATCTCAATTTTCTGAACAAATCAGGGATTTTCTCAGGTAAAAGAAGCCCAGAGGCAAAGCAGGGATGGCACACGACCCAATATGCCATCAAGACCCATCTGAGACCTTTCTGCTCTAACTCCCCTCATTAGCACATGACTTTCTCTCTCATCCTTGTCACCTCAGTGTCTCAAGATGGATGCTGCACCTCCAGCAATTCAACTGTATTCCAGGCAAGAAGAGGAAGGGCAAAGGACACATTTCAGCTGCATCTGCCACCCAAAGACTTCTGATCATGTGTCACATGTATCACTGGCTAGATTGATATAAAATGACCACTCTTACTGACAAGAAAGGCAAGGAAATAAAATTTTTTTGCTAAGCATGT
The DNA here is from genome assembly GCF_003676395.1 of Aethalodelphis obliquidens. Lineage (NCBI taxonomy): Eukaryota > Metazoa > Chordata > Mammalia > Artiodactyla > Delphinidae > Aethalodelphis > Aethalodelphis obliquidens. Next base: position 9,605,877 of record NW_020837990.1, read on the forward strand.
TGCTACCATATGTTCTGTTAGGAGAAGAATGGACCCCAGGTAGGTCTCTAGCAGTGTTTGTAACACTGCTATGTCTTCCTTTTGCCATTTTGGCATTTTATATCAATTCCCTAGGTTGGTTGTAAAAGATTTCGTTCTCTTACATCACACTTGCACCACATTTTCCTTTACTACTTTCTCTAACTATACACAAGGGCTTTACTAAGTTAACTTAATAGTGTTTTGCATTGCTAATTAAATTTTGCTATCTGCTGAGCCAAGTAGTACACCTTCCTTACCCTCTCCAAAAAAACACAAATTTTTTGGTTTTACTGGAATTTCATTTGCTTTGTTTTCTATGTATTTATCTTTAATTTGTCCACATCCCCCATCATAACTGTCAAAATTCTTCCATTCTTATTTTCCAAAACATTGACGGCATCAGATAAGGTTTCAAGTCTATCTTTATCCCTGCAGAATTCTTGCCCGGAGCCTTTTGCCACCTATTCTGGTTGGGAATGACTGCTTTCCACCTGCTATACAAGGAAAAAAATGACCTAGGAACTCCTCACCACTTCCCTGTACAGCATCTCCAGTCTCCTGAGTTTACTGCTCATTTGGCTTAAGCATATCTTTCAAAAACTTTCTTAGAAAAGAAAAATTTAATTTTTACTTCTTGCTTATCTAAAATTATCTTTATTCTACCTTGGCACTTTTTGGAAAGTTTGGTTGGGTTTAGATTTCTGAGTTGATTAATGGTTCTCCTTCAGAATTTTAAAGTCCGTTATTTTTCAGTTTTCTCTAACTACAGAGTTTGGTGCCATTATGATTCCTAATACTTGCTATGTCATCTGTTTTTCTCCTCATCTCTTTTCTTCAAATCATCTCTATACCCTGGTGTTGTGATTATTCAATTTAAGGTGGGTAGGAGTAGGGATTTTTTTCATTTATTGTGCTGGACACACCCTAGAACTTTTCAAACTGGAGGCTAGTACTCTTAATTTCAGAAATATTATATTTTCCTGGTATTTTCTCTAATTTCTCCTTCTGGAATTCCTAATAGTCTATTGTATCTCCTGGATTTACCTTGTAAACTTAAGTTTTCTACTGTATACCACTGTATCTTTTGCTATATTTTCTGCCAGATTTTCTTGATCTTATCTTTTGGCACTTCTGTTGTTGATTTTTTTTTTCAGTCACTATATTTTTTTTCATTTTAGAGCTCCTAATTGTTCTCTGGTTATACTTTTTCACAGCATCCCATTATTTCCTGGATGCAATATTTTCTCTTACATGACGAAAACATTCAGATTATTATTATGATGATACATTTTTTGAAATTTTATTTTATTCTTTACATTGTCCCTGTTGCTTCTGGATTTCTTTTATCTGTGTGATTATTTAGTCTCTCTTTCAAGTAGGAGGTATTCATCAAATACCTGAAATCCTTAGATGTCTGCTCATATCTTTTCATTGGGCACTTGAAAATCAACACGGATGCTCTATGTACATGGATGGGGCTGGTCAACAGGAACGTCTCACTGTGCAGTGATAAGGTGGCAAAAGGCCTATTCAGTGGACTACACACACACACACACACACACACACACACACACACACACACACACA
>NW_020837990.1:9607494-9716098 GCF_003676395.1 Aethalodelphis obliquidens
CACACACACACACACACACACACACACACACACACACACACACACACCAGTACCTGGAAGCTTTTCTCTTGGCCCGTCCAATTTCTCAAGAGAAAAACATCCCCTAATCTCTGAGGAGTCCAGCTCCTGTCCAAAATCCTATGTATGATCTTTCAGGCCTGACCACAGGTAACTGCAAAGGCTTTATCTGACAGGTCTCATGGGGAAAGCTGTCCCACTTCCCACACCAGACCTAGTACACAGCCAGTGTTTGGCAGCTTCTGGAGGTAGTTACAGTCAAGGACTCAGACTTCCAGCCGTGCTCTTTTGCATATCTTCACTTAGAAATGTGCCTGACAAATAGCGAGCACCCAATAATATTAGCTGAACAAATGAAATGTCTGCAAAGTGGCAGGCACCGTGCTAGGCACTGGGGATACAGTGATTGTACCAGCACCTGGCCTCATGGAGCCTATATTCTAGAGGAGGAATCTGAGGCTAACAGAGGGACCCTAAGCTCATCTGGATGTGTGGTAGGGGGAAGGGCAGTCATGGAAGCCTTCCTTGAGAAAGCAGTATTTGAGCTGAGATATAAAAGTTGGGAAGGTGATAGAGATAGGGATGGGGCAGAGAAAAAGAAAAGCATCTGAAAATCCATGAGGAAGGGTAAAGCATTTTGTGGCCATATCATAGTGCCGTATTATGGGAGAGAGTGATGTGAAATGGAGCTGGAGATATTGGGGCGGGGGGAGGGGGAGGGCAGGTGGCAGTGTGGAATGAAAGTCACACCAAAGATTTTGGTCTATTGTAAGGAGATAGTAGACCATTGAAGGGTTTTTTGTGTAGGGAAATGGGGGAGGGGAACATAATCAGATTAGCTTTAAAAAAAAAAGATCAATCTAGCTGCAAATTGGATGACAGGTTAGAGTGGGTCAAGAGTATTTGTGATTTGGGATAGAAGAAAAATGTTCTACAGTTAGGTTTTAGAGATGGCTGCATATACTAAAAACTACTGAATTGTACACTTTAAATGGGTGAATATATGCTATGTGAATTATATCACAATAAAGCTGGTTTGTTGGGGTAATTTTTTTTTTTAAGTAAAGGAGGAAACAAGTTTTCAGGCTATTCCTGTAACCTGGATGATAGGATGATAATATAAGCCAGGGTGACACTGGCAGAAATAAAGAGGAGTAGGGAGATTCAGAAGATATTTAGTAGGCAAAATAAAAATGGACTTGTTTAATGGAGATGTTGACCGAAAAAAAATGCACAACCTAAAAGTTGAGAATTATGTTTTATTTGATGGACAAAACTGAGGGCTGAAGCTTGGAAGACAGTCTCTCAGATAGCTCTGAGGGACAGCTCCAAAGAGGTTAAGGGAGGAGCGAGGATATATAGGGGTTTTTGCAACAAAAACCAGGTAGTTGGAACATCAAAAGATTACTGTTGATTAAAGAAAACCAGATATCTCAAGTTAATGAATTTAGTGAGCTTTTTTGTGTATGGGAAGATGCAAGAGTCTGGGCTATTGAAATCATCCCTTTTATATGCACCTTAACCATCTAGGTAGGGCCAGTGCCCTGCTTTCCATCCTGACTTCCCTCAGGGCACACAGTAGGGGGTGGCTGCAGTGGCCTAGGGCTTTGTTTACTGATATGGCAGGCAACATTTTTCATCCACAGAAAGGAGAGAACAAGAATATATTTCTAACGCTCACATATACGGTCAAATGATTTTTGACAAGGGTGCCAAGACAATTTAATGGATAAAGGACAGACTTTTCAACAAAAAGTATTGAAAAACCTGGATTCCGTATGCAAAAAGAATGAAGTTTGATCCTTACCTTAGACCATAGAAAAAAATTATTCAAAATGGATCAAAGGCCTAAATTTAAGACCTAAAACTATAAAACTCTTAGAAGAAAACAAGGAAAGCTTTATGACATTGGATTTGGCAATGATGTCTTGGATATAACACCCAAAGCACAGGCAACAAAAGCAAAATTAGGTAAATTTGACTACATCAGAATTTAAAACTTCTGTGCATCAAAAGACACAATCAACGGAGTGAAAAAGCAACCTATGGAATGGAAGAAAATAATTGCAAATTAAATACCTGATAAGGAGCTAATATTCAGAATGTATTAAAGAACTTCTACAACTCAACAACACAAATCCAAACAACCTGATTTTTTAAATGGGCAAAGGACTTGAAAAGACATCTCTCCAAAAAAGATATACAAATGGCCAACAAGCAAAGAAAAGATGCTCAATATCACTAATCATTAAAGAAATGATTTAAATGACTAATCATTTAAAGAAATGTAAATCAAAACCACAATGAGATATCATCTCACACCCATTAGGGTGGCTGCTATAGAAAATTTTTAAAAACAGAAAATAACAAATGTTCACGAGGAGGTGGAAAAATTGGAACCCTTGTGCACTATTGGTGGGAATGTAAAATGGTGTGGCCACCACAGAAAACAGTATGGCAGTTCCTCAAAAAATTAAAAATAGAATCACCAAATGACCTAGCAATACCACTTCTAAGTATATATCCCCAAAAGAATTAAAAGCAGAGTGTCAAAGAGAATTTGCACACCCATGGTCATAATAGCTTTACTCATACCAGCCAAGAGGTGAAAGCAAACCAAATGTCAATCAACAGACAAATGGATAAACAAAATGTGCTTGATACACACACACACACACACACACACACAGAGGAATATTATTCAGTCTTGAAAAGGAAGGAAATTCTGACACATGCTATAACATGGATGAACCTTGAAGACATTACGCTAAGTAAAATAAGCCAGTCACAAAAAGACAAATGCTGTATGATTTTACTTATATGAAGTATCCAGAGTAATCAAACTCATATAAACAGAAAGTGGAATGGTAGTTGCCAGGGGCTGGGAGGAATAGAATGGGGAATAGTTATTAATGCACATAGAGTTTCAGTTTTGCAAGACGAAAAAGTTCTGAAGATTGGTTGCACAACAATGTGAATATACTTAACATTATTAAGCTGTACACTTAAAAACAGTTAAGATGATAAATTTTATGTTTATATGTATTTTACTGCATTTTAAAATATATATATACTTTTATTTCTTCTAACACAGTAGAGACAATGTAATCTAAAAATACATCTGCTAGGACTTCCCTGGTGGCGCAGTGGTTAAGAATCCACCTGCCAATGCAAGGGACGTAGGTTCAAGCCCTGGTCCAGGAAGATCCCACATGCTGTGGAGCACATGTGCACCACAACTACTGAAGCCTACACAGCTAGAGCCGGTGCTCCGCCACAGGAGAAGCCACTTCAGTGAGAAGCCCGCGCACCGCAAGGAAGAGTGGCCCCCGCTCGCTGCAACTAGAGAAAGCCTGCATGCAGCAATGAAGACCCAAGGCAGCCTAATTAATTAATTAACTAATTAAAAATACATCTGCTCAAAATACCCAGAAATTCTAGGTGCTTTATAACATCTTTTTTAAATGAATAATCTTATAAAATCCCACAAAATTTCATATCATATATAACCTGGCAATTACCAAATTTATATATATAATGTGGACATTTCCTCTCATGTCTCCCATAAATTCAACTGTCAATCTACATCTCCATTTGTATGGCTTAACAGACATCTCAAGCTTATGATCTAAGTGTCCAAAACCAAATTCTTGATTTTCCTCCACCAAACTGTTCTATCCAGTCTTCCTCATCTCAGCAAATAGCAATACATTTCTTGCCAGTTGTCTAAGCCTAAAACCCTTGAAGTCTCTCCCATATATTCAATATTCAGTTTATTATCAAATCCTATTTTCTCCACCTTCAAACCATACCCAGAATTTTACCACTTCTCACCACCTCTGCCATAACCACCCAAGTGTACACCATCATCACCTCTCACCCACAATACTGCAATAGCCTTCAACTTTGTCTCCCTACTTCCATCCTTGGGCCCCATAGTCTATTTTCTAACTGCAACCAGACAAATCCATTTAAAATACAAATTAGATCACATTTGTGCATGTCATATCTTTGCTCAAAACCCTCCAATGATTTTTCATCTCACTGAGAGTATAAGCAAAAAATCTTGTCCTGACTCACAAGGCCTTACATGTTCTTGCCTCTCATTACCTCTCTGGCTTCATATCCTGCCATCATTGTCCCTCATTCATTACCCTCCAGCCTCACTGGCTTTCTTATTTTCCCTCAGACAGGAAGAAAGGGGCCTGAAATCCCTGCATAAGCCTAAACCTTCAAATGGCTACTCTCAGAGAAAAGGAGAACTGGAAAAAAATATACCCATGAAAGATGACAAAGAAGTTTGTCTGTCTTGTCCTAGATTCTGATAGAAAAAGGGAAGTCTCCCTTTATGAGTTAGTAAGCACAGACCTGCCTCGATAAAGATCTGAAATTCTAATCCATACTACCTGTTCAATTCAGGAAACCTCAATCCAATAACTAAGTAAATAAATAAGCAAGTAAGCTGGGGCTAATTCCCTAGGGGAACTTGACAGAAACAAATACAAACTCTTTCTGAATTCACACACTCAAACCAAACCACACATAATTCCCATGGTAAATCTCACCAACCATAGTATGATTCACAATCCAGATTTACAACAACACAAGAAAACCATCTAGGGGACTTCCCTGGTGGCACAATGGTTAAGACTCTGCACTCCCGATGCAGGGGGCCCAGGTTCGATCCCTGGTCAGGGAACTAGATCCCACATGCATGCTGCAACTAAGAGTTCACATGCCACAACTAAGGAGCACGGAAGCTGGGCTCCTTTTTTAATAGTCTCACCAATATAATGAGATCGTAAGTCTCTCCAAAAGCCTTCCCTCTGGTCCTGAACTGTAATGCACTTCATTTGACATTTCTCTTGGCCTTCTTGGAGCTTCCCTGATCCATTAGCCCTGGAATAGATAAGGCACCTGCCTCCATGCCCCAAACAGTTCTCCCTAAAACTTTAAGTCACCATACTTGAACAGCAAAACAGTCATCCAGAATCCAATTGTTTCCTACATAAAAAATCTCTTAACTACACCACAACAATAATAGATATTACGTCCTCCCAAATTAAAAAGAATGTCATTCAAAGATGATGTGAGGTTCATGTTCATTTCAATGCCTGAAGAAGTAACAGGCTAATTTTCTGTTTCCCTTTTTTGAAGGTCTAGTCTATACACTGAAATAATGGAACAGATTGAACCCACTGAGGTCTCAGCATGTAACTATAAGTCTGCTCTTTGTTGTAAGAGGTGGTGCTTAGGGCAATGGTTCTCAAATTGACTGGACGTCTTAGAATCACCTGGAGGGCTTTTTAAAAAGAGATATTCTCCAGTTTTTACACTGAAAATTAGGTCTGGAATAGGGTCCCCAAATCTATTCTTGTTTGTTAACTCCCTGTGTAACACTGCTAAATTTTAGAACTACTGCTTTAGAGGATGACATTATTACTCGGCCTCAGTCCTGATCTGGCTCCAACATAATGGTCTTCAGGGTCATAAGTTAGAGTTGTTGTTAAAGATGGCAGCATATTCCTAAGCAATTCATGGGTCAAAGAGAATACCAAACCTGCAACTACAGAAACAGTCTAGAAAGTCTAGAAATAGACCTACAAGATACATTCAACTGATTTTCTTTCTTTTTTAATCTAATTTATTTTATTTATTTTTGGCTGCATTGGTTCTTCGTTGCTGCTCACAGGCTTTCTCTAGTTGCAGCGAGTGGGGGCTTCTCTTCATTGCGGTGCGCCGGCTTCTCACTGAGGTGGCTTCTCTTGTTGTGGAGCTCAGGCTCTAGGTGCGCAGGCTTCAGTAGTTTTGGCTCACAGGCTCAGTAGTTATGGCTCGTGGGCTCTAGAGCGCAAGCTCAGTAGTTGTGGCGTACGGGCTTAGTTGCTCTGCGGCACGTGGGATCTTCCCAGACCAGGGCTCGAGCCCATGTGCCCTGCATTGGCAGGCGGATTCTTAACCACTGCGCCACCAGGGAAATTCTCAACTGATTTTCAACAAAGGCACCAAGATAATTCAATAGGAAGTGGATAGTTTTTTCTACAAATGGTGTTGGAACAACCAAAGAGCTACTGGGTAAAAAATAATGAATCCTGACTCTACACTTCATCCCAAAAGTTAACTGGAATGAATGATAGGATCAAAAAAAGCTAAAACTGTAAAGCTTCTACATGAAAATATAGAATATATTTGCAATATTCAGGTAGGTAAAAATTTCTTAAATGAAACACAAAAAACAATAACCATAAAAGAAAAAAAATTACAAGAAGGGAATTCATTAAAATTAAAACCTCCTATTCTTCAGAAGACACTACAAAGAAAAGATAAACCACAGACTAGAAGAAAATATTTAGAATCATAAATCTGACAAAGAACTTATATCCAGAACATATTAATATAAAGAATTCCTACAACTCAAATAACTAAAAGACAACCCAATTTAAAAATAGTCAAAAGGCTTGAACACTTAACAAAAAAAGCTATATAAATGGCCAAGAAGAAGCACACAAAAAGATGCCTAATATCATTAGACAACAGAGAAATACAAATTAAAACCACAATGAGATTCTATTTTATACCCCACAAAATGACTAAAATGAAAGACTGACAATACCAATTATTAGTAAGGATGTGAACAACTGGAGTCTCATGCATTTCCAGATGGAGTCTGTAATGGTACAACTACTGGAAAAAGACTGGCACTTTCTTTAAAATTAAGCATACATCTACCCCTTGGCCCAGCAATGCCATTAAGTATTTACCCAAAAGAAATGAAAACATATCCACAAAAAGACTTTTACAGGAATGTCCAGGCAGCTTTATTCATTATAGTCCAACATTGGAAACACCTCAAAAGTCCATCCAGAGGACATAGGATAAACTGTGGTACAAACGATACGATTTTTAAAACTCAGTAATTTTAAAACTCAGCAGTTTAAAAAAAATGTGCCGCTAATACAAGCAACAATATGGATTAACCTAAAAGTCATTATGCTGAGGGAAAGTACTCAGACACAGAGAGTACTACTGTATGATTTCATTCCTATGAAGTTCGAGAATCAAAAAATGACTCTGGTGATAGAAAGCCAAACAGTGGTTGCCCAGTGGGGGACTGATTGGAAGCAGGCAGAAGGAAAGCTCAAGGGAGGGACTCTGCATCTTGCTTGGTGTGTTGGTTACACAGACTTGTCAAAACTCAACAAACGGTACAATTAAGAAATGCATTTCACTGTACATAAATTTTACTTCAATAAAAGACTTATCAAATTGTACTATTCAAATATGTGCATTTCAATGTTTGTAAATTATACTCAATTTTTACAAAAGTTAAAAATAAGTGCAGCTATAGAACATTACACCTATAAAAGCAACAACATCTACAAATCAAAATTGATATGGTGAGGACAACTACATTCAGAAGAAATCTCACAGCCTTAAATATATTTATTTTTAAAAACAGAAAATGAAAATAAATTGGAAAAAATGTCAAAAAAGAAGAGAAACCTGAGAGATAAAGAGAAATGCATTAATAATGATGTAAAAATAATGATGTAGAAATTATCAGAAAACAAAAATAGATATGATAAATAAATCTGAGAAATAATTTCTTTGAAAATATCAATAAAATAGACAAAGCTTACAGATTTAGACAACAGAAAATATATGCAAATCATTAAAAATGAGAATCAGGCTTTATTCACAGATATACAAGTACCCAGTAATGCTATAAGAAATTTAAATGCACCACTCTAAGCTAAAAATTCCAAAAATAAGGATGAAACACACGATTTTCTAAAAAACACATAACCTTCCAGAAATGATTTGAGAAACTAGTCCATGTGGATACCAACAACCATGGAAGAAATGGAAAATTTTGCCTAGGGAATAACTCCAAATGCAGTACCATGTCTAGACAACTTTACTAGTGAGTTCTAGCACAGCTTCAGGGAAAGATAATTCACATATCACTTAAAGTGTTCCAGAGTACAGAGAAAGATGGCACACTGCCCAATTCATTTTCCCAAACCAGCAATACTCTAATCCCCAAGTCCAACAAATAGAGCACAAAAATGTAAATCACAAACTAATCTCCCTATATAACATGCTAATCCAGTAGCATGTAAAATATACCAGCCAGTTAATTAGTCACTTCAGTACCTCAGAAGATTAAAAATAGTTCTTTTAATAAATGCAAAGATTAAAAAATAAATACAAAAGCTTCCTGACAATAGAGGAAAACCTCCTTAATCAATTAGAGAATAATTATTGTATAGAGATAGCCAATATTAGAGTTAATGATGAAATACTAGAGCCCATTCCCATTAAATTTAGCAACAAGAGCAGTGTGCTGCTTATTATTTAGCACTTTCCTGGAAGTTCTAGCCAATGCAATAAAGGACAGAAGAATTCTTTTAATTGGTAAATTTTAGAAACATGGGGACAAATTACTCTCTATTTTCAGATCATGCTTCTTTAAATGGAAAACCTAAGTAAATCAAATGAAAATTGACTAGTAGAAGTCATTAAGGTAATTAGTTTAAAATTAGTTTAAAATATACAAAAGTCTAGAGAGCTTCAAGATAGGGGAGGAATAAGACATGGAGATCACCTTCCTCCCCACAAATACATCAGAAATACATCTACATGTGGAACAGCTCCTACAGGACACCTACTAAACGCTGGCAGAAAACCTCAGACTTCCCAAAAGGCAAGAAACTCTCCACGTACCTGGCCGAGTGGCTGACAGGGTCTTGGTGCTCCGGCCAGGTGTCAGGCCTGAGCCTCCAAGGTGGGAGAGCCAAGTACAGGACACTGGTCCACAAGAGACCTCCAGGCCCCATGTAATATCAAACAGCAAAAGCTCTCCCAGAGATCTCCATCTCAACACTAAGACCCAGCTCTACTCAAGAACCAGCAAGCTACAGTGCTGGACACCTTATGCCAAACAACTAGCAAGACAGGAACACAACCCTACCCATTAGCAGAGAGGCTACCAAAAATCATAATAAGGTCACAAACACCCCAAAACACACCACTGAACACCGTCCTGCCCACCAGAAAGACAAGATCCAGCCTAATCCACCAGAACAAAGGCACTACTCACCTCCACCAGGGAGCCTACACACCCCACTGAATCAACCTTTGCCACTAGGGGCAGACACCAAAAACAACGGGAACTAAGAACATGTAGCCTGACAAAAGGAGACCCCAAACACAGTAAGTTAAGCAAAATGAGAAGACAGAGAAAATACACAGCAGATGAAAGAGTGAGGTAAATACCCACCAGACCAAACAAAAGAAAAGGAAATAGGCAGTCTACCTGAAAAACAATTCAGAGTAATGATATAAAGATCATCCAAAAACTTTGAAATAGAAGGGAGAAAATACAAGAAACATTTAACAAGGACCTAAAAGAACTAAAGAGCAAACAAACAATGATGAACAACACAATAAATGAAATTAAAAATTCTCCAGAAGGAATCAATAGCAGAATAACTGAGGCAGAAGAACAGATAAGTGACCTGGAAGATAAAATAGTGGAAATAACTACCACAGAGCAGAATAAAGGAAAAAGAATGAAAAGAATTGAGGACAGTCACAGACACCTCTGGGACAACATTAAATGCACCAACATTTGAATTATAGGGGGTCCCAGAAGAAGAAGACAAAAAGAAAGAGACTGAGAAAATATTTGATGAGATTATAGTTGAAAACATCCCTAATATAGGAAAGGAAGTATTCAATCAAGCCCAGGAAGCACAGAGAGTCCCATACAGGATAAATCCAAGGAGAAACATGCCAAGACACACATTAATCAAACTTTCAAAAATTAAATTCAAAGAAAAAATATTAAAAGCAGCAAGGGAAAAGCAACAAATAACATACAAGGGAATCCCCATAAGGTTATCAGCTGATCTTTCAGCACAAACTCTGCAAGCCAGAAGGGAGTGGCATGACATATTTAAAGTGATGAAAGGGATAAACCTACAACGAAGATTACTCTACCCAGCAAGGACCTCATTCAGATTTGACAGAGAAATTAAAAGGTTTACAGACAAGGAAAAGCTAAGAGAATTCAGCACCACCAAACCAGCTTTACAACAAATGCTAAAGGAACTTCTCTAGTCAGGAAACACAAGAGAAGGAACAGACCTACAATAACAAACCCAAAACAATTAAGAAAATGTTAAAAGGAACATACATATTGATAATTACCTTAAATGTAAATGGATTAAATGCTCCAACCAAACGACATACAGACTGGCTGAATGGATACAAAAACAAGACCCGTATATATGCTGTCTACAAGGACTCACTTCAGACCTAGGGATACATACAGAATGAAAGTGAGGGGATGGAAAAAGATATTCCATGCAAATGGAAATCAAAAGAAAGCTGGAATAGCAATTCTCATATCAGACAAAATAGACCTTAAAATAAAGACTACTGGGCTTCCCTGGTGGTGCAGTGGTTGAGAGTCAGCCTGCCGATGCAGGGGACGTGGGTTCATGCCCCGGTCCGGGAAGATCCCACATGTCGCAGAGCGGCTAGGCCTGTGAGCCATGGCCGCTGAGCCTGCGTATCCAGAGCCTGTGCTCTGCAACGGGAGAGGCCACAAAAGTGAGAGGCCTGTGTAACGCAAAAAAAAAAAAAAATTATAAATAAAAATAAATAAATAAATAAATAAAATAAAGACTATTACAAGAGACAAAGAAGGACACTATATACTGATCAAGGGATCAATCCAAGAAGAAGATATAACATTGTAAATATTTATGCACAAACATAGGAGCACCTCAATATATAAGGCAAATGCTAACAGCCATAAAAGGGGAAATTGACAGTAACAGAATCATACTAGGGGACTTTAACACCCCACTTTCACAATGGACAGGTCCAACAATGAAAGTAAATAAGGAAACACAAGCTTTAAATGATACATTAAACAAGATGGACTTAATTGATATTTACAGGACATTCCAACCAAAAACAACAGAATACACTTTCTTCTCAAGTGCTCATGCAAGATTCTCCAGGATAGATCATATCTTGGGTCACAAATCAAGCCTTGGTAAATTTAAGAAAATTGAAATCGTATCAAGTATCTTTTCCATTCACAACGCTATGAGACTAGATATCAATTACAGGAAAAAATCTGTAAAAAATACAAACACATGGAAGCTAAACAGTACACTACTAAATTACCAAGAGATCACTGAAGAAGTCAAAGAGGAAATCAAAAAATACCTAGAAACAAATAACAATGAAAGCACAACAATCCAAAATCTTTAGGATGCAGCAAAAGCAGCTCTAAGAGGGAAGTTTATAGCAATACAATCCTATGTCAAAAAAAAGAAACATCTCAAATAAACAACCTAACCTTACACCTAAATCAGTCAGAGAAAGAAGAACAGAAAAACCAAAGTTAGCAGAAGGAAAGAAATCATAAAGATCAGATCAGAAATAAATGAAAAAGCAATGAAGGAAACGATAGCAAAGATCAGTAAAACTAAAAGCTGGTTCTTTGAGAAGATAATCAAAATTGATAAACCATTAGCCAGACTCATCAAGAAAAAAGGGAGAGGACTCAAATCAATAGAATTAGAAATGAAAAAGAAGAAGTAACAATTGACACGGCAGAAATACAAAGGTTCATGAGACATTACTAAAAGCAACTATATGCCAATAAAATGAACGACCTGCAAGAAATGGACAAATTCTTAGAAAAGCACAACCTCCCAAGACTGAACCAGGAAGAAATAGAAAATATAAACAGATGTATCACAAGCACTGAAATTGAAACTGTGATTAAAAATTTTCCAGCAAACAAAAGCCCAGGACCAGATGGATTCACAGGTGAATTCTACCAAACATTTAGAGAAGAGCTAACACCTAACCTTTTCAAACTCTTCCAAAATATAGCAGAGGCAGGAACACTCCCAAACTCATTCTATGAGGCACCATCACCCTGATACCAAAACCAGACAAAGATGTCACAGAAAAAGAAAGCTACAGGCCAATATCACTGATGAATATAGATGAAAAAATCCTCAACAAAATACTAGCAAACAGAATCCAACAACACATTAAAGGAATCATACGCCATGATCAAGTGGGGTTTATCCCAGGAATGCAAGGATTATTCAATACACGCAAATCCATCAATGTGATACACCATATTAACAAACTGAAGGATAAAAAACCATATGATCATCTCAAAAGATTCAGAAAAAGCTTTTGACAAAATTCAACACCCTCCAGAAAGTAGGCATAGAGGGAACTTACCTCAACATAATAAAGGCCATATATGACAAACCCACAGCCAACATTGTTCTCAATGGTGAAAAAATGAAACCATTTCCACTAAGATCAGGAACAAGACAAGGTTGCCCACTCTCACCACTATTATTCAACATAATTTTGGAAGTTTTAGCCATCGCAATCAGAGAAGAAAAAGAAATAAAAGGAACCCAGATCAGAAAAGAAGAAATAAAACTGTCACTGTTTGCACATGACATGATACTATACATAGAGAATCCTAAAGATACTACCAGAAAACTACAGGTGATCAATGAATTTGGTAAAGTAGCAGGATACAAAATTAATGCACAGAAATCTCTTGCATTCCTATACAATAATGATGAAAAATATGAAAGAGAAATTAAGGAAACACTCCCATTTATCACTGCAACAAAAAGAATAAAATACCTAGGAATAAACCTACCTAAGGAGACAAAAGACCTGTATGCAGAAAACTATAACGCACTGATGAAAGAAATTAAAGATGATACAAACAGATGGAGAAGTATACCATGTTCTTGGATTGGAAGAATCAACATTCTGAAAATGACTATACTACCGAAAGCAATCTACAGATTCAATACAATCCCTATCAAACTACCAATGGCATTTTTCACAGAACTTGAACAAAATATTTCACAATTTGTATGAAAACACAAAAGACCCCGAATAGCCAAAGCAATCTTGAGAAAGAAAAACGGAGCTGGAGGAATCAGGTTCTCTGACTTCAGACTATACTACAAAGCTACAGTAATCAAGACAGTATGATACTGGCACACAAACAGAAATATAGATCAATGGAACAGGATAGAAAGCCCAGAGATAAACCTACACACATATGGTCACCTTATCTTTGATAAAGGAGGCAAGAATATACAATGGAGAAAAGACAGCCTCTTCAATAAGTGGTGCTGGGAGAACTGGACAGCTACATGTAAAAGAATGAAATTAGAACACTCCCTAACACCATACACAAAAATAAATTCAAAATGGATTAAAGACCTAAATGTAAGGCCAGACACTATAAAGCTCTTAGAGAAAAACATAGGCAGAACACTCTATGACATAAATCACAGCAAGATCCTTTTTGACCCACCTCCTAGAGTAATGGAAATAAAATCAAGAGTAAACAAATGGGACCTAATGGAACTTAAAAGCTTTTGCACTACAAAGGAAACCATAAACAAGATGAAAAGGTGACCCTCAGAATGGGAGAAAATATTTGCAAAGGAAGCAACTGACAAAGGATTAATCTCCAAAATATACAAGCAGCTCATGCAGCTCAATATCAAAAAAACAACCCAATCCAAAAATGGGCAGAAGACCTAAATATACATTTCTCCAAAGAAGACATACAGATGGCCAAGAGGCACATGAAAATTTGCTCAACATCACTAATCATTAGAGAAATGCAAATCAAAACTACAATGAGATATCACCTCACACGAGTCAGAATGGCCATCATCAAAGAATCTACAAACAATAAATGCTGGAGAAGATGTGGAGTAAAGGGAACACTCTTGCACTGTTGGTGGGATTGTAAATTGATACAGCCACTACGGAGAACAGTATGGAGGTTCCTTAAAAAACTAAAAATAGAATTAGCATACGACCCAGCAATCCCACAACTGGGCATGTACCCTGAGAAAATCATAATTCCAAAAGAGTCATGTACCCCAATGTTCATTGCAGCACTATTTACAATAGCCAGGACATGGAAGCAACCTAAGTGTCCATCAACAGATGAATGGATAAAGAAGATGTGGCACATATATACAATGGAATATTAGTCAAAGAAAGAAACGAAATTGAGTTATTTGTAGTGAGGTGGATGGACCTAGAGACAGTCATACAGAGTGAAAGAAGTCAGAAAGAGAAAAACAAATATCGTATGCTAACACATATATATGGAATCTAAAAAAAAAAAAAAAAAAGGTTCGGGTGAACCTAGGTGTAGGACAGGAATAAAGATGCATATGCAGAGAATGGACTTGAGGACACAGGGAGGAGGAATGGTAAGCTGGGACGAAGTGAGAGAGTGGCATGCATATATATACATTACCAAATGTAAAACAGATAGCTAGTGGGAAGCAGCCGCATAGCACAGGGAGATCAGCTAGGTGCTTTGTGTCCACCTAGAGGGGTGGGATAGGGAGAGTGGGAGGGAGACGCAAGAGGGAGGAGAAATGGGGACATATGTATATGTATAGCTGATTCACTTTCTTATATAGCAGAAACTAACACACTATTGTAAAGCAATTATACTCCAATAAAGATGTTAAAAATATATACATATATACAAAAATCAACAATATTTTTTTCTATATACCACCAGTAATCAGTTCAGAAATTTAACAGGAAAAATGTCACATTTTAAACAACCATCAGAAATATAAAAGGCCTAGGAAACTTCTAATAAGAAATGTGAAACACCTTATATGACGAAAACTACCAAACTTTACCAAGGTCCAGAAAAGAAAATCTGTTTATTTGAATGTTTAATATCATAAACATTAAGGTAATCTTAATGAAAATACCAATAAAGTGTTTAAGAAGTTAACACAATAATTGCGATGTTCATTTAAAAGAATAAACAAGTTATAATTGGCAGAAATTATTTTAAAAGATGTATAATAAGATAATAAAAGATGTATAATATTTGTTTTACCAAGTATTAAAATGTACTATAAAGATACATAAATTACAATAATAGAGTATTACAACAGGAACAGACAGGAAGAATCAGAACCAATTGTATATAATAATTTCCCTCTGTGATAAAAATGCCATCTTGAATCAAAACAACCCTCTGCGGGAGGAAGAGAAGGAGTTATTCCCATTTAGCAAAGGAGAAAACTGAGCATCAGATAGTAAAGTAACTTGCTCTAAGTCACCCAGTTAGCACCCAGCTAGAAAACATTAACTGTGATTACTTCCTGGAGATGGGATTACAAATGATGTTTTTCTACTTTGTGATGATCCCTTTCTATAACGAACAGAAATAATAAGGATGATATTTTTGAAATATTAAACTGATGTAAGTTTCATTTCCCATATGCTGTGTTATCCTGCCTAATCAACAGCATTCATTCAACATTTTGGGGAGACAGAGAAGTATTGCTCAGGTTTGATCTTCAGAATTCTAGCACATAGGAACAGAAAAGATCTGAAAGCTAGGTCTGGTTGTTTGTTTTTTGAGGGGACAATACCTCAAAAGTGTATTTAATATCTTTCATATATCAAGAGAGTCAAATCTGGCCAACTTGATCAGAGTCTTACAAAACCCATAGAACAGGCAAAAAAGAAGATATGGCATTCCCATCACATAGAGAGGAAAAGTAGAAAGCCCTTTGGTCACTGGGAAAAGAAGCTGGGAGAGGAGAGAGAGAGGTTATCAAGGAGAGTCCTCAATTCTGTTCCCCTGCCTCCCATATCTCCCACTGTCAAACCTTGGGTAAGGTTTGCAATAAAAATACTCCAGATAGTTTGAGGTCATGCCAAAAGCAAAGAGGAGACTTGAATTTCCTTTTCCATTTGGAACTTTGATAAAAGAATGGCTTGCAGGTACCTTGTGCCAACATATAATAGAATGAAAATGAAAGGGGAGGGGAGAAGGGAGCAATGTTGCTGGGTCACATAAGGGCATCAGTATCAGTAGGAGTCAAGTGGGAGCTCAGGAATCAGTGGCTCATCTTGCACTTTCCTTCACTAGAAAACACAAACTACATCAGCCACAAAGGCATCAACAACAGCTGCAGAAAAGACAGAAGCAGGTTCTCAGAGATGAAGTGGCACAAATTACACACGGATCAGAGTTCAGTGGGAACCAGCCAAGAAAGCCCTTTCTTAGGATAGAAATCTTTCCTTCTACCAGGAGGTCATGTAAGTGTCTCTGTGCCCAGATAGAGGTAAAGAATGAGGAAGACAGGGCAATCAAGAGGAATATGGCAGGGAGAGGAATCCTCAAAGATTGTCCATTTACCAGCAAAATGGGGAAATAATCTGAAAGATACCATTTATCTGAAAGATACTAGAAGAGACATTGACCTGTGATGGGAAATTTCACTTTTGTCCCCTCAATAGCAGAAGCAATATTCATCCAGTCACAAAAAAGTTAGAAAGCTATATACTATTTTACATATCTGAGTTTTAGTTTATCAGTTTTGGCCATGCTGTGTGTTTTTCCTAAGAATATCTAACATGTTTTTCTGCACTTAAAGTGTGCCAGGCACTGTGCTAACTGCTTTACATGCATATCATATTCCATACAATAATCCCAAGAGGCAGGTGCTATCATTATCCTTGAACTGCAGAAGAGCACACTGTGACTTAGAAAGGTTAAGTAAATTTGACCAACATCAGACCGCAAATAAGTGACAGTGAAGATTTGAACCCAATGCCAGAACCCTCTCTATACAACCTGTGTACCACTATTACACTCACTCTC
This sequence comes from Aethalodelphis obliquidens, assembly GCF_003676395.1. Taxonomy (NCBI): domain Eukaryota; kingdom Metazoa; phylum Chordata; class Mammalia; order Artiodactyla; family Delphinidae; genus Aethalodelphis; species Aethalodelphis obliquidens. Next base: position 9,624,260 of record NW_020837990.1, read on the forward strand.
TGGATGCTTAAAGAAACAGAATAAATGACTAACCCAACCAGCAAGAGGCAGAACTGGGGTTTGAACCAACGCAGTCTGCCTCAAGATACGCCAGTTTCTATTTCTTGAATAATTTTCAAACCATTTTAACAAATCTACTTATTGTAAATGTAAATCTTACTCTTGCTTGTATTACTATGGAAAACAGGGAATATACCAATTAGGGAATACATAGATTAGGGTAGTGGGAAATGAAAGAATAAAAAGGTAACAGAATATAAATAAGTTCAGCAAGGTTTTATGAATAGAAACTTGGTGAAAGAAAGACAAACTATAGGAAGGAGTAAAATTACTGGTAGCTGGACATTGGGAACAGTGAGAGGAACCTAACTATTATAATCTAGCAATGCGAGATTATAACTAACAACTGGCTCAGTGAATGGGTAGGAGCCCAAGAAAGAATGCTGAAAAGTCCTTGTGGATTGTACATGCTCAGTTCTCATAAGACAACCACACTTCCTACTGGAAAGAAGCTTCTTATTTATTTTTTTTATTGAAATATAGTTGACTTACAATGTTGTGTTAACTTCTGCTGTACAGCAAAGTGATTTGGTTATACATATATACACATTTTTTATATTCTTTTCCATTATGGTTTATCACAGGATATTGAATATATTAATAGTTCCCTGGGCAATACAGTAGCACCTTGTTGTTTATCCATTCTATATATAATAGTTTGCATCTGCTAATCCCAAACTCCCACTCCATCCCTTCCCCAACCCCTCCCCTTGGCAACAACAAGTCTATTGTCTATGTCTGTGAGTCTGTTTCTATTTCATAAAAGTTCATTTGTGTCATATTTTAGATTCCACATATAAGTGATATCATATGGTATCTGTCTTCTCTTTCTGACTTACTTTACTTAGTATAATAATCTCTAGTTCCATCCATGTTGCCACAAATGGCGTTATTTCATTCATTTTTATGGCTGAGTAGTATTCCATTGTATATATGTACCACATCTGAAAGAAGCTTCTTAAAAAATGACACACATGCAGAGGAGTGCTGGACAGCCCATGTCTAAGTGTTCAAGGATTCAAAGTACAAGGGTGGAAGGTATGGGAATGACAGACTGGACAACATGAGAGTATCTGGTATGCATTATGGGGGGAAGATAGCTGTGCAAGACCTTTGTAGTTGTAGACTATTAGCTAAGGCACCTTGCACCTGCTTTCAACAGGGATGAATAACTAAAGAAATGTAATTTGCTGTTATGTAGGGAGGATGGAAGGGAGAAAGAAGATTTGTAAATGTTCAAAGTACAGTTAAAACTAATGGAAAATGCTCCAACATCCCAAATAATCAGCATGTGTTGACTCCTTTGTTTGTAAGGAGGAGATTTCCCGGGAGTTACTGTCTGAAATCTTATCATTAGAACTTAGGTAATGTCCACAGTTCAGAGACAACTCTAGTTGCTTAACTCAGTTCATTAAATCACAATATTGACAAGGCAAGTGTCTTGAGTGTCCAGGTCAGTTAACTGCCTTGTTTCAGAGCTAAAGGCTGCTCTCCTAACCTCAGAGTCAATGGTGAAGAGTCTGTATAGTATTGCCTTTCATACTTGGATTCACACTAGGCTGTAAGCTACTTAAGAGCAGGAGATACTGTTTTCATCTCTGAGCCTTGCAGAACTATGGTGCAGGCCCTTGATAAATGGGTGAGGAAAGAGCAGGAATGCAGCCACCACTTGCCAATGAGCACAAATTGAGAGATTCTTTAATGTCTTTCAGCTGAAACCTGCACATAGCCATCCTTAACAAAGTAGCTGTGCTACATTCCTCCACGTGCTGAGGTAGGAGAAATGTATGGCTGATGTTTCTGATACTTGCAAGTGTACAGGAAGGTCTGTAACAAAAAAAACAGCAGGGCTTGGCTTCCCTGGTGGCGCAGTGGTGGAGAGTCTGCCTGCCGATGCAGGGGACGCGGGTTCGTGCCCCGGTCCGGGAAGATCCCCACATGCCGCGGAGCGGCTGGGCCCGTGAGCCATGGCTGCTGAGCCTGCGCGTCCGGAGCCTGTGCTCCACGGCGGGAGAGGCCACAGCAGTGAGAGGCCCGCGTACCGCAAAAAAAAAAAAAGCAGGGCTGAACATTGCTTATGAGGGGTATTTGTTTTACCAGAGAGTGAAAAGATGGGGGGAAACAAAAGACTGAGATAAGTTCTCACCTCCCAGTGGTTGCCCTTTGGAAGGAGGACGGATTGCAGAAATTTGCTAACAGAAAATTAAATGTCATCAATGACTCTTTGAAAGGAAAACTGACTTATACCTCTACACCACAGGATTGACTACTTTCCAACAGTTTCTGAAAGTACGTTTCTTCTATCTTAATTTTAAAATTCAAGCATCATTTTTTGAATCTCTTTAAATGTGATCTTCCTATGCTAATGGTCTTATTTGGTCTCATCAGCCTTTTCAACTTGTGAATTACTTTTAAAATTTCACTTCTCCTGTCACAAGGAATATTAAAAATATTCTTCCTCTTCACATGTTCTAATAAAAAGTTCTGTCATTGCAGTTTTAATTCATCTGAGCTAGAGATCTGCCCTTTTTAGGCAACATGCTCAAAATTTGATTATCTTGTCACGTGTTTTAAAACCTTACCAAAATCTGGGATGAGTTCCTTTTCTGTGCTGGGCTAACTTTGAAATTTGTTAGGCAATGAGACGGAAATTTCAGGACACCAATCAAAGGTTCACTCATTTCCAAGGCAGGACTACGCAACATTAAATATTACTTTGCAGTTTTCAGCCATCTGACACAGTGTGACACCATCATCCCACCCCCACTGTAAGCTGGGAACTCACTTAGTACCAAGGGTTGAACAACCAAGTTCTGTGCACACAATAGGGTGAAGTTTCTGACTATTTTTGCTTAGGCCCTGGGGTAGAAATAAATGGTCCTTGGTGAATCCAATCATAACTCCAGAACCTCGTTTGAGGCAGAGTCCCTCACTGCCTCACATCAGTCCCTCACTGATCCTCTACTTAAACATTAAAATAGCAAGCAAGCATCATTTCTAGAGAGAGATTTCTCAAAAAAATTAGCAACTATTGTATATTCTCTTCTCTTGTTGTAATAAATATCATTTATTTTCCTGAAAGGGAGAATACTGTTCTTAACTGACTTAAAATTAACAAGTCACAATTTGATGACCCCTTTTTTGTTGTTGTTATGTTAAGTATAGAGGAATAGGGTAGTGGGCTTCAGGCCCACAAATGATGTTTAATAAATATCTCTGAAAACATTAGAGCGAATACTTTAACCACTGGGTCATTGGATTAATTATGACTCTCAGTTGTTAATGACAACAGTCTACCGCTAATCAGTTTAAGTAAGAAAGGGTATTAAGTGGGATACAAGGATTCAAAGTGAGAGCTGGATCCACCACTCACACTGTGTCACCAGAGCTCATCTCCCGACTTTGCTTCTGGTTATGGGCTGGTTTCCTTCTTCAGAGAAGCCCTTCACCATGCAGAAAGAAAGGAGGCTGCCCAAAGACCCAGAGGCACATCCTTCTAGCTCATCCACTGCTACAGGAACAAAGGATTTTCCTCCCCTAACATCCAGGTACCTATTCCGGGCAGAAATCCGTATGGGCAATGTGCCTATCCCCAAACCAATCACTTGGCCCAGGGGACCCCTAGCCATGTGTCCACAACCCATGTGGTGGAAAGACAGGGCACCAGGCCTGACAGGTTGACAGAATGACAGCTCACCTGGTGGGATGAGGGGGGGACTAGTTGCTCGAGAAAGTTAAACTTGGCAGATATATGGCTACTACAGTCAAACGTTTTAAAGTGACAAATTCTATTCTTTTCTTTAAAATAAAAAAATATATATATGGTTTATTTACCATCAGTAACAGGTGTGTGTGTGTGTTTCTACCGTCATGGAAGTGGATTACTTAAGAAACGTGTAGGGACTTCCCTGGTGGTGCAGTGGTTATGACTCCACCTGCCAATGCAGGGGACATGGGTTTGAGCCCTGGTCCGGGAAGATCTCACATGCTACAGAGCAACTAAACCTGTGTGCCACAACTACTGAGCCTGCGCTCTAGAACCCGCGAGCCACAACTATTGAAGCCTGTGTGCCATAACTACTGAAGCCCACGCACCTAGAGCCCATGCTCCGCAACAGGAGAAGCCACCGCAATGAGAAGCCTACGCACCACAAAGAAGAGTAGCCCCCACTCACTGCAACTAGAGACAGCCCGTGCACAGCAACGAAGACCCAACGCAGCCAAAAATAAATAAATAAATTTATTTTAAAAAATAAAAGAAGCGTGTACTTCTGATAGGGGCTAATACCAAAATACATAAAGAACTCATACAACTCAACAGCAAAAAGAAAAAAGGAAAAGAAAAAAAAAGAAACAACCTGGTTAGAAAATGGGCAGAGAATCTGAATAGACATTTTCCCAAAGACAACTCAGAGATGGCCTACAGGTGCTGAACAGCACTAATGATTAGGAAAATGCAAATCAAAACCACCATAAGATACCACCTCACACCTATTAGAATAGCTATTATCAAGAAGACAAGAAATAACAAACATTGGCAAGGATATGGAGAAAAGGGAACACTTGTGCACTGTTGGTGGGAATGTAACTGGAGGTTCCTCAAAAAATTAAAAATGGGGAACTCCCTGGCAGTCCAGTGGTTAGGACTCTGCTCTTTCACTGTCGAGGGCACGGGTCCGATCCCTGGTAGGGGAACTAAGATCCCACAAGCCGTGCAACGTGGCCAAAAAAAAAAAAAAAAAATTAAAAATAGAACTACAGGGTACTTCCCTGGTGGTCCAGCTGTTAAGTCTCTGCACTTCCACTGCAGGGGGCCTGGGTTCAATCCCTGTTCAATCCCTGGTCAGGGAACTAAGATCCCACATGCCGCATGGTGCGGCCAAAAAAAAAAACCAGTAGAACCACCATATCATCCATCATTTCCACTTCCGGGTATTTATGCAAAGAAAACAAAAACACTAATTCGAGATGTATGCACCTCTATGTTCACTGCAGCATTATTTACAATAGCCAAGACATGGAAACAACCTAAGTGTCCACCAACAAATGAATGGATAAAGATGTTGTATATATAAAATGGAATATTTTTCAGCCATAAAAAAGAATGAAATCTTGCCATTTGTGACAACATAAATGGAACTTGAGGGTATTATGCTAAGTGAAATAAGTGAGACAGAGAAAGACAAATACTGTATGATCTCACTTATATGTATAATACAAAAGCAAAACAAGAAAAAAAAATAAACCTGAGCTCATTTATAGATACAGAGAGAGCAGACTGGCAGTTGCCAGAAGTGGGGGGAGGGGGGAGGGGTTGGGAAAAATGGGTGAAGGGGGTCAAAAGGTACAAACTTCCAGTTATACAGTAAATAAGTCATGGGGGTATAATGCATACCACAGTGACTATGGTTAATAGTAATACTATTGATATATTGCATATTTGAAAGTTGCTAAGAGAATAGATCTTAAAAGTTCTCATCATAAGAAAAAAAATTTTGTAACTGTGTATCGGTACAGATGTTAACTAGACTTATTGTAGTGATCATTTTGCCATATATACAAATATCAAATCATTACATTGCACACCTAAAACTAATATAATGTTATATGTCAAATATAACACAATTTAAAAATTAATTTAAAAAAGAAAGAAAGAAATGCCCTTTCTCTGGTCCCACTCCAGACCCTGGGGATGGAGCCCAGCAATCTGTACCAGAACAAGGCTTCCAGGTGATTCTGACCTATGCTAGTTTGAGAACCACTGGCCTAGTTGCCTTTCCCATTTGAGTGAAAAGATTTTTTTTCAATCTTTGGTAGTTAAGATCAGGGATTGCAAAATGTTTCCATAAAAGGTTAAATAGTTAACATATTAGGTTTTGTGGGCCAAGAGGCAAAATCAAGGTTATGTAGGTATTTATGTAATCCCTTAAAACAAAACAATTCAAAAATATAAAAACCATTCCTAGCTGGTGGGCTGTACCAGAGCAAGTGGTGGGCCTGGTTGAGAGCTTTGGGTCAGGCAGATTTATAAAAAATAATTTTTTAAAAAAAGAAGAGAAATATGTACTTCTAGATGCAGAAAAAACATTCACATTCAGTGGAAAAGACAAGGACTTTATCACGCTGAATTTTTTCTCAGTGAAAGATAAACACATCACCCAGAAACTGACCTGAGAGCAGCAAACAATGCAGTCATCCTCATCCCCCTTGGCCGGAACTCCAGATCATTTCCTATCAGTGTTTTCATTCACAGGGTCAAAAAGCCATTGAGGGCTTCCCTGGTGGCGCAGTGGTTAAGAATCCGCCTGCCAATGCAGGGGACACGGGCTCGAGACGGGGTCTGCGAAGATCCCACGTGCCGCGGAGCACACGTGCCAAAACTACTGAGCCTGCGCCCCAGAGCCCGCGAGCCACAACTACTGAGCCCGCACGCCTAGAGCCCATGCTCCGCAACAAGAGAATCCACTGCAATAAGAAGCCCATGCACCGCACCAAAGAGTAGCCCTCACTCACTGCAACTAGAGAAAGCCCATGTGCAGCAACGAAGACCCAATGCAGCGAAAAATAAATAAAATTAATTTATTGAAAAAAAAAAGCCATTGAATGTCTGCTCCTGAGAAGTCCAGACACCAAAGTGGGATGGAAAACATCAATGATGTGCATATGGAAGGAGAGAGACTTGTGACTTTTGAGGCTGTATTAACTCACTTATCCTGAAAGGTATGTTTTAAGATCTCATTGTGAATGTGACTGATGCCTGGGATAAAACCATTGCATATGGCACTGAGAATATCCACCCTCCGGATCGTGTGATTGGAAATGAGACTGAAATGTTTTTTAACTTGCTTTTGCCAAATTACAAATATAGAAAACTCACCAAGGGCCACTCTCCATAGATGGATACCACACTCTCCCAGTTTCCCTCCCATCACTTTAGCCATTCCTTTCAACATCGACTGCTGGATCCTCTTCCTACCAAAATATATCCTGATATGGCTCATGCTTTGTTCCAGACCTTCTTCCCTTCTCATCTACAGCCTTTCTTTGGGGGATTTCATCTGTTCCATTCAGTTACCATCTATCGGCTGACTGCTCTCAAATCCCCATCTCTAGTATAGAACCACCCAGAGCTCTGAGCTCCAGACTGCTGCATTCAGCTGCCTCCTAAACATCTCCCTGTGGCTGTCCCTGTGTCTAAAAAATGAACTTCTCATCCCTACCCCTCAGTCCCAATGCTTTTCCTCCAATGTTCATTATCTCAGGAAATGATATCACCATCCTGCCCATTTCTCGAATATGAAATCTGGGAGTCATCCTTGATACCTCCCTCTCCTTCAGAATCTCCTTTCACATTTAAACAATCACAAAATCCTATTCTACCTCCTAAATGTCTCAAAACTGTCCACTTCTCTAAATGCCCACTAATCCAAGCCACCATCATTCTTTCCTTGACTACTGCAGTAGCCTCCTAACTATCCTACCATTCTTGTCCCCTCCCTCCACCAATCCATTCAAATCCAATTATGTCAATCTCTGCCTTTTAAAATTTTCAAAGGCGATGAAGTCCAGAGACTCTCAAAGGGATATGTTGGGACTAACTGCTCCAGAGTCCTACAGAAGAGCTCCTTAAAACCATTGGCTCTGAAGTTGTACCAAACCAAAGAATCAAAATCCCTAGGGATAGTCCCAAGACACTGAATTCTTAATCCCAAATCCTCACTAAAGTTTACAGGACCTCCATAATCTGACTTCTTGAGATCCCAGGCTAAGGCAGGCACTTTATTCACTATCCACTCTGTACCTCCCCTGGAGGTGTACTCAGGGCATTGATTCCTATGTGTTAAACTGATTCCCTGCCAGAGAGTAAGATCCAGGAGGGAAAGCACCGCAGCCGCCGTGTTTAGCACTTATCCCTAGTGCGCAGGACAGTGGGGCACATCTGCTGTTTAATATTCATTGCCACTCAAAATCAAAGAGAATTTAATGTAAAGGACTTTCTCTTTAGCATGGTTAGTTGAACATGCCTGAAAACATGTTCATTTGTTGATATAGTTCACAGGCCAAGAAAAGAAAGGGCTCAGATAACAATGACTGGAGTAATTAATTAGTGGCCTAAAGGAGAGAGGGTAATCTTCAGAATCAAAGTAATTATTTGGAGGTTGACAACAAGCTCTTCTCCTGTCTCCAATGAGACCATATGAACAGAAATAAGCTTTGGACTATGTTCAAAGACTTTCTGATCCTAAGTACTGTAATGGCACATAGGGAAAGACACCTCCCCCCTCCATTTCCCTTTAGAAAACTTGTAATTATAAATTCTTTCTCTGTCCTTTTGAGAGGTATGTAAATCTTTTTAAAAGCTAAATAAGCTTCTCGCCAGGTTTACAACGCCGGAATGTCTTTCTCAAGGACCTAGGAGCCACCTCTTTGAAATGTAAACATCAACGGAAAGAACAGCCCACTCTCGCAGTCTCTATGAGAGTTTAACTTAGTCCTCTGGCTCCAAATTCTAACTACCTACTGTCATAGAGAGAAGAGAAGCTTCATTATTCTTCCAGATGAAGACAGTTAACAAACACAGATGGTCACCCCAATTACCAAGTGAATCTATGAGGGACTATTTGTGACAAATGGTGCTGTCATGTCCTCTTACCTGAGGACTGGTTACCATTTATCTCGAGAACATGGTGTAGAGGTACGTTTTATCTGCCTGGCTATATGAGAGGGTGAGATTTCCTTCTGCCTTTACATTCTCTTTAGCTGACTGCCTGTGATGTGCATCCCGTTCTGCTCAAACCCTCATTCAGTAATAAAACTGTTTCGTCTTCAACCTTTATGGAGCAGTTTCCTTCGGTGTCAAGAGATGCTGTTTTCAATTCTATTTCCCCAACAGCACCGATCACCAGCAAGACTGACCAAATGAAAGGTAGGGAATTTGTGTCCAAAAAGTTGTTTACCAGCAGAAAAAACAGCTAAAGCTGCTTGAACATTTCATCAGATCCTATTCACCTGGAGGACCCTGCACAGCTGAGTTTGGGTGAGATATCCTGCCCTTAAAAACCAGTCTTTCCGGGCTTCCCTGATAGTGCAGTGGGTGAGAATCTGTCTGCCAGTGCAGGGGACACGGGTTCGAGCCCTGGGCCGGGAAGATCCCACGTGCCACGGAGCAACTAAGCCCGTGCACCACAACTACTGAGCCTGCACTCTAGAACCTACGAGCCACAGCAACTGAGACCACATGCCACAACTACTGAAGCCCGCGTGCCTAGAGCCCAGGCTCCACAACAAGAGAAGCCATCGCAATGAGAAGCCCGCGCACCACAACGAAGAGCAGCCCCCGCTCGCCGCAGCTAGAGAAAACCTGCACGCAGCAACGAAGACCCAACACGGCCAAAAATAAATAAATAAATAAAATTTAAAAAACAACAACAGTCTTTTCCACTTGTACAATACTTGCCCACTGTACTCCTGTCTCCACTGACTTCTCCCTCCTGGTCTCAGTATCCTTTTTTTTTTTTTAACTTTGGCATATTAGCAATAGAAGGCTCAGGCAGGGCACACTCGGACCCAGACCCACAGAGGGGCAGATATGCAGCCTGAGGGACTTAGAAAAGGAGGATTTATAAACATAAATGAGGAAGTGGTTATGATGAAAAGGAGGAGACATCCCAGAGGGAGTAATACCCGCAAAAACGTCACATTAAATCGACTCTCGGAAATATTTCACAACACTGAAAGAGGAAAAGCTAAAATGTTGGAAGCTGATGTACAAACACAGATGAGAAGGCAAGCACTGTTCAAACTAATCTTGGTATGTTACAGTGAAACAAACACTTTTGTCTTTAATGTTTTTAATGTTTTAAATTACAATGTACTATAAATATTAGTTTTACTAACTTTTTTCACTTCCCAATACATTAATAAACAACAGAGCTAGTTAAAATAGAGAATGTTTTGGGCTTCCCTGGTGGCACAGTGGTTGAGAGTCCGCCTGCCGATGCAGGGGACACGGGTTCGTGCCCCGGTCCGGGAAGATCCCACATGCTGCGGAGTGGCTGGGCCCGTGAGCCATGGCTGCTGAGCCTGCGCGTCCGGAGCCTGTGCTCCGCAACGGGAGAGGCCACAACAGTGAGAGGGCCGCATACCGCAAAAAAAAAAAAAAAAAAAATACAGAATGTTTTGACGAAAATGTTGAAGGTCACATCTTAATCTTTCTCACTGATTTTCAAGATTGCTTTCCATGGCTTTAGTGCATGTGGTCTTACACTATCATGCAAACCAAGGACCAGCTGTATTTCTTATTCCTCATTAAACAAGTTAATACAAGTGCCTAAAACAGTGTCTGTCACACAGTAAGTGCTCAATAAACGTCACCTATTATTTCAAAGACATTACATACTGTTTATCACTTTGAATGTAAAACTTTATTTTTTTAATGTCTATGCTTCTTGCTCCTATTTCTCTCCTTCCATTCTCTCTTGAAACCATTCCAATCAAGCTTTTGTCCACTCCTCCACCAAATATGCTCCCCTCAAAGTCACCAATCACTGCTGAATGGCTAAATCCAACAGTAGCTGTAAATCTTACTTAATATACTAGACAGCGGAATTTAATTCAGTTAATCACAAACTAGTTTGGTTTCTAAAGACACTTTCCTGGTTTCCTCCTACCATGTAGGCTGACCCTTTTCAATTTCCTTTGCTAGTGTTTTCTCTCTCTCTCTCTCTCTCTCTCTCACACACACACACACACACACACACACACACACTCAACAAAGTCATCAGCATATTCTGTCAGCCTGGTACTTTCTAGTCATTAGAATTATCCCTATTTTATAGATGAAGAAACTGAGCCACAGAGAATTATGCACTTGTCCCAAGTCATGCAATTAATTAGCTGCAGAAATGGGATTTGTACCCAGGTAGACCAGCTTTAAGAGTTTTTAAATGGGAAATTTCCTCAATTCTAGACATCAAGGTTTCCCAAAAAACTGAGGTCTAATTTCAAGAGTGCTTTCGATAAAGACAAAAATAATCATTTTCTAACAGTTTCCTCCAACTAGACAATTCAGAAAGGAAATGTACACCTAACACAAAACAAAGCTTTGTAAACCAAAACATAGCTATAACAGTCTGTAACGAAATTTCCCTTGCAGTTTTCTAACCTTTGTGTTTGTATATACAATTTTTAAAAATTGGAACTTTTTTGTTTTTTAAATTTTTTTTTAATTCAAATGTATCATAATGTCTTACCCACTGTAATAGAGTGCCCTCAATAAAATTAAACTTCAATTTTTTAGGGAACCCTAAGGACTAGGAATAAGAAAATCTGCCATTTTAAAACTGTAAGAACTTTTTCCATTTCTCCAGAAATAGAGGATTACTTCACTTTTAACACACTGACTGTTTTGACAAAAACACTCTTTGGTTTTGCAAAGATGGGGCAAAGACCCTATTCTGGAAAAGGAAATATTGAGAAAATGAAAAGGTAAAATTGCTCAGTAAGGAGGCAAGAAAACTAGAAACACTTGATCTAATCTAATCTGATTTAATCACTGTCCCATTATTTCTGGGTGTCCCTAGACGAGATTAGCATTTGAATTAGCAGCCTGAGTAAAGCAAGTTGCCCTTTCCAATGTGTGCAGGCATCATCCAATCCATTGAGGACCTGAATAAAATGAAAAGTCATAGGAAGATACAATTGGCTCTCTGCCTGACTGTTGAGCTGGGACATTGGTCTTCTCTGCACTCAGAACTTACTGGGACTTACATCATCACTTCCCTGGTTCTTGGGCCTACAAACTCTGACTGGAACGTAACAACACTGGCTCCCTGGTTCTCAAGACTTTGGGTCTGGACTGGAACTACACCACAGGCTTTCCTGGGTCTCCAGCTTTCACTCACAGGATTTCTCATTCTCCATAGTTGCTTGAGCCAGTTCCTTATATCAATCTCAATCTCTCATATATATCATCAATAAAAGATTTGAACAGACATTTCATAAAAGAAGATATATGGATGATAAATAAGCACAGGGAAAGATATTCAACATCATTAATTACTTACATTAGAGAATACAAGATACTACTACTGCTATGCTCTGAATGTTTGTGTCCCCTCAATATTCATATATTGAAATCCTAACCCCCAGGTGATGGTATTAGAAGGTAGGGCCTTTGGTCATGCTCAGGTCATGAGGGTAAAGTTTTCATGAATGGGAATAGGGCTCTGAGACCCCAGAGAACTCCCTCGCCCTTTCTACCACGTGAAATTACAGGTGAAAATACCGTCATCTATGAACCAGGAAGCAAGTCCTCACTGGAACCCAACGTTGCTGGAGACTTGATCTTAGACTTTCCAGCCTCCAGAACTATGAGAAGTAAGTTTCTTTTGTTTATAAGCTACCCCGTCTATGGTATTTTGTATAGTATAGCAGCCCAAACACACCTATTAGAATGTCTAAAATTATAAAGACTCACCATAACAAATATTGGAGAGGATGTGGAGCAACTGGAACTCTCTTACACAGCTGGTGGGAATGTTATGTGGAACAATAACTTTGAAAAACAGCTTGGCAGTTCTTGAATATTAAACATATCCTTACCATATGATCCAGCCATTTCACTCTCAGATATTTACCCAAGAGAAACAAAAGCATCTGTCCATACAAAGACTTGTTCATGAATGTTTATAGCAACTTTATTTGTAACAGCCAAAAACTGGAAACAACCAAATGTCCATCAAAAGGTGAATGGGATAAACAAATTGTATTATATCCACACAATGGAATACCATCTATCAGTAAAAAGAATGAACTGTTGATACATGCAACGACATGGATAAGTCACGAAATAAACATCCTGAGTGAAAGAAAACATAACCCCCAAAAAAGTATATATTGTATGAGTTCATTTACATAAAACTCCAGAATATGCAAACTAATCTATGGTGACAGAAAGCAGATCAAAGGTAGATAAGGATTGGAGGAAGGACCAGAAAGTGAGCGGAAGGAAGGATTACACATTATAAAGGAAGGAGAAAACTTGGAGTGATAGACATGTTCATTATCTTGATTGTGATAAAGATTTCACAGGTATAGACATATATCAAAATTTATGAAATTATATGCTTTAAATTTGTGCAGTTTACTGTATGTCGATTATACTTCAATAAGCCTGTTTACAAAAAAAAAAAACCTACCACTATATTTCAATTACTTCCTACATGTCCAGCAGTTTTTGCTTTATATATTTCAGGGTCATATTACTTAGTGTTCAAGGTTTCATGGCTAAAATATTTTCTTGGGAATTATACCTTTCCTTTAAAAATAAATTATCCTCTCTATAAATCATCTTACCTTAAATTTTATTTAGGCTAGTACTAATATAATTGCTCCTCTCTTTAATGCTTGCATTTATCTCCCTTTGGCCTGGTCTCTCCATTAGATAGATGACATTGGGCAAGTTACTTATCTGCCTTAACGGTTGCCATGAGGATTAAATGAGTTAATATTTGTTCAATTATTTAAAATTTTCCAGGATTTTTCAATCTTGGCACTATCGACATTTTGGTCCTGATAATTTTCTGCTGTGAGGGCTGCCCTGTGCATTTTAGCATGTTGGGCAGAATCCTTGGTGTCTACCACTAGATGCTAGTAGCAGCCTCTTCCCAGCTGTGACAACCAAAAATATCTCAGGAGATTTCCAAATGTCCCCTGGGGGACAAAAATCACCCCCAGCTGAGAACCACTAATTTAAAACAATGCCTGGAATATAATAAAGGCTATGTAAGTATTTGTTACATAATTGTTCTGTGGCTTTGGCTGTGGCCTTCCTCCTAAGGCCACGGGGCACTACACTCTGGAAAAGCCCAGCTGTATCAATAAGCAGCCCATTGCCCACATACTACTATGTTGATGTTGCCATGTTTATCCTGGGGCCTCTTGGTTTAACTGCTTTAGATGCTGTTGATTCATATCACAGTGTTTACTTTTTGTCCCACAGCCCTCACCTCTAGCCCTCACCTCTAGCTTTCACCCCTCTAAATGAGGGCTCTCAGTAGGGTTCTCCCATAATCTCCCTTCATTTCATGTGATACTGATGATTTTTTAAAAAGCAGTATTACAGGCCATTTCTAATGTTTTCTTTCAACATAGTTCCTCTTGTATTACAGCAGATCGTCTCTAGTATCGGGGCATGTGGCTTTCTTCCCTACTTCCAGGGCTCTCTCGGATTTGTCCTCTTTTGGGGTCATCTTAAGTCAGTTTTGGGAATGTGGGGAAGCCTGTGGCAGAGTTTACACATTTCCTAGACCTCTATCCTACATAGATCTCCCCCCCCCCCCAAAAAAAAGCCTCTTTTTTATTTTCCAAAGAGAAAAGATTCAGCTTTTCTCAGTCAAAAATGTGGAACAGATTGGATTTTAGTAGAAAAACAATGTGCTTAGAAACTCTTGGTAGGAATTAAACATGTTTAAAAAGAATCCTGCAGTTTTCTTTTACAACAATATAAAAATACTAGCAGTTCACAGATTTATTAATAAGTTAAATTTCTGAAGCTCTGACCTTTGCCAAATGTCAATGTTATTCTTTCACTATAGATAGCAGAGATGTTTTCCCTAGGATTGTTTGATAAAATGTGCACAGTGTATTTATGAAGTCACCTAAGATAAAATTTTGTCAAGGAGTCAGAAGGTCATATTTTCTTGACATGCTTAAATTTGAGGTCACTACTGTATCATAAGGAAGATTATATTTCAGTTATCTATTATCTGAAAGCTGTCTGAATAGATGTGATATTCACTTACTTACAGAATTGGAGAGGATCAGTGCTCACATTCTTTAACCTTCAACTCAATTCTGCAATCTGGGCTACATTATCTCTGCCAAATGATCATCTTCTCCCTGCAATAAAAGACTAAACTGCTCTACATGAAATAAGATGAAAAATGTGGGGATATTTCTTCCTGAAGAAGAGGAAGAAAAGAAAGGTGAAAAGAATAAGTTGAAATTAAAAAGTAAATAGCAAATGGGGTGGGGGGGGGGATTGCAACTAGGAATGATATCATCCTAAATACATAAATAGGTTTTGAAAATTAATTAAAAGAAAAACATTGCTTCTACAATACAAAATTACATGAACAATTCACACAGAATGACAATTGGATAATGTATGGATAAAAAAGTTAAACGTTAATTATAAAGAATAAAATATAAGTGAAAGATATACAAAGAATAAAATAGGGCTTCCCTGGTGGCGCAGTGGTTGAGAGTCCACCTGCTGATGCAGGGGACATGGGTTCGTGCCCCAGTCCGGGAAGATCCCACATGCCATGGAGCGGCTGGGCCCATGAGCCATGGCCGCTGGGCCTGCGTGTCCGGAGCCTGTGCTCCACAACGGGAGAGGCCACAACAGTGAGAAGCCCGCGTACCGCAAAAAAAAAAAAAAGAATAAAATATAAGTGAAGGATATATATAATTCAAATTGCCAAAAATTATTTTTGAAAGATATTATTCAATACCACTCACCAAGGGACAAGGAAATGGGCACTCCCATACATTGCTGAAGGTAGTCTAAATTGACACTAAACAATAAGTTAAAACACAAAATATCATAGTCTATTCTGTAATATCATTATGGTTACGGTACTAAGAAACCTCAGCTTAACAAAAATAGAGATATTAAAATCAAGGCTATAATGGGGAAAGAGGGGAATGGACTGGAGAGTTTCAGAACTGCCATACCAAAATTATTTTCACTGCATGAAACTTCAAAAGATATTTTTATTCACCCAAGTACAATTTGTTATTTCAAGCTACAAATAAATTTATTCAATAAATGTCAAAAAATAAAATAAAAACTACCTTCATAGACTGTTTTCTATAATGCAGCACTGAGAGATTGAACAATCCAATGTACCCAAAAACTATAATCTACTAAATAATATTTGTTTTAAAGAGAACATTATGAGCGAATTTTAAAAAGACTTTAAGCTAGATAAAAGCACTACATGAAAAATTTGTGAGATGCAGCTACAGCTATATTTAGAAGGAAACATTTTGATATTAATAATAAAATAATAAATAAAAAATGTAGAGTACTTTCTATACACGATGCATTTGTTAAAGTTTTCCTATTTAACTTTCTAATTATATTTTGATTGTAAAATATATACTGGTGAAAATAAAACATACATATTCTTCAAAGAATATTCATTTTTAGAATGCAAACACCTAGGCAAAACACACAACTTATAGAAAGAAAATATTGCCAAAACCTTAGAAGCTTCCTGTGTGCCCCTCTTCCAATCACATCCTCTCCCTCCCCTATGAAAGTAGCCCACTGTCTTGAGTCCGACTTCATAGTTGTTCCACATATGTATATATTACACTGCTTAATCTTGGCTGTTCTTTTAACTTTACCTAAATGGAATCATACTGCAGGTATTCTTTTGTAGCCTGAATATTTTGCTCATCACTGTCTTTCAGCCCATCCATATTGCTGCATGTAGCTATAGATCTTATTTTCACTGCAGTATCACATAAACACACCGCAATTAATTATACATTCTACTGATAATAAACACTTGGATCGTTTCCACTTTAGGGCTTTTATGAACACCACTTATACTTGTCTTCTGGTGCATACGTGCAAGATTTTCTCTAGGTTAAAAATCTAGAAGTAGAACCACTGGATTTTAGGATCTGCACATGTTTAAATTTACTAAGTAATGCCAAATGAGTCTCCAAAGTAGTTGAACCAATTTACATTCTCACCAACAGTGCCTGAGAGTTCCTATTGCACCATATTCTTTTTTTCCCAGTTTTATTTATTTAAAATGCATTTTTGGGACTTCCTGGTGGTCCACTGGTTAAGACTCCATGCTTCCACTGCAGGTGGCACGGGTTCAGTCCCTGGTCCAGGAAGTTCCAAATGCCGAATGCCGTGCGGTGCAGCCAAAAAATAAAATTAAATTTAAAAAAATAATAAAATGCATTTTTATTGGGGTACCATTGGTTTATAACATTATATGTTTCATGTATACATCCCTACAGCTGCACCACATTCTTAATCCCAGGTATTATCAGACTTTATAATACTACCAATCTCATAGGAATGTTTTTTATTGTACTTTTAATTTGAATTTCCTAATTAATAAGGAAGTTGAACATATGTTTATTGACATTCAGATTTCCTCTTTTGTGAAGTACCTTTTCTCATGTTTTTCTCATTTTTCTATTAGATTATTTCATTTTTGTTTATTTGGTAGGAATTCTCTATATATACTGGATATCAGTTTTTGTCAATTATATGATTTGTAATTATCTTCACCCAGTTTGCGACTTGTATCTTTACTGTCTTTATGGTAGCTTTCAGGAAAAGAAGTTCATTTTAACAATCTTTTCTTGTACGCTATGTGTATGTGTGTTTCTGTACACACACACACACACACACACACACGACTGCACTTTATTTTATTTTGCTTTTGGCATGCATGCGTGAGGGTAGTCTTATTTAGGAAATTCTTCCTTATGTGGAAAATACAAAGATATTTTTTCTGGAATTCATTTGTGTATGGTATAAAGTAGGGGTCCTGTTCCATTTATTAGAATATGGGTACCCAATTGTCCCATTAATATTTATTGAAGGAAAAAAACTATCCTTTCAAACTGATTTGAAAACCATCTTGTTATATATCAAGGGTCTTTTTTTTTTCAATACGCGGGCCTCTCACTGTTGTGGCCTCTTCCGTTGCGGAGCACAGGCTCCGGACGCGCAGGCCCAGCGGCCATGGCTCATGGGCCCAGCCGCTCCATGGCATGTGGGATCTTCCCGGACTGGGGCACGAACCCGTGTCCCCTGCATCAGCAGGTGGACTCTCAACCACTGCGCCACCAGGGAAGCCCTATCAAGGGTCTTTTAAAGTGTGGTTCTGCTTCTGGATTCTCTATTCTGCTCTTGTGGTCTATTTGTCTATCCCTGCAACAATACCACACTCAACTAAACTCAGTAGCTTTATCGGTCATTATATCTAAGAGGGCTAACTCCCCCACCTTATCATTCTTCTTCAAGAGTGGGCCAGGGGCTTCCCTGGTGGCGGAGTGGTTGAGAGTCAGTCTGCCGATGCAGGGGACACGGGTTCGTGCCCCGGTCCGGGAAGATCCCACATGCCGCGGAGCAGCTGGGCCCGTGAGCCATGGCCGCTGAGCCTGTGCGTCCGGAGCCTGTGCTTCGCAATGGGAGAGGCCACAACAGTGAGAGGCCCGCGTACCGCAAAAAAAAAAAAAAAAAGAAAAAAAGAGTGGGCCAGTACTTAAGCCTTTGAACCTCAGCATAAATTTGAGAATCATTTTATCAAAGGTCTACAAAATAATAAGGTTGGGAGGCTTCCCTGGTGGCGCAGTAGTTAAGAATCCTCCTGCCAATGCAGGGGACATGGGTTTGAGCCCCGGTCCGGGAAGATCCCACATGCCACAAAGCAACTAAGCCCGTGCACCACAACTACTGAGCCTGCGCTCTAGAGCCCACAAGCCACAACTGCTGAGCCCACATGCTGCAACTACTGAAGCCCGCATGCCTAGAGCCCATGTTCCACAACAAGAGAAGCCACCTCACTGAGAAGCCCACGCACCACAACGAAGAGCAGCCCCCACTCACCGCCAACTAGAGAAAGCCCGCGCGCAGCAACGAACACCCAACGCAGCCAAAAATAAATAAAAATTAAATTAAATTAAAATTTAAGAAAATAAAAATAAAATTCTATTACTATTGGCCTTGAACTAGCAATTTTGGTAGCAATTCACTGCCACTAAGAATAAGCAAAAGAAGAATAAAAAATTAAATTTAATTTAAAAAAAACCTAAGTGGTCAGCCATTCAAATAAACAGTAATGTGTTCCTATGAGTTACTCAACAGCTATTTTCCTATTAGGTTCTATGTTATATCCAAAACGCTATCACTTTGTAACAAAGAGAGGTCCATGTAATAAGACTTCCACACTGTAATCCCTAATCAATTCATCATGTTATATCCATTTCGCTTTATGAAAACATATATGTATCATGAGTAACCTTCTAGCCTTCTGGGGTCATATTTTCCTTAAGATCCAATGAAAGGAAATCAAGCCCCTTCTTTTATGATAGGAAATTCAAGTCCCTCCTGTATGTTTGAGGATTCCCGTGAGGGACTTCTACGTTTTGGTTATTGTCACGTGTCACCTTTCACTGGTGACTGCTGTTCTACAGCTGCTCTCTGAGAACCACTGACCAGCTTATTGCTACAGCTTTACCTGCTCACTTCTCTCAATTTTCCTTTGCTAACTAATGTTCATGCCAGACAGAAGGCTTTTAACAAATTTCACGGAAAGTATAAATTACAACACACAAGAAGAAAACCTGAAATTATAGATTCATCATCAGAGCTCCGTCAGTTCATCAGCCAAGGGAGCTCCCTTTGGCCATTTTTTTTTCCCTTACATTCTCCTGGAACATCTATTCAGCTGAGTCCTTTCTTTTGTCTTCTAACTCTTTACCAGACCCAAGGAGACTACCAGGAAAAAATAAATTATTTGACTTCAAAATAATTCTCTGAATTCCACCCCCCTTCTCCAGAAGGTGGAGCTTCATCCTCTCCCTCCTGGAATGTGGGCTGCACTCAGCAACTATCTTCAAAGAATTTTGAGTATGGAAAGGGAAAGAGTAAAAACTCAAATCTAAGTCTCATGCACCCACTAGATACAAATGCAAAATTACATGGGAAACACAGATGGGGACGCATACACTTGCTATATGATATTAAGAAATCACTGTTGAAATTTTTAGGTATAGTAATCATATCATGGTTATTGTTTTAATTTTTTAATAGATACAAATGCAAATTAAATGGGAAATACAGATGGGGAAGCATACACTTGCTATATGCTATTAAGAAATCACTGTTGAAATTTTTAGGTGTAGTATCATATCATGGTTATTGTTTTAATTTTTTTAAGAGTCATTACAGAGCTACATACTGAAATATTTACAAAAGAAATGACACACTGTTTGGGGACTACTACAGAATAATCTGTGAGGGAAGAGACCAGATGGGGGTACAGATGACATAAGAGTAGAGCAAACTGTTCAAGCTGGATGAAAGTCTATGGGGGTTCATTTTACTAGTCTTTTAACTTGTATTATGTCTTAAATTTTCTATAAAAAATTTAAATAAATTTCTGCTGAGATGTACCCTCCCTCAATGAGAACCATTTACATTATTAAACAGATTACTTTGTATCTCCATTTGACTTATTTGCATTCTGATTGCTTTTCTCACATTATTAAAAAATACAAGGGGCTTCCCTGGTGGCGCAGTGGTTGAGAGTCCGCCTGCCGATGCAGGGGACTCGGGTTCGTGCCCCGGTCCAGGAAGATCCCACATGCCGCGGAGCGGCTGGGCCCGTGAGCCATGGCCGCTGAGCCTGCGCGTCCAGAGCCTGTGCTCCGCAACAGGAGAGGCCACAACAGTGAGAGGCCCGCTTACCGCAAAAGAAAAAAAAAAAATGACTAGGCTATCATGTCAACCTATTTCACGGAAGACTGTAAAAGAATAAGAAGGCAGAAGAATATAACAAGGTACTTTAGAACTCCTAGAATAGTAGAGATGAGAGTGTGTATATGAAAAATAAATGAATGATTTAGAACAGAGAGAACACAACCAAGATGATTGAAAATATAAAACTATACACAGTCTCTAGTAATGAATTCCACTGCTCAATATGAATTGTGAGCTGGTGAGATGGAATGCAAAGTGGAAAAAGTTCTTCCACAAAAACAAAATAGGACTGGGTTCCAGGACAGCCTAGATTGGCCATGAACCTAGATTAACCAAGAAGTACCCTTAACTCAGAATTCAGAAACATCTCTCCCCCAACCCACATGGCTAAATTTGGAGAGAAGCAGCAGGCGGCTAGACGTCCCTCAGGGATATTAATTTGTTAAATTTCCCTTGTCTGTAAACAAAACCAGCAATTCCTCATACCACTCTGATGCCGACATAACAGAAAACACCACCCTAAATTACTGGCTTCCTGCTATTCCAAATCAGAGAAACAAAGTAACTCACTTCTCCCAAGGGCACAAACAAGGGTCCCAGATTCAGCTTCTCCAAGCCGGCTCCCGTTACTCCTTCGTCCTAAGACAGGATCATTCTGAAAATGAGTCATGGTCAATTACGCATCCTTTTTTGTGGTAAAATATACATTACATAAAACGTACCATTTCTGCCATTTTTAAGTGTAGAGTTCCGTGGCATTAAGTACATTCACATCATTGTGCAACCCAAATTCTGCAACTTATCCGGGGTCCCCAAGGATTCTTTAGGCTGTATGTTTTCATTCGCACAAGAATATAGTTTTGCTCCACACTCCACAACCTTCCCATTTTCTAGGGCTCATTCCTAATGAGAGACTCGTATTTTCCATACCATAGAATGCCAGTGAATTCCATTATAACCTAGGTGCAAAACTTAACCGATTAAATTATCCTTGAAGACCAAGTTAAGTCTCAGGCCCTATGCATTCAACTTGGCAAGCTGAAAGCAACTATTGCATCTGCCTGCCTTCTAGTGGAATGAAGACTTAAAATCCCTTCTTTTCTGCAGACTTTTTAACGTATATATTAACAACTTTATTGAGATACTGGTGACATACAGAAATGATATATTTAAGGTGCACAACTTAATGTTTTACATATATATAGTGGAAAAATCACCATCAAACTAAGTAACTTATCCATCACCTCTATATACCTCTACATAGTTACCCTTGTGTGTATGTATGTTGATTTAAGACCTATTCTCTTAGAAAATTTCAAGTATTCCTCTACTCAATAGAAAATACTCAACTAGGGAGGAACTCTTCATTTATATCACCACCATCGCTATGGTTCTATCGGCAGCCATATAAGGCGGGGGGAGGGAGGGGTCAAAAGGTAAAAAGAAAAAAAAAAGGAGCCATATAAAATTAAAGACTTCGCTCAAATAACTAAAATTCAATTAATTTTCACAGTAGATATACAGCATCTATCAATAGATATATAGCATAATAGCTTTTGCTTCATCAACAGATACAGAACGTAACAGCTTTTGCATGAACTTGCTACATACGGCTTATCCTTGCAACCGCCAACTTTCCACCATCCTTGCCACTTATTAATTGTTCAAGATAGGCCTTCAAGTGTACCTAGGACTTCCATAGACTATCACAAGGCAATCAATATGTCAAATTTTATTTAATGACAAAACTGCACTTGACCACTATAACTAGCTATTCCTTATTTTTTCTTTAAGGCCTATACATGTTAAGAACACCAGTTGTGCCAAAGGAAACTATCAATCTCCCCATGAACTTGTCAGCTCGTTTATTAATAAAGGGATATATTGTTTTGTAAATGAGGAAACACAGGTGTCTCAAGTTCCATTCTTATCTCCCATGGCTAAGCTGCCAAAGAGGGTCTCTCTTGCCCACACGCTCAGTACAACGGCTAGATTATCATGAGCACTCAGGGACTACTGACTGGAGATTATCATCACGGTCCTGGTTCATTCACCTCCCGAGTTTAAAGCAGGGGAAGTACATCTGGATGATCCTAAGAACACAGCTTGCAGGGTAATTACAGCACAGACAGAAGAACCACCAAATGAAGAGCCCCAGCGGCACGGGAGTGGCAAGCTCTGCTAAACAAACATACTGAGCATTTTTAAGGCTGTAGTTATATTTAAACCGATTTGCATTACAGTTCATTTCACAGAAATTACTTCCTAGACTCAGGGCTCCCTTGTGAAATAGTTACCAGCACTACAAATTTAAATTTCTTATTTTGAAGCAGACCAATAAATAATGAACTAATCACTGAACCATCATGTCTTCATACAGACCTACATCAAACCAGACTGGCTTATCTCACAGGTTGCCAATTATTTTCCTAAAAATTAACATATGCCCCATTAGGGGATAACAGAGAATTCTGCTACGTAACGAAGCTACAGAACACAGGATTAAAAAAGCAAGCTGGCCGTTCCTGTGACACAAGATTCAAAATGAACACCAGGAGTTAAGATTCTCGAGAGAACTGAACGGCAGGGCTCAAACAGTGAACCTGGTGAATAAACAGGCCAGCTGGGTGGGAGAAATCCCATGACATTAATAGTAGTATCTGCTTCCTCTGAACCGCTTTCTCAAGCCTAGAGTTTTCATATCTCTTCTTACATTAGAATTGATAACATTCCTCAGAGCCAAGTAAGGAAAGAGACCATCTTGTCAAATTCTAGTTAGAAGCACTAAGACAGGTCAAAGTCACCCTGTTAGTGAGGTTTGTAACAGTCCTCAGCATCACAGTCATGGGCATTAAGTGAACACTGATTTAAGATAAAGGCCCAGGCACCATAGCTATGGACCAGAGCAGCCCTTCCCAGAGATCCTGGCCTGAGTCAACCCGTCACCATCATGCATCAGCCATCATGACAAGGTACCCACTGTGTACCAAGCACTGAGCTCAGAACTATGTGTAGTATGTAATTTAATCCTGACAATTCTTTGAGTTAGGTAGTGCCATTCTCACTTTAGAGATGAGGAAAGCGAGGCTTCGAAAAGTGAACTTGCCAAAGTCACTCAGTATGTCACGGAGCTCAGATATGGACCCAGAGTTTGACTCAAGAGCCCTGTTCTTAACTACTATAAAATCCTGTCTTCCAACCCGCTGTAGTTGGTACCTGAGCTAAAACCCATGCCACTCTGAGAAGTCGAAAAAGCACTGGTCAGAAAAGTCAACAGACTTAACTTTTTTCATCAGCTCACGCTTCCTACACTTGTGAATTTGAGCCTTCATTTACTCATTTAGAGAAGTACCACTAAAGCCTCTCTCCACTCATAGGTTGTTGTATAAGGTTAAACAACGTAGTCAACGAAATTATGAGGTAATTCTAATCTACAGTCCAGTGATTTCTGTCTGTAACTCTCACATTAGGATCACACTGCTATGTTGATATAATGGCCATATGATCGAGTTAGGATGGAATCTGAGATCAGCACAGAAGTCTTTTAGTCCAGTGGTTCTCTAGGAGACGTGGGTCACCTGCAGGCCCTGCCCCATTCTGATTCCTTGTTTTAGGGGGCATCTCTGAAGGAGATTTGTTGTAGAGACAGATGATCCTAATGGACCCTCTGGCTGAGGACTAAACTATCTACTGTGCTCTAAAGTACATAAACTTAGGAGTTAAGATATTCAAACCAAAATCCTTTCTCAAATAATTGCTGACCATTAGACCTAGGGCAGCCAACTATTTACATTCTACAAACCTAGCACCGTGGCTGCCTTGCGGATAATATCTATTCAATAAGCCTTAAGTTATTACTACAGAATCACTGTCTGGTGGCTTACTTGAATTTCTTGAATATAGCAAAGAGTAGCTATTCCAGAGCCCTGATAGTTCAGTAACTATAACTAACAATGAGCCCAATTTGCTTCTCTGAGCCTATCTCCAGTTATTCTATTCCTGACTTGTAAAGCAAAACAGAATAAGTTCGCTTCCTATTTAACATAAGGAACGTAACCCACTCCTAACGGCATTATGAGCATTTAAACATTAGGCATACCACCTACAAAAGAAAAAAAAAAAATCATCTTCCAGTCATTAAACTACTAAAGAACAGATGGTACAAAAAGGGTTGCATTTCAATAGAACTAGCTTTATTATTTTTTTTAAACAAAAGAAATGGTCTAAAAGCAAATACAGATATGTACCAAGGGATGGATGTGATCTGGTACTTACAAAGGAGCTGCTGTGTCATAAATGAAAACAGCATGTTAGGAGAAAAACAATTTCCAGGTGCTGTGTGCTTGAATAATCGGGAGATGCAAGTGCACTGAAGGAAGGTGCTCTGCCCAAGCAGTCAGCGTGAGCCCAGGGGAAGGAAAAGAAAAACCACCAGAGGTCCTTCCAGAGAACTACATGGTGGCAGCATGAGAACTGGCATCAACTCACAGTCTTCTCATTTTCCCCATTTTCTATAATTTTCCTCTTCTTCTCATCTGTTTTTTTCTTGAAGATGTTATTTCGGTAAAACTGAAGTTCTCTGATGCTTTCACTAATGTCATCAAGTGCCCTACAAGCAAACATACCACGCAGAGTTGAAACGTCCGAAACCCAGAGGAGATGGTCACCATTTGGCAAAGCGTAACTTTTTATAAATAACTTAAGAACAAGAAGAGCTACTGGAAATGCAACTATCTGACATCATCAAGAAGTGGAACATTTCAGCATAGCAAACTTAAGTGCTTTGTTTTTTAAAATATGATTAAAAAAAAAATTCTAAACTATAACAGATTAAAGTTTACCAAACTGTTCCATAAGATAGTGAGGTGTTCCACAGGGAAAAAAAAAAAAAGAATTCCGGGGTCAAATCAATTTAGGAAAACCTAGATTAAACATTTCTTCTTTTGAAGTTTTTTGCAAAGCATTTAATGTACTGATGTGTTGTGAATTCCCCAGAGGAGGTTGTACTATATACACAGTATTTCTAAAACTTAATCGACCACCTGTGTGGAACGCATATTAACAGCTCATGGCATGGAGTTTGGGAAACACTGCACAATACTTAATGACGTCCTGCACAAAATATAATCACGTACTCGAACGTAACTCGTGACTCCAGCATCATAATGAACATCAATTATCAGACAGTATCTAACCACAAAAGAGGATCTACCTCCTCTCTCGTGGTGATTTGTGCTATAATCAGTGGCAGCCTGCCTCCATCTAACAGCCTTTCTTCTCCTCCAACACGCTGTTTCTCATCTGTCGTAGTCTGAGAAATCAGGTAACCAAGATTATTAGAACAGTGTGCAAGTAAATCAATCTGCTCCGATTGTCAAGGGCCTCTTCTAGAGACCAAACTGCACAAACTTTAGTGCAAGAGCTTTAAGACAGTTATTTCTGTGGTTAAGGCAACAATTTTGCTTTCTTCCCAGGTCTCGAATAACCGGCAGAGAGCTGAAGCTGTCAAAAATACAGCCTCTGGCTAAATGAAGGTACACCACATCTTAGCCACAATACTGAAATCCAAAAAAAGATCTGAAAACCCAAGGTTCTTCTATAGCCCACTATGTGGCAACACCCGACCAATCCTGATGTGAGGCTATTTACAGTCATTAGTTATGCCATTTGGTGTGAATATCTGTACATTTCACTGTAGAAACAGCAATGTGTTCGATTATGAGGTGCTTCCTCAGGCCTTGCTAGGGGTATTACTACCTTTCTAAACCCGGAAAAATCCTGAAATCCAAAACACATCAAGCCCCAACTGTTTCACAAGAGGTATCCCAGACCTGTGTTATTGTGCTGTAGTCCATGAAAGCCCTGTGAAAACCATTAATGCCAGGCTCTTTAGAGCAGGGACTTGGTCTTCCTGTTTGGCTAGAACTGTACACGGTACACAGTAGGGGCTCGGTACATGGCTGAAACAAATGCCAGCTGCTACATCTCCCACCAGGTTTTATGTCCTTCCTCAGAGACTACAACACCAAAACGTGAAAGAGGACTCCAGATACACAAGTTCTTTAAATTCCTTGTGTACTTCAGCCTAAGGTTGCAGACATTGAAAGAAACAATCTGAAAAACTACAAAGTGTCTAAGTGAGGCTAACTGTGTTGCACAACTGTACACAAAGTGTTCTAATTTTAAATGACTACAAATCCATACGCTTGATGGGAAGAAAATTATACTGCTCATTACTAGAAAAATCAGACCACTTCACATACCTACAAACTAAGTTATCTACAAGTTTCAAAACAGCAATAAAGACATTAAGACCATACATATCTCACAATGGCATGTTAGAACACTGACCAGAATTCCTGATAATCTTAGCAAGAGAAGGTTATCTTTATGTAATTGTCCTTTACTTTTCCCCCAAGGGAATAGAGACATTATTTCAAGCAGTCAGGAATTCAGGAGTTATGTGCGTGTCAGACGGCCAAGCACTTGGAAGGACCCAAACTTACCTGTGAGAAGCAGCCTTCTTTGGTGCAAATTCATATTCTTCTGGATACCAGCGTCTACATACAGCAAAAATGGAACTCTCAAAGGAAACTGTCTCAAATACACTGAATAATTACGTCCTTCAACTAGTTTAATAACTTTGTAAAAGGCATTTGGGTTGTGACTATCGAGTTACCTCCCTGTCTGGGACTCCACCTTCCTCCCTTTCCTCTCTTCATACTATAGGTTCTCTTTGGGCAACATCAACAATGTATAAGATAACTAAATCTGCGCACTCCAGCCCAGCCCTCTCCTGCGCTTGTGTCATGGATATCCAACTGCCGACTGGACATCTCCACCTAAAATCCACCAGACACTTCCACCTCCACACACACATACGGTCATACTCATCGTCCTCAACATCTCCCTTCCCCCATCGGCCAAATCTACTCTTCCTCTTATTTTCCCTTTATCTCTGATCAGTTCCATCATCCACCTAACAACCCAAACTAGAAAGGCGAGGAATCACTTTATACCTCCCTCCTTTTCCTCATGCCCCCATTCAAGCGCTCAATGCCGTGCTACTGACCCTCTCAAATGCTCGGCCTCTGCTCTCTGCCGCCCACTGCCATTTCCCTATAGCTCCTTCTTCTCTCTCCAAGATGGTGCAGGGGTCTTGCTCATCTCCCACCTCTTTTCTTACCACCTTCTAATCAGAATGATCTAATCACATCACCTTTACCTTCCAGCTCCCGCCTATCTTCATACCTCTGCCCATTCTCTGGAAAGCTCACTCCTCACCCTAAATACCTGGAAAACGGCCACTCTTCCTTAAATCTCAACTTGAAAGCTATTTTCTCCGGGAAGTTTTTGCTAACTCCCTATCTCCCTCACTCCAGCTGTCTCTGCTCCTTCACTCGTGCCCGCAATATTCTACCCGCACTTTTCCCTAACAGACGTCATCACACAGTACGCTTCTCAGGCGTGTTTTTTACACATCTGTCAATTCACTGGACTGTAAGCACTTGAGGGCTCTGCATCTGTATGTTCCCAGCACATAGGCCAATACGTGGCGCAGAAACTGGGAGCTCAATAAATTTTCCAGATTAGTGGAATTTATACGGAAGATTTGTGATGTTCTTTCTCCCAATTCTCACCAGTTCAAGAGACAATGGGATGAGGAAGTTATACACCCACCTGGCCCCCTCAGTTCTACACCTTTATTCAATTACTCTACAAATTCTCAAGGAAGACATGCTAAATGAGGCAGTTGAATGGATCCTAAATATAGCCCTTACCTGCACAGCTCTTTAACAGTGCTCACGTCAATTATTCTATAATGAAGATGTTTCATGAACTGGGGCATGTATTTGTCAAGAAACTTCTTATCTGCATGAACTGAATTTCCTAGAAAGACACGAAGCATACCGCATCTGTGTATTTCTAGTAGTATACAAAAGGACATAAAAATTCATAAACTGTATTTAATTGGAGGTGATTGTTTTAAAGAATTCAAACAATTCCTCAAAGCATCTCAAAACTTCGAAATTAGGTTTGAGTGTATCTGATTAGATTACAAGTGCAGATTTCAGAGTATTTAGACAGTTTAACTCATAATAAATTTGTAAATGGCCTCTTTATGGACAAAAGGATGAATCTATCATTCCACATACTTAAAATAAAGCTCAAATGTGTAACTTCTTTAGATAATACCACATGCACAAATTTTCTCCCAGTATCACAAAATCTACACCACTAACACTAAAAGTTTAACTGTAGGTAAACTCATAAGTAGATAAGCATTTATTTACATTTCAATTTCAATCAACCATAACCACATTCGTGTTTCCACACAGTAATTTATACTAAAAACACTAAATTTTAAATAAGAACTTTAGAACAGACGCCAGCTGCATTGGCTAGGGGGAAAATTTATACAATACATGCTATAGTACTTAAAGTCAAAACTTTTTAATGACTATTTAAGGAAAATGTTAGTTATTATACCAGCTTACATATACAAATACAAACACACAACCACAGGACATTAGCCTCCCTTTGACAATGGCAGTCCTTCCAAAATCCTAGCAGAACTGGCCTAGTTTCTTTAAAAAGTCAATGTCACAAGGGGAAAAAAAGATAGGTGCGCATTTTAGATTAAGAGACTAAAGCGACATGATAACCAAATGAAATGCATGAGTCTTGACTGAATCCTGGTTAAAAAGCAAATAGACATTTCGGATGTGGACTAGATATCAGATGATGTTACTGAATTGTTTTTAATCGTCTTAAATGTGACAATCATATTGTGGTTACTTAAGAAAATGTCCTTATTCTTAGGAAATGCTGGGTGAACTATTTAGGGATGAAGTGTCATGATGCCTGCAATTTACTTTCAAATGTCCAAAAAAATAGACAGATAAACATGGCACGAGGTGAACAACTACTAGATCCAACTTTTCTGTATATTTGAAATTTTTCCATAATAAAAATAGGTGGAAATTTTTTATTGAGTTAATCTGGGCATCCCAGATCTCATGTCAGGTTTCGGGGCATTTTCCCCGATATTCATGTATAACTTATCCAAGGAAATTTGAGCAACAAAAGTAAGATGGATAATCCCAATCAGGGTTAAGTGGAAGGCACGATGATCCTGGCTGATCGTTCTGGAACCGCAGTCTCTTGAACCACTACGATGGAAGACTATCTACAAGGCAGACATAGGACTGGATTTTACCTGCAAGTGGACAGAGCCCCGGAGGAGTCTGCTGTCGTACAAAGGACAGAAATTCATACTCTGCCTGCTGCAGTGTCATTGTACTCTCCTTCACTGCTTTGGTTAGACCAGACTGCAAGAGAGAATCCCCAGCCCCACCAAGACACATGAAGTCAGTTTTCAAAGGCATCCAGATAGGAAACTTCACTTCTAAAATGGGCAAATATAACCACAGATGGACCATTTACAGAGCTCAAGTTCACACTGAAACTGCCATCGTGGCACCGATTTTTTTCTTAAAGAATCCAAGTCAAATAAGCTATGTTCCTGATTGTTAATAGCATTTCCACACAGTCAGAAAAGATGGTGCTCAAAGTCCAAGGATATAACCTCTGGGAAGAAACAACTTAACAGGAGAGCAGCATTCTCCCTTCTCTGAAAGTTGATGTCTAACCTTATCCAAAAGACTGACTTGAGCAATACTTGATAATCCGCAATGTGCTCGTGACAGACTGAATGCAGAAGAGGAAAAAAGAGGACATTCAGGAGAAGATGGTCTCGAGAGGTCCCAAAGATGAAAAGTGAACAAGCAAGCAGTTTCCCAGGCTTGCCAAGCAATCTTCCTCTACCCCTTTTATGGTAATGTTACCTTCCCATGATGCTCCTTACACCAGTCTGACATGCTGTCCAGTAACTCATCTGGCTGTTTTATAATCAGGTTAGGACCCTGTGGATAGGAAAAGCTGTCAGTCATCCAGAATCAATGGGGATAAGCTTGGTTTCTGAGTTTAACTGCTTTAAGAATTACATATATATACTAGAAAAGGGAAGAAAGGTGAGGGACTTTGTTAACTCTAAAAGTGGTTCTCATTCATTCCAGCACTATTTATGACAGCAAAAAATAATGAACAAACACACACATAACACAGCCGAAAACTGAAATGCCTATCAACAGAGGACACAGGTATCCACCAAGGGTCAGCAAACTATAGCCCCAGCCTGTGGCTTTTTTTTTCTTTTAATTGCCAGCAAGCTAAGAATGATTTTTACATTTGTAAATGGTTGTAAAACAAACAAATATGGGGCAGAGAGGTACGTGGCACTCTAAGCCTACAATATTTAATATTTGGTGTTTTTTAGAAAAGGTTTGCCAACCCCTATGAAAAGTGTCTATACTGCCAAGTGAAAAAAGCAAATTGCAGAACAGTGTATGCATGCTTATGAGTTCACTTATACTTGTTTTAAAAACAACACACGTTGGGCTTCCCTGGTGGCGCAGTGGTTGAGAGTCCGCCTGCCGATGCAGGGGCCACGGGTTCGTGTCCCGGTCCGGGAAGATCCCACATGCCACAGAGCAGCTGGGCCCGTGAGCCATGGCCGCTAAGCCTGCGCGTCCGGAGCCTGTGCTCCGCAACGGGAGAGGCCACAATAGTGAGGGGCCCGCGTACCGCAAAAAA
Source organism: Aethalodelphis obliquidens (assembly GCF_003676395.1). Lineage (NCBI taxonomy): Eukaryota > Metazoa > Chordata > Mammalia > Artiodactyla > Delphinidae > Aethalodelphis > Aethalodelphis obliquidens. The sequence continues at coordinate 9,655,506 of NW_020837990.1, forward strand.
AAAAAAAAAAAAACAAAAAAAAAACACATTTGTATATGCATAGAAAATACTAAGAAAATACATAAAAGTTGGGAAGTGGGATGAGACAGGAGAAGAACAGCACAAAAAAACAACTTACTATACATAATATTTTGCATAAAGCTATACTGTTTACTTTTAACAGTATTTTCACATTAAAAAGTTCAAAAAGTAATTGGTGACACGTGAAAGATTAAAAAAAAAAGTGATGCTGTAATTCTCAGCTCCACTTAATAGAACATTCAACTGTGAGTCAGAATCCCAGCAGCAGCAGAAGCTCAACTTGTGGCATTAAAACAAGTCACCTTTGGCTTAGTTTTACCTTCTGTACCATGGAGATAACAGCCCCCGCAAGCCCTTCCCTCACGGGGATGTTAACAGGATAAAAGAAATTACAGAGATGAAAGTTCTCTGAACTCTCTGGGGAAAAAAGATTCTCTAAATTCAAGGTATGGTTACTACTAAAGCGGTAAAAGTACTTTGCAATTAGTGAGAGGAATGGCAAGAATTTGACTAAAATATGCCTGACAACTACAACTAACAAGGAGTTTTAGCCAAACAAGAAAACTGGTGACGGCAATCTCCATGAAGAAGAAAAAATTTGCTCTGATAACCTATGTTGTTTTGGTTTTTTTTTTTACTGAAGTATAGTTGATTTCCAATGTTGTGTTAATTTCTGCTGTACAGCAGAGTGATTCAGTTTTACACACATATACATTCTTTTTTATATTCTTTCCCATTCTGGTTGATCTCAGGATATTGAATATAGTTCCCCGTGCAATACAGTAGGACCTTGCTGTTTTGATAACATATTTTTTAAAAAACCGAAAACCTCATATTGCAAAACACAATTCTAACAAACCACGATGGAAAAAGCCAACGACTATCAACTTAAGGCTATTTAACTTACTCTAGATTCCAGTTTGGCACACTAAGCTACTTACAGAAAAATTTCCAGGTGGGATGTCTGTTCTAGCATAAAACATTTTCCTCAGACTCGTATACAAGAATAAAACATATATTCCACAGAACTGACACTTCAGTGCTAACTGCCCCTAAGCAATTTTTTCTTTTTAAACATCCTTATCCTCAAAAGAATAAAGATGCAGACACAGGGAATGGACTTGAGGACGTGGGGAGGGGGAAGGGTAAGCTGGGATGAACTGAGAGAGTGGCATGGACATATATACACCACCAAATGTAAAATCGATAGCTAGTGGGAAGCAGCCGCATAGCACAGGGAGATCAGCTGGGTGCTTTGTGACCATCTAGAGGGGTGGGATAGGGAGGGTGGGAGGGAGACGCAAGAGGGAGGAGATATGGGGATATATGTATAGCTGATTCACTTTGTTATAAAGCAGAAACTAACACACCATTGTAAAGCAATTATTCTCCAATAAAGATGTTAAAAAAAAATCCTTATCCTCATTAGACTGGGTCTATTTACAAATGCCACCCTCATGTGCAGCTGTGTGACTACAGACCTCGATTTCCTCCAGGGTACATATCAACTAACTGGTCCATTAAACTGTCAGTATTTCACATTGTATCAACAGTCTAAGGGAAAAACTCTTCTTCAGACAAGGGTAAGCAGGGCTGGTAAATAAACACACTTCTCTTCACTATTCATATCTAGGAAATTCCAAGTGACAGGAAAAAACAACCAAACCTAAAACTCAAGGTTTATATAAAAGTTATTTTGTTTGTTTTGTTTTGGAAAAAAAAGAGGTAGTTGCTACAGTGAGATACAAAGTCTCACGATTCCCCTCCAGCTGATGTATCAGGAGGTACTCCAAGATGTATGCCTGGTACTCCATGAAAGTAGCAATTCATCTAAAATGGTTCCTCCCCTCTCTTACCTAACCAGGAAAATAAGTAGAAGTCTTAACTGTAGACTTGTGAAATTTATCCAGTGCCAGTAGCACATCAATCCGACCCTCTGGAAACTTATTTTAACAAAACTGTCTTTCCCCAAAACATCCCTGCTGTGTTCCTATTCTAGAGTTTTTCACCACCTCCAAATACTGCTGACAGTTAGTCAGGGCCCAGGATTTCACCCTCTACCAATCAGACGTTCTCATATGCTTATTAAATGCTTTGTGAGTGGCCAAAAGGCAACAGGTGTGTTTTATTTGTTCTGCTTAATGTTTCAGTTAAAAGCAGCATGTTAAAACCTTAATCATGCCCAATATGTCAACAGGAGGATAGTTTATGATTCTGTATCAACAGAAATTCTAAAATCTTAATATAGATCTAGACGAATCACAGGTCCTAGCTGAAAACGTAGAAACTGGATATATGGAGTTATAAGCTAAGCTATATATAAGCTAAGATGATAATATAAAGAAGTCAACTTTGGCATGAGTCACCAATCCTGGTGGGACCACAGTCGAGTGTCTTATTGGTTGGGAGCACTTTGCTCAGACTGCTTGGGTCGAACTCCTGGCTCTCCCAATCACTAGCCAGGTGGCCTTGGGCAAATTACCCAACAACTGAATGCCAAAGCGTCTCTCTATACATAGTGAGTATAACAGTACCTACCTTATAGGTGCTGTGAGGATTAACAGTGAATACATGTAAAGCACTTAGAACTGTGCCTGGCACACAGTAAGCTCTTAGCAAATGATAGCATTTATAGTTCCTAATTTTGGGCAGTACTATAGAAAAATACTAGGCTCTGAGATGGATTACTCTGGTTCTAGTACCAAGCCCACCATGACCTAGAACATTATTTTGGACCTTAATCTACAGGGACCTCAGTTTTCTTATTTTTTAAATAAAGAGATGGGGCGGGGTGCACCAATCTTTAGATTTCCAAAGTACACTCTAAACAGTATGGTTGTATTACAAGGCATAACCTACTTCAGCCAAAATGTTGAGATCAGAGTCAGTTATCAGACAGGCCATCTCAATAATCTGGTCCTTCTCAATGTCCAATCCTGTCATCTGCAATAAAAAATACATCACACACACAAAACCGTCTTTCTGGCCTACTGTATCCAAGTTTATTTAACAGGACATCCCTCAATCACATTCAATTTATATCCCACAGCCAGGATAAAAGAGACAATAATGCTCCTTGAGCAAGTCCTCAAGGCACTCATTATGAGTTATTTATTCAATAAACATTTACCAAGGGCCTGCTACATGCCAGGCATCACAGTCCTACTCTGGGGCCGATGCAAAGTAAGCAAAATTGAGTGCTGACAGCGTTCAATTTTGGAAGAGTTAGATAACTAACATCACTACATCTCTGCAGAGTTTACAAAGTTTTTATGTTCACTGCACCACTTGATCTTCATCACAATCTAGTGTTATGATCCCCATTTCATATATGAGAAAACTGAGGCTCAAGGGAGAGGGGAGTCCTTGGCTGAGTATGGAAAACCTAAAGGGATCAGAACTGGGTTGTAGTCCCAACCCCGACCTTCACTAACTGCGCGACCTTGAATGAGCTGAGTCCTCTCTCTGGGCCTCAGTTTTCTCCTTTAGGGAACGTGGGGTAAGGCTGAGTCATCCCCGGGGTCCCGTCTAGCTCTAACAACCTAGGGTTCTGGGAGACTGGGCAACTGGGGTCTAGCACAGCCGCTGTGCGCACCCCTACCACCGTGACCCTGAGTCCATCAGAGGGTTAGGGAGGTCCACATCTGGGCGGAATTGGGGGCTAGGGCAAGCCATATGGATGACTCCACCCTCTGGAAAAGAAACCCCACAGTCCGGCACAGTCCCCAACACCCGCAGGACTCCTGCCCCCCCCGACCTGCCCCGCGCCGTCCACAGCCGGGAGGCGCTCACCTGCCACACCTGAGACCCAGACACTGCCACTCTCCCCGGACAGGCTCGGCTACTCTGTCCCACGCGCGAAACCTCACTCGCCTCCCCTCACGCCCCACCGCCCTGACTTACCTCCAGGTCTACCCAGACCATCCGCTGAGCCATGCTCTCCCCCACCGCCATGGCTGCGCCAGCTTCACGGACACCCCACGCCCCGAACGGCCCTCGAGTCCCACCCACACCTCGCAACAGCCTGGAACCCAGGGAGCCGCCTAGCATCACCCGGCACAAGCCGCCACGGCCCCAGCCTCTCAGCCGGCGCTGGCGCAGGCGCGATGGTCACTAAACGTCGCAAACCCGCGGGGAGGTGCAGGAGCAAAAACCTCAAGTCCCAGCATCCAGTGCGCCGGCTGGCCCTGAACAGTCCGGCTTAGCTGCCGAATGGGATGATGGGACTTAGAGTCTTGCCTGCTGTTGCGCCTGATATCCCCGCCCCCGCCACGTGTTTTCGGATGTTACTGGACGCGCATGTTTTTCAGAACTAAGTTTATTCGTTTTCAGGAGTTATTTCCTGAATTTGGATTAGTTGTAAATCGCCTAGTTGAGGAAGAACTGTCTTAGTTTGTTAAGTCGGAAGAGACCTGGTTACCTTTTTTTTTAATGTATCTTTTTTTCTTTTTTTCCCCCTTCTTTTTAATTACTTGCAACTCCACACACTGGGTATTTTTCTCATTTACATGAAACAGCAGGGCGGTGTGCTTTTTTTCAGTCCAGAAGACCATTTCCACTATCAACAAGTCCTTTAGAAATCCTTAAATGAGATCTTATCCAAGAGATCACTTAGCACGCTGTAGGTGCTGACTAAAAAGTCCCTTTCCTTCATAGGCAAAGGGTTACTTCTTATTCCTTACACAGGGGCTTGCCGTGGCCTGTGTTTCAGTTCAGCTGTTAGATGTCAGTGGTAATGACTTCCTAGTCCACCCTTACAAGTTTTCAAGGTTAAATCTCGTCCGTGTATAACGAATCTATGTAGCAAATTAAGTTAAAATGAACTAAAAACAGCTTTGCTCGCTCTGCAATCTGCTTTGGTTTTGATCAAAGTATTTTTAATCTCCTCCACTAACAGCTATAGTTTCCATTATTTCCACGAGTAGAGATGGCCACCAACAAGATCTTTCGACCCTGGAGTATCAAATTGCATTGAGTCTCTTAAATCTTTGGCTATTCAGTGGCAAGTCGGGGTGCTGAGTGCGACATTGTCACAAACATTTGGTCTCAGCCTGGAATTATACCCTCTGTGTATTTTTCTGAAAGCCGTATTGCCACTAATTACAGAGCTGGTGGTCCACCGTATAGTAATTCATACCTCATGAGCTGGTTTTGTGAGAGAGAAACTTTGTTTCCTAGTAAGAGCTGTAAGAATAATGCAGTGTCCTGGATTTCACCTTCAACTTCTCAGGTACACCCAGCCCACCACCTTCCAGGTCACAGAGGAAATCTCTTCCAAGCGTCATCAAATCGTGTGCAGTTTTATGTATACACACACACACACACACACACACACACACACACACACACACACACAATGGTATATATTCTAACTGCACTGCCTGATGAGTCACATTGTTTTGCTTTAGCTTTTTACTCACTTGTAGCCTACTTTATAAGAAATAGTCTACAAAAAGTAAAAAAAAAAAATTAATAAAAATAAAATAAAAAAAATAAGTAGTCTACATTTCTTTTGTAGTTTTTTCTTTGTTTTAAACTTGATTCATAGAAAGTAGAATCAGTTGAAGTATATAAACTTTTATCAATTGTGCTTTTTATCCTCTGGAAGCATTGATAAATTTTCAAAGAACACCTTTTGTTTTCAAAGTTACTACTGGAACATGGATCAGTTTTATCACAATTTACAACTTAGGAAATGCTATTTACATTAAAGAACTTGTATCCTGAAAACATGCTCGTAATTTAAAAATATTGGGGAGTTAAAATTATGTGTGGACTTCTTTGAAACAAGTTTTCATAGTAATGTACTTTCATTTTAACATAAAGACACACTTTAAATGAATGGTATTATAATGTAAGGAGATTTATAGTTTATTGGATTTTGTGTATAATAACATTTGATTGGTAATCTTAAAGGTTATTGTCCCAAAGCAGAACAATGTACGCATCAAATTCACAAATCGAAACCATGTAAATAAGAGGGAGGGCAGGGAGTTCGCTGGTTAGGTTTCTGGGCTTTCACTGCCATGGCCCTGTTTCAATCCCTGGGCAGGGAACTGAGATCCTGCAAGCCGCGTGGCCAAAAGGAAAAGAGGGAGGGCAGACAGAAGAACATGGGGCTCTAGAATCTGAAAGCAGCCTTGTCCCACAGTGGACTCATTTCGTTCCCTTTTCCTTTCACAACAGAATTTATCTTAAAGCCACACCACTCTGCTCAGAGACTTTGCTTTTTCAATTCTGTCATGAACCTATAAAAACTGCTTTTGTTAATTAACAAGGGTAAAATGCCGATAAATCTTGTTCTCTAAAATCATAGGCTATGAGAAACTTTGCTGTTTGAAGTCATTTCAGAGAGAAGAGCTCCTCTTAAAGAATCTGGGCCATGTGTGTCACTTTGATACAGAGAAACTACCTCGATTTCCAACCCAGGGGCAGAGATTCAGATAAGAGGTTTCCAGACACAGCATTCCACATTTATCTTAAATTTATAGTTTCTAAGGAAACAGGACCTGAGTCAGCTTTTCAACACTGCTGGTAGTCAGACTGTGATGTTTCTGGTCCCTCTGGGCTTAAGGTCACAAGGGTGGAGGTAAGCACAGCAGCTCCGCTAGACCCCCACTTGCCCAGCCTCAAGGGCCCCAGGTTGTTAGAGCTAGATGGGACTCTGGCGATGATTCAGCCTTACCCCACATTCCATAAAGGAGAAAACTGAGGCCCAGGGTGAGAGAGGATTCAGCTCATTGAAGGTCATGCTGTTAGTAAGGATCTGAGTTGGGACTACAATTCAGTTCTGATCTGTTTCTAACAAGACATGGCCAAGGCTACACAAACCCTCCCCTTATTTAAAGATCACTACTTCTTTTTTAAGCGTTTGTGTTGTTTTTTTTTTTACTTTGTGTGTGTGTGTGGTAAAATATACATACATAAAATTTCCCATTTTAGCCATAATTAAGTCTGCAGTTCAGTGGCATTAAATGCATTCATATTGTTGTGCAACCATCACCACCATCCTTCTCCAGAACTTTTTCATCTTCCCAAACTGAAAATTCCATACCATTAAATACTAATTCCCTGTTTCCACCCATGCCCCTCTCAGCCACAGGCCACCACCATTTCACTTTCTGCCTCTGTTAATTTGACTGTTCTAGGTACCTCATATAAGGGGTATCATACAATATTTGTCCTTTTGTGTCTGGCTTATTTCACTTATCATAATGTCCTGAAAATTCATCCAAGTTGTAGCATGTGTCACAATGTCCTTCCTTTTTAAGATCAAATAATATTCCATTGTATATATTTACCACATCTTGTTTATCCACTCATCACTCAATGGACACTTGGGTTGCTTCCACCCTTCGACTACTGTGAATATTTACATGGATTTTAATTTTATTTTTTTATTGCTGCTTTCTTACCCGGACTTCCCCAGCCCTGCTTTGATTCTCTCAACTCCTGGGCAGAGATTACTGTGATAATCAAACCAGAGGTAACCCCTACTTCCCCTGGTTCTTCTTTAGAATCATCCAAGCCCTATTTTCATTTATTTATTTATTTATTTATTAATGTTTTATTTATTTTATTTTATTTATTTTTGGCTGCGTTGGGTCTCGGTTGCTGTGCGCGGGCTTTCTTCTAGTTGCAGCGAGCGGGGGCTGCTCTTCGTTGCGGTGCATGGGCTTCTCACTGCGGTGGCTTCTCTTGTTGTGGATCACGGGCTCTAGGCGCATGGGCTTCGGTAGTTGTGGCGGTGGGCTCAGTAGTTGTGGCGCATGGGCTCTAGAACACAGGCTCTGTAGTTGTGGCGCACGGGCTTAGTTGCTCCGCGGGATGTGGGATCTTCCCAGACCAGGGCTCGAACCTGTGTCCCCTGCATTGGCAGGCAGATTTTTAACCACTGCGCCACCAGGGAATCCCCAAGCCCTATTTTTAAAAGTCTTTTCCTACTCCCTCTTAGGAGAGACCCCTGGTTCCTCATGTTAGCTGTTACAGCAAGTTCATAAACCTAATGTTGTTACAAACATGTCCCCAGTGAGCTTTATCTGATATGCTTTATCACCATCCTATTAAACTTGACTTTAATTTCCAGGATACAATAATTTTTATACTTGTAGAGGACGAGCACAGAGCCATATAGTAATGGTAGTAATACTAGTTAGTAGTCATTCTGGCTGTTTCTCTTTGCATCCGAGCAAAGGTTAAACAAAACCCACCATCACCACCATTATTTCTTTTTGCCTTTCTCCCTTCCTATTTCATGTTATCAGTTTCTCCAGGTTTGGGGTTGGTTTTCTCCATGAGCTTTGTAGGCAGTGGGTCCTGGAGGCTATTGGACAACAGAGACTCTTTGGTGAGGGAAGGTCTGGTATCCTTAAGGGCAGCCCTGGCTGGTTGCCCAGCAGCAGTGCAACTGGGGACCAAAGAGGGTGCTCTGTGGTCCCCCCACCAAGGCCAGTCTCCTTACCCTGCTCCTGAGTCAGCCCTTCCTGATTAGCATGAGTAATCTGATCCTTGCTGGTTATCTAGGGTTTCCTCACACTCCCTGAAAAGTACCGTCTGAGATGTTTTGGCCTCATCCTCCCAAGTGCCATAAAAGTTAACAGATTTTTCATAGATATCTTGAACTCTAAAAAAAAAAAGAACAAACCTGCAAACTGTCCTACAGTTTTTAAATGTCCTATAAAGTATTTTTAAATAGGCAGTAAATACCTCATGAACACCTGTTTGGTGATAGTATCTCTTCTTTTCCTGCTTTGTGATACTTTGTCTTGAGAAATGTTGACATCATGTTCACTGCTGATAACTGATAACTGTTGTTTACTTCCTTCTGGTGATATTGGGGAGGAATAAAGGATGCTAAATCTTTTGCCTTTTACACTCTATCACTGTAAAAAGTTCAAGCCAAATATAAAATATGCCTTGTAGGTCTTCCCTGGTGGCACAGTGGTTAAGAATCCGCCCGCCAATACAGGGGACATGGGTTCGAGCCCTGGTCCGGGAAGATCCCACATTCCGCGGAGCAACTAAGCCCATGCATCACAACTACTGAGCCTGTGCTCTAGAGCCCGCAAGCCACAACTACTGAAGCCCGCGTGCCTACAGCCATGCTCCGCAACAAGAGAAGCCACCGCAATGAGAAGCCCAAGCACCGCAACGAAGAGTAGCCCCCGCTCGCCGCAACTAGAGAAAGCCCCCGCATAGCAACAAAGACCCAACGCAGCCAAAAATAAATTAATTCATAAAAAAAAATTACACCTTGTACAAAACGGACACGCTATAGGTTTTCATGAAATTTGATGTTCATCTTACCTCAATGTAGTCCAATAAACATTTTGTATGATACATGATATTTAATACTGAATACTTAGTATGTATCAAACACTGTGCTAGAATGCCAGAGGAAAAATACATTTATTAAGCTGACATTATACCAGACACTAGAAGTATTTAAAATATTAATGGTTCATTTTAGGTTTAGAGTTGTATTTTTCTTGTTGTTGTTTTAATAAATTTATTTATTTATTTATTTTTGGCTGCATTGGGTCTTCGTTGCTGTGCACGGGCTTTCTCTAGTTGCAGCGAGCAGGGGCTACTCTTCGATATGGTGCGCGGGCTTCTCACTGCAGTGGCTTCTCTTGTTGCAGAGCATAGGCTCTAGGTGAGTGGGCTTCAGTAGTTGTGGCACGTGGGCTCAGTAGTTGTGGCTTGCGGGCTCTAGAGCACAGGCTCAGTAGTTGTGGTGCACGGGCTTAGTTGCTCCGTGGCTTGTGGGATCTTCCTGGACCAGGGCTCGAACCTGTGTCCCCTGCATTGGCAGGTGGATTCTTAACCACTGCATCACCAGGGAAGTCCCTGTTTTTTAGTTTTTGTTGTTGTTTTTGCAGATAAGGAAACAGCTTTAATTTTTCCATCTGTAAAATGGATGGTATGAAGACTAAATAAACACATAGAGAATATCTAATACATTATATAGTAGGTGCTCATTTAATGTATTTTTGTACAAAAATCAGGAGATACAAAATTTGATACAAGGGAGATCATGCCAATGCTTTAAAGAATTAGAGAGTCATACTGGGATATAGGGGAGAAGGATTCATTTTGACCAAAGAGGTGCAGGATGGAAATTGGATTAGATCCTGAAAGAAGAGAACTTTGACAACACATATTATGGGTAAGAAAATCCCAGAGAGATAGAACATTTTGGATCTAAGCAACTAGAATGGTTAGCCTTTATAGTGAGAGAGAAACCAGTTGAAGAGAACAAATTACAGAAAGAACAAGTAAGAGTTGATGAGTTCCATTCTGGAAAGGTTGAAGTTTCACTTTGGACAGGTTCGAGTTGCAATTCAAGGGACACAACTAAGTAGAGATATCTAGCAGGCTGCTGGGACAAGGGCAGGGATAGAGACATGCACTTGGAGGTCATCTACATAGAGGGAGTAGCTGAAGGCTAGGGGAGAGGAGAGTGCAAGTTGTCTGCAAAATACCTTAGGCCCAGGCCGACCTTGAGGATTTTAAGTTTTTGCAAATTTAAGAATCTAATTAGCATGTAAGGAGGATCCCCAGCTTGATTTGTGTATGTTGGCACCTATTGAATAAACTGGTGTAGCAAACCTACCAGAAGTTTGTTTCTTGGAAGGGTAAGGAGTATCCTGGGAGAGAAATCAGCTAACAGAAAAAGCAACCAGAAACAAAGAGCACAGTGCAGCACAAAAGCTGACAAAGTAAGAGGAAGAAAAAGAAGAATTCTGACAGAACAGCAACTATCAGTAGTAGATTTGTCTCCTGGCTTATTCCCTACTTGACTCATGTCTAAAGAACAGAGAGGTATTCTAAAATAGCTTTTTCAATGAAAAGCACATTAATAATGGTATCACACAACCCTACTTGAGTTCTCTGCTAGCACACACACACACACACAAAAAGCAAAACTGAAGCAAGACAGTTATAGAGATGGGGAGCAGAGAGGAATGTTTCTTCTCACTCCTGATATTTCCTTCCATGTGGAGGAAGTACCACTGGCATAACAGTTCTGGCCTCTTGTACCCGGCCTCTCTTATTTCTCCATAAAAAGTGGGGTAAAGTTTCAAGATTTAGGACAGATGTTAGACATGCACAGCCCAGCACAACAAAGGCAGTATTTTGGGAGTGGGTGGACCTGTTTAGGAAGCCTTGAAATACCTGGGTAGGAGATTTTGCAGAGAGCTGAGGTCCCGCGTTTCTCAGGCAGAGAGCAACAGAAAGTTGTTTCCTTCTGTCAGTGTGACCTCATTTGCACCCACACAACAGTTGAGATTTAACCACCTCCCTGTGGTACCAGTTGACCTGGTGATCTCTGTCTTGATAAAAAGCTTAAATCAAGTAGTAATTGTCATTGCAGCCAAACAAACAATTCTATAATTTTGAATAGTCCAATGTCAATGCCACATTACTGGACAAAAGACTATGAATATGAATATTCAGTGTGGGCCATGTATAATGAAAAAGAGAATAGGCTTTGGAACCATACTAGCTGAATTCAAACCCAACCTCAGCTCATTCCTATCCATACATCCTTAAACAAGTTGACTCTAATCTCTCTGAGATTCATTTTCCTCCTTAAAATAGTAATAGCAGGACTTCATCTGAAGAATTACTACAAAAGTTTGAGGTAACATGCATAAAGGCAGCACAATGCCTTGCCCATGGTGGGTGCTTAATAAATAGTATAAATAAATCATTGTTATTATTACTTAATAAGCCCACTCCACTCACCATTTTAGAAGCATGGATCATTTCTGATCATGTAGGCAGTGTTTGAGAAAACAGACTGTGGCAGAGACTGATCGTCATCTAGCAAATATGCAGCTATCTTTAGAAGCATCTTCATTAACAACATGTTTCTTGGTTTTAACAGGGCACTTTGCCGTCCTTGTGGCTGGGTATAGACATGTGACTAAGTTCTGGCAAATGATATTATGGAATTTCCAAAAGATTTCTTCAGGGAATTGATATAAGTTGGAGGTGTTATTTTACCCTTCCTGGTTACCTGGAATTTTGATGTGGTGGTGAAGGCCCAGGTTCTCTCTTGGAACATGACGTGATCTTGAGCATGGAACTAGTGGTGAGGATGGTGAAATAGAAAGATGGGAGCCACCTTGGTCTCTCTGTGCATGGTAACTTAAGGGAACTTCCATACTAACTAGAAACTTGGTATAGGTGAAAGAAAAACCCCTATTATGTTAAGCCACTATTTTTGAACTTTTGTTTTTTTGTAACCTAATGTAATCCCCGACTCTTACAGAAGAAGTGGTGGGTAACGAAAGGAATTTAGAAAGACAGATAACTGTTGGTCAAAATGATAGGAAGAGGTTCAAGAAAATGCAGCATTACAGATGCTGAATAAAATTATTTTAAGGTAGGACCAAAAAAAAGATTAATGTAAAATTTTCTCTGCCATTTGAGCCATTACCCCTGCCCCTTTAGTGTGCACTATGCATCTGCATTATACATTAACCAGATCTCCTTAGAAGACACAGGAATGTCTACTAGCCAAAAAAAAAAAAAGGAAAGAAGCAATTTCCTCCTAGTGAAACCATGCACCTCAGACTGGGACTTGAACCGATGAGGCCAGGACTTGAACCCAGCCAAAACCCCATGGTCTTCCAACTGAGATCATACACTTGGTTTCAGGACTTAATGAAGCTCAGGTTCCTGATATCTCATCGCAGAAGGAATTCAGCGAGAGACAAAGTAATAGGTGAGAAGTGAATTTATTTAGAGAGAAACACTCCACAGAGTGTAGTCCATCTCAGAAGGCGAGAGTGGCATCAGGGTATGGGGTTGTCAGTTTTCATAGGGGTGGGTAATTTCATAGGTTAATGAGTGGGAGGAGTATTCCAGCTATTTCAGGAAGGGGCAGGGAATTCCAGGAATTGAGCCACCGTCCACTTTTTTATCCTTATGGTCGGCCTTAGAACTGTCATGGGACCTGTGGGTGTGTCATTTAGCTTGCTGATGTGTTACAATGAGCATGTACTGAGGCTCCAGGTCTAGTTGAAGTTGACTTGTCTGTCATCTTGGACCCATTTGGTTCTACGCAGTTTATGTCATGTCCTCAGACTATGTCATTCTTTCAAAGGTTGTGCCCTGCCCCCTTCCCTCCTGTTTCATTAGTGCCAGCAAGGTAATGTTACCAAATTGAAGCTTGTTGAGGCAAGGAATAGAGACTTTATTCAGAAAGTCGGGCATCCAAGAAGATGGTGGACCAGTGTCCTAGAGCACCATCTTATCAGGGTCTGGATGTTAGTTTCTTTTATAGAGCAGAGATGGGGAGGAGGTGAGGAAGTAAAGTAAAAAGGCCATAAGTCTTGCAAAATACTCCTGGTTTTGGCCAGCCTCAGGGAGAGCATGTGTTATTTCTTCTTTTCTGCAGCCATTTACAGGTGAGCAGGGTCAGGGTGTTTCTCTGTGAGCTGAACAAAGGCACTTTAGTTTAACATTCAGGCAGAGGGGCAGGGTTCCCTGAGGCAGGCCATTATGTATGCCTATAGATATAGACAGAATAAAAGCAATGGAAAGCAAAGGTCAAAGTAAAAGAAACGGATCCAACATGGAGTCAGATTTTGTTCTTCCCTGTTACAGTAACTCCTTAGGTGATAACATTCCTTCCTTAATCCTATAAGGGATCACAATGATCACTACTCACCTTTTTGGACTATGTAAACTGTCAATATATTACTTTGACATATAGCCCTTTGATGTATATCCATTTGTCTCAAAAACTTATATGACTGTGCTTTGACCTCTAACAGGTGGAACAGTCCTCAGAGCTTTCTGAAAGACTGTATCCTGGGTTATAATGCTCAGGTTGGCTCAAATAAAACTATTTCTTTCTTAGAATGACTCTTGATTAATTTTTTTCATTGACACAGAAAATAAAGGAAGAAAATTTTGAATGAAGGTGTGAAGCCATTGGTATCAATCTCGGGATGAGGTCTGCAAGATGTCATTGTATTTGGTCATTAGAGCACAAAATTCTGCTGCAAACTTGAGAAACAAGTAAGAGAATCTGAAAGTTGAGAAAGTAGGTAATAAAGGCCCTTTCTTGATATCTTGTAGAGAATGGAAGAGAAGTAATAACAGAGAAAATGGGTTTGTTTAAAGAGTACAAGCTGATAGGAAAAAGGTCAAGAAGTTAAAGGGAAAGAGGTGGAGAAAGGCGTGAAGCTGAGAAAAGGATACAGGCAAAAGATTCTGGGAGAACAAAACATAAAAGCACAGTTGTTGAGATGAGCCTTAGAATGATCATTTTAACAAATGAAATCCTCTCCTTTGAATGAACACTGTTTTTCAAAATAATTCAATTGTCCTGACAAGATTTTTCAAACATAAGTGCTGACAACAGTAATTTTATTTCTACATGGTAAATTAAGTACCATCTTCAAACCCTTGCATTGAATTTTAAATACCCATAACAACACAGTATTTAATTTTGAAAGGGGAGAAATTTTGCAATAACAATAGCAACAACAACAAAACTTCATGTGGAAAGATAATTGTTGGGAATATTGTATCATTAGCTTAAATCAAATGGCCCTTCCATTTTTTAAAATTGTCATTAACAACAAATAAACTAATATATCAGAAGTATGTTCATGAAATCAGACTCTCTTCAGAGCTTATCATTTACTTTTGAATTTTAGTCATCTTGTGCCACAACTAAAAATTTTAATGACTTATTTGTTTCATCTAATTGCACACATTTGATTTTCTTTTACAAAAGTTATCAAAGTGATACTGCTAAATTTAAGCATTGCTTTTGTTAGGGGAACCATTGACTGAAACCGCCTGCCCTGGCCAGGCACAATAGTAACCCCTTGCATGAGTCATCTTACAACAGGATGTCCTGTTAAGGAATGAGGAACTAACAAGCTACCACCAACCAGAAGAATTCAGGAAAGGTCAAAAAGAGAGAGGAGACGCCAGTCCGTATGTCCTACCACCCTCCCAGAATTCTTCTCACTGGAATCTATCTTGATTAAGCCATGTGCGCACCACCAGGAAGGATCCTGAGGTGGAATGATTGGCCAGAGACAGCCTGGAAACGAATCCCATTACCATAAAACCCGAGACTGAGAGCCACGTGGCAGAGCAGTTCTCCCGGGTTCCCTGACCCTGCTGCTCTCCGCCCGGGCGCCCCTTTCCAATAAAGCCTCTTGCTTTGTCAGCACGTGTGTCTCCTTGGACAATTCATTTCTGAGTGTTGGACAAAAGCCCACTCTTGGGCTGTGGAAGGGATCCCTCCTTCTGAAACACTTTAACTGCAATCTCTACAAATTCCTCAGTACTATCTTGTTCCTGGCATTTATTGTATCTATTTTGCTTCCTATAAAAACAATAAGACATATGTACTGTATGTACCTCACATTAGAGAACACTTTGATTACTAATCCCAAATATCCTAAACAGAAAGACATCTTCCATTTCCTAGCAACTAATTTTGCACTGACCTTAAACTAGCCTTTGCATTCCATTCTAAAGGGAAAAGAAATAGACTAAAAAATTAATATATTATTTTCACTTGTATTGGCCACATCTAAACTGTTGTTTCTGTAACAGGGAAGAGCTAAATCGGACTCCATGCTCGATCTGTTTCTTTGACTTTAACCTTTGCTTTTCGTTGAGAATCCGCCTGCCAACGCAGGGGACACAGGTTCGAGCCCTGATCTGGGAAGATCCCACATGCCGCGGAGCAACTAAGCTCATGTGCCACAACTACTGAGCCTGTGCTCTAGAGCCTGCGAGCTGCAACTACTGAGCCCATGTGCTGCAACTACTGAAGCCCGTGTGCCTAGAGCCCATGCTGCACAACAAGAGAAGCCACCACAATAAGAAGCCCGCGCACTACAATGAAGAATAGCCCCCTCTTACTGCAATTAGAGAAAGCCCATGTGCAGCAATGAAGACCCAACACAGCCAAAAATAAATAAATAAAATATATAAATTTATTAAAAAAGAAAAAGAAGTAACTCCTTAAAAAGAGAGAGAGTCATGGACATATACACACTAACAAACGTAGTAAGGTAGATAGCTAGTGGGAAGCAGCCGCATGGCACAGGGATATTGGCTCGGTGCTTTGTGACAGCCTGGAGGGGTGGGATAGGGAGGGTGGGAGGGAGGGAGACGCAACAGGGAAGACATATGGGAACATATGTTTATGTATGACTGATTCACTTTGTTATAAAGCAGAAACTAACACACCATTGTAAAGCAATTATACCCCAATAAAGATGTTAAAAAAAAAAAAAAAAGAGAAGGGATAATATTTTAAAATATTAATGGCAATCCGAAACTAAAATCCACGTGATTGTGATAAAGCATTGGAGTTGGTCTGTATGCTGGTAGTGAGAGAGAAGCACCAAGGAGAGTGGCAGTATACTAAGGGTGTTTTCTTGGTGGGGTGCAGGGGAGTCAGAGATAATACTGTTGTGGTGGTGTTGCACAGTGTCATCTAAGCTGGAACTATGGTCCCCAGAATTCCGGTACATGTCTAGTTTCCATTTAGCTTTCGCATTGTATAGTCAAGAATTTGACTGGCCTTTGGTCCTGGTTTCTGGGAGGGAATCTCTAGATTCTCAGAATTTCCCAAGGGATAGGTGTGTCTTTGTTATTCATGGCTGTCGAGCCCCTAGATAGTTCCCGGACGGGGCTGGCCATACTGGAAAGATCAACCATGTGGTTAGAGGGTTAGGGCTCTGAGCCAAGTCATACCAATTCTACCAATTCAACCTCCATGGGGTGGGGGGCGAAGGTTGGGGGTTGGAGATTGACTTCAATCACATGGCCAAGAATTCAAGCCATCATGCTCGGGTAATAGAATCCCAATAAAACTCTGGACTCGAAGCTTGGCTAAGCCTCCTGGCTGGTAATACACGTTGATATGCCAGGAGTGTGACGCTTCCTGACTGCCTGGGGAGAGGACACAGAAACTTCCCATTTGAGACCCTCCCAAGGCCTACCCTATGTGTCTCTCCTTTTTTGTCTGGTTTTGATTTGCAGCCTTTTGCTATAATAAGACTGTGGCCATAAGTATAGCTCTTTCTTGAGTTCTGTGAGTCATTCTAGTGACTTATCAAACCTGAGGGGGTAGTGGGAACCCCCAAATTTGTAGCCAGTTGTTCAGAAGTGCAGGTGGCCTGGGAATCCAGGAGTCGCAGCTTGTGTCTGAAGTGAGGGCAGTCTCACAGAGGACTAAGCCCTCAACCTGTGAAGGTTAGCCTAACTCCAAGAAGTCAGTCTCAGAATTACAATGCAGTTCACAACAAGAGAAATTTGCTGGAGATCCAGAAGCCATAAGGGAAGCAGCAGCCATATATTCCACACTATGGAAGCTTGGTGGAGGGTGCCGGGCACTGTGGTACCTCATGCATGTTGTTGCTGACCTCCTGGCTCACCTTGTTGGTGTGGGGCAGCACCCAGCCTGCAGGCTTCAGGTCATACAAGTCATCTAAGGTAGAGAACGACAGACAGATACAGGCTCCATTATTTTTCCCCCCAGCAGCTTCCAGTTTGTCCCTGCTCCTGTTCTTGTTCAGCTTTCCTTCCCAACTGCTGGGCTGGCTAACTTATAATGACTTCAGGCCAATACCAGCGGCAGGCAACAAATTGTTCCACCAGCAATCACAATTGCGTCAACTTGAATCCCTATAATAAGTTCCTTATTCATTAATGCTCTTACTTCTGCCTCTCTGATTTTACCTTGACTGCCACAGCTGTTTCAGTCTATCCACTGATAGAAAATTATAATTTTAAATGTGATTGTTGAGAACTTAAGAAGAAGCACTACAGGAATAGAAACACTAGTGTTGTCAATCCTGACTTCATGCTACAAGCTTTTAAAAAAAATGCTGATACCACTCTCCTCCCCGGAGATTCTGGGGTAAAGTTTAGATGTTAAATTGTTTTCTGAAAGGTCCCTAGGTGATCTCAGCATGCACCCAGGGTTATGAAATGCTGCACTAGAAGGAAGAAAAAAAGCAAAGGAAAGGTAATCAATCTTACACACACACACAAGGAAGTTATAACAGAAATAAATCAAAACATATCTTAATACGAGAGTCACTCCTAAAATCAAGAAGTATTACAAATTAACTAATAGACTGACATAGCAGGCAAATATTAATAAAAATAAAGATGTGATATAGTAATATAATAGATAGAATTCATAGTTAATAGCATGAAAATGGATCAAGGATATTTACATTGATAAAAGTTATAGTACGTGTAAAGAGATGTCGTGTTTCTCTTTCTATCTGGCATAGCTTCAGGATACATAAAACAAAAACTGGGAGACCTACTCAGAGAAAATAACAAATTAAAATCATCTCTTTTAGAATTTAAAGATCAAGAAGAAAAAAAACATACAAGGTTTGAAAAACATAATTAACAGGACTTACCTACCATATTAGAAGCATGTTTAACTTTAACCCTACACAACTGATGTTCTCTATTCTTCCTGTAATAAACATCAAAGTCCCTGACATGCTGAAGGCTGGAGGCTAGTAAGCTACTCCTGTATGTCCACCCATGCTTGTTCTTTTTTTTTATCAGATCGTGTTACCTCCCTGCTCTCTGGTACTTCATCACTGTCTGGTATTCTTTTTTTTTTTTTTTGAATTTTTGAATTTTATTTTTTTTTTATACAGCAGGTTCTTATTAGTCATCAATTTTATACACATCAGTGTATACATGTCAATCCCAATCACCCAATTCATCACCATCCCCACACCCCTGCCTCTTTCCCCCCTTGGTGTCCATACGTTTGTTCTCTACATCTGTGTCTCAATTTCTGCCCTGCAAACCGGTTCATCTGTAGCATTTTTCTAGATTCCACATATATGTGTTAATATATGGTATTTTTTTCTTTCTGACTTACTTCACCCTGTACGACAGTCTCTAGATACATCCACGTCTCAACAAATGAACCAATTTCATTCTTTTTTATGGCTGAGTAATATTCCATTGTATATATGTACCACATCTTCTTCATCCATTCGTCTGTCGATGGGCATTTAGGTTGCTTCCATGACCTGGCTATTGTAAATAGTGCTGCAATGAACATTAGGGTGCATGTGTCTTTCTGAATTATGGTTTTCTCTGGGTATATGCACAGTAGTGGGATTGCTGGATCATGTAGTAGTTCTATTTTTAGTTTTTTAAGGAACCTCCATACTGTTCTCCATAGTGGCTGTATCAATTTACATTCCCACCAACAGTGCAAGAGGGTTCCCTTTTCTCCACACCCTCTCCAGCATTGAGCTGTTCCAATCTGTTGAGTTGTTCCAATCCTGCTTATGCTAGCTTTTTTTTTTTTTTTTTTTGTCTGTGTTGGGTCTTCGTTGCTGTGCATGGGCTTCCTCTGGTTGCGGTGAGCGCAGGCTATTCTTCGTTGCAGTGGCAGGCTCCTCATTGCAGTAGCTTCTCTTGTTGTGGAGCATGGGCTCTAGGCGCACGGGCTTCAGTAGTTGTGGCTCGCGGGCTCAGTAGTTGTGGCTCATGGGTTCTAGAGCTCAGGCTCAGTAGTTGCTGCTCACGGGCTTAGTTGCTCCTCGGCATGTGGGATCTTCCGGGACCAGGGCCCAAACCCATGTCCCCTGCGTTGGCAGGTGGATTCTTAACCACTGCACCACCAGGGAAGTCCTATGCTAGTTCTTATTAATATATGTTCTTAATTTAAATATTATATAAACCAATAAAATATGAATGTGAAAAATAGTAGTTGTTTCTAGAAAACTAAGTTGAATACTTTGAAAAGATCCAGCAAGGATATATCATTATAAAAAAAACAAAAAAAAGGATGTGAATTCTAGAAAACTTGAATACTTCACAAGTGTTTTTCAGACATCTATGGAACCATCATGAGAGCTGGGAAAAGAAACATCAAGCAGGCATCACTTTGAGCAGGATGAAACTGACAGGCAGGAGGGTCAGCCAGGAACGATGGATGTGGTTTCAGATTCTCTCAGCAGCCCCTGGAGAGCTGGGCCTGGGCTGTGGGTTCAGTCCTGCTAGCTCACTGCCAGGCAACCTAGAAAAATCCTGTGATCATCCAGCTAGTGAACTGGTTCGTCTCTCTACAAGTTTTTATCACACAGGCCACATTTTCTGTTCACAAGGCTATAAAATTAGAGGTCACAATAGAAGCATGGAGAAAAAAGTCATTTAGAAATAACTAAATAGAATCTAAGTAGTTCAAGTTAGAGGGGAAAAAAAACCCAAACATAAAAATACAGACCATTTAAAATGAAGAATGGTCACTGCTCTATATATCAAATCCCATGGATTAACTTACACTTCCAGTCAAGAGGGAGTAACAAAGATTAGAATTGCCTTTCTGCCTGAAACAATCAATACACAAGCAAAGACAATGGACGTCAGGTACAAAGGACAGAGATCCCTGAGAAACAGGAGATGTGTGGGGTGAGCTCTATGATGGCTGCAGCTTCCTGCCTTGAGAAAATTTTCAGGCTGCAGTGTAGTAGGGGGGCAGACAGGCAGAGCTTGGCAAACTCCAAGTTGAGGAGGTAAAGCTGAGTGTTCAGGGAAACTAAGGTCACTAGAATGTCCATTACACAGTACTGAAGAGGATTAAGTTGTACTGAGAGAAAACTAGTGATCTGCAGAAAGTTTCCTCCAGTATTCATGGGAGTACTGACCAGCATACAGGTTTGAAGAAAGTACCCAAGCCTGGGGAAAGAATTGTCCCACAGAAGTATAAGTAATACTACCCAACACTCACATAAGACCAGGAACGGTATCTGCTATCACTGGCCAGACTGAAAAACTTCCTAATTCATGAGGTACCTAGTACAGCATTAAAAAGCATCTTGCCTCAGTAATGGGGTGAATTAACCCTAGACATAATATTTCTCAAATCCTGCCTAACAAATCTTAAAAGCAAGTCCTGAAGTGATGCAACTGTTAACAAGTAACTGTGTCCCAGAATAAAACTCAAGAATATTTATATAGAAATACGAAATACCAAGCATGCAATATGGTAAATTTCACCAATGCCTAGCATTCAATCAAAATTACAAGGCAAGCAAAGAAGCAGGAAAGTACATCCAATAAGGAGAGAGTAAATCAAAAGGTATTCGAATTAGCAGACAAGAATATTAAAAATTGCTATAACTTTATTCCATATGTTGAAAATTTTAAGTAAAAGCAGTGAAGATATTAAAAGATCCAAATCATGTGTTAACTAACTCCATGGGGGGAATCCTTTCACAATGTGCGTGTGTGTGTGTGTGTATAATCATGTTGTACATTTTAAATATCTTATAGTTTTATCAATTGTACCTCAATAAAGCTTACCAAAAAAATGAGAAAAATAGAGATCCAAATCAAACTTCTAGAGAGAAAAACTACAATGTCTAAGATGAAGAGTATATTTGAACTAATTGCTGATTAGACACTGAAGAAAAAAAGATTAGTGGACTTGAAGACATAGCAACAGAAACTATCCAACATGAAGCACACAGAGAAAAAATAATCTAAAAAAGAAGCAGCATATCAGTGAGCTATGGGACTATATCAAGCAGCCTAATTAGAGTTTCCAAAGAAGAAAAATATGGGGACACAAAAGAATTTTTTTAAATAATGGCCAAAATTTTTCCAAATTTAATGAAAACTGTAAACCCACAGATCTATGCAGCTCAATGAACCCCAAAGCAAAAGAAACATGAAAAAAACTACGTTAAGGCACATTATAATCAAATGGCTCAAAACCAGCTAGAGAAAATTGACACATTATGTATATATAATGTGTGCATGTTCACAAATGACTCCAAAAGCACCACCAGTCTTTTGATTTTGGGGTTACAAATATAATTCAGTGAGTAGGGGAATTCACAAATAAAGCCGCAAGTAATGAAGATCTAGTGTATAGCAATACAATGGAATATCATTTGGCCATAAAAAGGATTGAAATGCTACAACATGGATGAATCCTGAAAACATGATAACTGTGAGAAGCCAGACACAAAAGAACAAATATGAATCTGCTTAGATGTCCAGAATAGGCAAATCCTTTTTTGAGTGTTTTATAGATGACATTTATCAGTTTGAGAAAGTTCCTTTTCATTATTACCTTAACTGTTTTATCATGAAGTGTGCTGAATTTCTTTAAATGCTTTTTTTGTGTCTATTGAGATGATTCTGAGTTTTTAATTTATCTTTTATTCTGTTGATAGGGTGTGGTATATTAATTGATTTTAGGATGCTAATCCAATCTTACATTGCTAAGATAAATCCTTCTAGGCCATGTTATATAATCCATTTATATACCTCTGGTTGTTTTGTTTGCTATTTTATTAAGGATTTTTGTGTCTATATTTATAAGATATATTGCTCTGTGGTTTGATTTTCTTATTATATGTTTTTCTGGTTCTTGTGATGAGAGTAATACTGGCCTCATAGAATGAGTTGTGAAGTGTTTCCTACTCTTCTATTCTTTGGAAGAGTTTGAGAAAAATTAGTATTCTTTATTAAATATTTGGTAGAATTTATCAGTGAAGCCAGCTGGGTCTGGGTTTTCTTTTTGGGGTAGTTTTTGAGTACTAATTCAATTTCTTTGTTATGTCTATTCGGATTTTCTATTTCCTCTTGAGTCAGTTTCAGTAGTTTGCATCTTTCTAAAAACTTGTCCCATCATCTAATTTATCTAATTTGTTGGCATGCAGTTGTTCATAGTAGTCCCTTATGAAAGAGTCCTTCTTTCATATATGACAGCAGATTTCTTATAGGAAAAAATGCAAGAGGACATTTTAAAAATATAGGCATACTTCATTTTACTGCACTTCACTTTATTGCCCTTTACAGATATTGCTTTACAGATATTGCTTTTTTTTTTTTTTACAAACAGAAGGTTTCTGGCAACCCTGTGTCAAGCAAGTCTATTGGCACCATTTTCCCAACAGTTGCTCACTTCATATGACTCTGTGTCAAATTTTGGTAATTCCCGCAAGACTTCAAACTTTTAAATGATTATTATATTTGTTATCATGATCTGTAATTAGTGATCTTTGATGTTACTATTGTCATTGTTTTGGGGTGCCACAAATTGTGCCTATATAAAATGGCAAACTTAACCGATAAGTGTGTGGGTTCCAAATGTCCCCTAACCTCTCTCTCTCTCCCCCGTCAGGCTTCCCTATTCCCCAAGACATAACAATATTGAAATTAGGTCAATTTATAACCCTACGATGGCCTCTAAGTGTTCAAGTGAAAGGAAGAGTCAAACATCTCTCACTTTAAATCAAAAGCTACAAATGATTAAGCTTAGTGAGGAAGGCATGTCTAAAGCTGAGATAGGCTGAAAGCAAGGCCTCTTGCGCCAAACAGTTAAACAAATTGTGAATACAAAGGAAAAGTTCTTAAAGGAAATTAAAAGTGCTCCTCCACTGAAAACATGAATGACAAGAAAGCAAAACAGCCTTATTGCTGATATGGAGAAAGTTTTAGTGGTCTGGATCGAAGATTCAAACCAGCCACAACATTCCCTTAAGTCAAAGCCTAATCCAGAGCAAGGCCCTAACTCTCTTCAATTCTATGAAGGCTGAGAGAGGTGAGGAAGCTACAGACGAAAAGTTTGAAGCCAGGAGAGGTTGGTTCATGAGGTTTAAGGAAAGAAGCCATCTCCATAATATAAAATTACAAGGTGAAGCAGCAAGTGCTGATGTGGAAGCTACAGCAAGTTATCCAGAGGATCTATAGCTAAGTTAATTAATAAAGGTGTCTACATGAAACAGCAGATTTTCAATGTAGATGAAACAGCCTTATATTGGAAGAAGATCCCATCTAGGACTTTCATAACTAGAGAGAAGTCAATGCCTGGCTTTGAAACTTCAAAACACAGGCTGACTCTCTTGTTAGGGAATAATGCAGTTGGTGACCTGAAATTGAAGCCAATACTCATTCACCATTCCGAAAATCCTAAGGGCCTTAAGAATTATGCTAAATCTACTCTGCCTGTGCTCTATAAGTGGAACAACAAAGCCTGGATGACAGCTCACCTATTTACAACACGCCTTACTGAATATTTTAAGTCCACTGTTGAGACCTACTGTTCAGGAAAAAAAGATTTTTCAAAATGTTACTGCTCATTGACAACGCAACTGGTCACCCAAGAGCTCTGATGGAGATGGACAAGATTAATGTTGTTTTCATGCCTGCTAACACAACATCCATTTAACACAATATCCATTCTGCAGCCCATGGATCAAGGAGTAATTATGACTTCCAAGTCTTATTATTTAAGAACTACATTTCGGGGCTTCCCTGGCAGTCCAGTGGTTAAGACTCCACGCTTCCACTGCAAGGGGCACCACTTCGATCCCTGGTGGGGGAACTAAGATCCCGCATGCCATGGGGCACGGCCAAAAAAAACAACAACAACCAAACAAACAAGAAATACATTTCATAAGGTTATAGCTGCCATAGACACCGTGATTCCTCAGATGGATCTGGGCAAAGTAAATTGAAAACCTGGAAAAGCTTCATCATTCTAGATGCCATTAAGAACATTCATGATTCAGAGGAAGAGGTCAAAATATCAACATTAACAGGAGTTTGGAAGAAGCTGATTCCAACCTGAATGAATGAGGGGTTCAAGACTTCAGTGCAGGAAGTAACTGCAGATGTGGTGGAAATAGGAAGAGAACTAGAATTAGAAGTGGAGCCCGAAGATGTGACGACATTGCTGTGATCTCATGATAAAACTTCCACAGATCAGGAGTTGCTTCTTATGGATGAGCAAAGAAAGTGGTTTCTTGAGATGGAATCTACTCCAGGTGAAGATGCTGTGAAGATTAATGAAATGACAACAAAGGATTTAGAATATTACATAAAATTATTTGATAAAGCAGGAGCAGGGTTTCAAAGGATTGGCTCCAATTCTGAAAGAAATTTCACTGTGGGTAAAAATGCTATCAAACAGCATTGCACGCTGCAGAAAAATCATTCGTGAAAGGAAGAGTCAATCAGTGCAGCAAAACTTCATTGTTGTCTTATTTTTAGAAACTGTCACAGCCATTCCAACCTTCAGCAACCACCACCCTGATCAGTCAGCAGCCATCAGCATCGAAGCAAGACCCTCCACCAGCAAAAAGATTATAAATCGCTGAAGGCTCAGATGATTAGCATTTTTTAGCAATAAAGGATTTTTAAATTAAGGTATGTACACTGGGGTTTTTTAGACATAATGCTATTGTACACAATAGAATACAGTATAATATAAACATAACTTCTGTATGCATTGGGAAACCAAATATTTGTCACTCACTTACTGTGATATTCAGTTTCTAGTGGTGGCCTGGAACGGAACCCACAATATCTCCAAGGTATGCCTGTATTAAAAGGGGAAAAGAAAAAACTGTCAACTTAGAATTCTATACCCAGACAAATTATATTTCAAAAACAAATGTGAAAGAGGCGTTTTCAGACATGGACAAGCTAAAAGAGTTCATCACCAGCAAGACTGCACTATAAGAACTATCAAAACAGGTTCTTCAAGCAGGCGAATACCAAATGGATAAACGGAGCTACACAAAAGGATGAAGAGCTCCAGAAACGGTAACTTTGGGAAAATGCGTTAAGATTTTTTTCTTATTTAAATCTTCTTAAAAGAAAATCTATGTTTTAATACCAACAGTAACCACGAAAAAAACCCCAAAGAACAAACAAAAACAATTCTGTGTGGGGTACGTGCATACACACACACACACACACACACACACACATAAATATAAAGTGTATAACAGTACAGTCTAGCAAGCTTGAACAGGGTGTGGGAGAGAAGGTGAAATATATCAGGCGCTAAAACTGGACTATGACTCGAGAGAGAGAGGTTTACAAAAATTATGAGAAATACTAGGTACAACTCTATATCCATTAATTTGGAAAGACAGAGGAAATGTTGATTTTTAATAAAGATATAAATTCAGCTGGCCCACAATGAATGGCCGCCGCGGCTGCCGCTGCTGCTGAAGCGGAGGCCGCGGGGGCCGTAGCTCCGGCACAGGAGGGCGCGCCCCGGGCCCAGGCCCGGCCCCAGCCGCCGCTGAGGAGCTGGCCGGGTGACCCCGGAGCGCGGCCACGGCTTAGCCGCCGCCGCCATGGCCCAGACGCTGCAGATGCAGATCCCGAACTTCGGCCACAGCATTCTGGAGTGCCTCAAGGAGCAGCGGCTGCAGGGCCCATACTGTGATGTCTCGGTGGTGGTCAAGGGCCCTGCCTTCAAGGCCCACCGGGCCGTGCTGGCCGCCAGTAGCTCCTACTTCCGGGGCCTGTCCTACAGCAGCCCGGAGTGCGGTGATGGAGCTGCCGGCGGCTGCGCAGCCCCAGTCCTTCCAGCAGAGCCTCAGCTTCCGCTACATGGGCCGGCTGAGCATGAACATGGGCGACCAGTTCCTGCTCATGTACACATCAGGCTTCCTGCAGATCCAGGAGATCATGGAGCAGGGCACAGAGTTCTTCCTCAAGGTGAGCTCACCCCGCTGTGACTCCCAGGGCCTGCACGCCGAGGAGGGCCCCTCGTCCGAGCCCCAGAGCCCTGTGGCGCAGACGTCGAGCTGGCCGGCCTGCGGCACCCCACTGCCCCTCGTGTCTCGCGTCAAGACGGAACAGCAGGAGTCGGACTCTGTGCAGTGCACGCCCGTGGCCAAGCGGCTGTGGGACAGCAGCCAGAAGGAGGCCAGCGGTGGCTGCAGTGGCAACGGCAGCCGCAAGATGGCCAAGTTCTCCGCGCCGGGCCTGGTCGCCAACCGGCAGCCCCAGCAGGCCCAGGCGGTGGCGGCGGCGGCACAGTGCGCCAGAGTGGCTGGGGGCGGGGGGGAAGCCGGCGGGGTGCGTGGCGGCAGCGGCAGGCGGAGTGGTGAGTGGTCCCAGCACGTCGGAGCGGACCAGCCCGGGCATCTCAAGCGCTTACACCAGCGACAGCCGCGGCTCTTACCACGAGAAGGAGGAGGAGGACGCGGGCGAGGAGGGCACAGACGAGCAGTACCGGCAGATGTGCTATATGTCCGCCATGTACCGCATGATGAATGTAGGCCAGACCGCCGAGAAGGTGGAGGAGGCCCTCCCTGAGCAGGTAGCCCCCGAGTCCCGGAATCACATCCGAGTGCGGCAAGACCTGGCGTCTCTCCCTGCTGAGCTCATCAACCAGATCGGCAGCCGCTGCCACACCCCAGGCTCTATGATGAGGGTGACCCCTCTGAGAAGCTGGAGCTGGTAACAGGCACTAGTGTACGTCACCCGGGCGCAGCTCATGAACTGCCACGTCAGCGCGGGAACGCGGCACAAGGTGCTGCTGTGGCGTCTCCTGGCCTCCTTCTTTGACCGGAACACGCTGGCCAACAGCTGTGGCACCGGCGTCCGCTCTTCCAGGAACAGCTCCAGCAGCAGACCACTGGATGGTCGCGTCCCCCACGCTGTCAAGTACTACTGCCAGAACTTTGCTCCCAGCTTCAACGAGAGCGAGATGAACGCCATCGCAGCCGACATGTGCACCAACGCCCGCCGAGTGTGAGGAAGAGCTGGACCCCCAAGGTCAAGCTGCTTATGGCCGAGGGTGACGCCTACACCACCTTCGTCAGCTACACGGGCAAGATAGAGCCGGACAAGAGGGGTGTGGAGCACGGCTTCAAGACGGCCAGCCATGACGGCGAGGCCGGCCCCTCGGCTGAGGAAGCCGTCCAGTACCCCCCCACCGGACTCTCCCGCGGGGCCGTCACACTCCCCCTCCTGTCACACCCACCCGCCATCTTGGGCACGAGCTACTGTCTGTCCTTCCCCAGGACCCGCGGGGGGCACTGCATGCTCCGGCCCCTCTGCCCACCCCCCACCCCCCGTCCCACCCCCTGACCCCAGTCCGATCAGGGATCCGGGCTGGGAGAGGACGGCAGGTGGTGCGAGATCTGCGTTGCCTTCTCTAGCACACACACTCGTGCACAGTCGGGGGGCTCTTGCTCCCCCTCTTCTAACCCCGAGCAACTGTCTCCCCACTCACCAGGCCAGGCACAGGGAGGGGTTGGCCTGGGGGGCTTGGGAAGACCCCCTTCCCAGGCGCTGGGCCACCTAGCCGGAGCATTCCTCAGCCTCTGCCCCCCTGCAGCCCCTTGGGACTCACAGGGGCCCCGGGTTCTCAGGACCCCTCCCGCCACCACCTCCCAGTGCTTCCACGTTCCAAAAGCACCTTCCTGCCTCCCTCGTCTGGCCCTGCGCCTGGGGGCTGGGGTAGGCGCGGCCATGAGGACTGCCCGTTTTACAGCTGAGGAAACGGGGGCTCAGAGAAACTCCATGACCGACCTAAGGTGGCGGGCGGTGGCAGGCCCAGCGCCCTTCTCTTCCCCCACCTGTGCTCAGCCTCTCTTGCCGCCACCAGCCCCCTGGGGCCTGAGAGGGGCAGGTCCTGAGAGGGGGGCCCTTGGGGGCAGACTGAGGGTCTCTGAGGATAGAAGGAGAGGTTTCCGGGGCTCGTAGAAGCGTGTGGGTGTGCGTGTGTGTGTGTGTGTGCGGGCGTGCGTGTGTAGAAGTTTTCCTTTTAAACAGATGAAGACGTGAGAGGCAGTAGGACCAGGGGTGGAACCCAGGGGAGCAGGCTGGGGAGCTGCTGCCTTTCCCTCCCTTCCCCATCCCACCCCCGACCCCCCAAGGCAGGGCTCCCAGCCCTCAGCCCCTGTACATACTTTTTAAAACATGTTTTCAGCTAATGAAATATTGAAGTATAAGATTCCTATTATTTTTCAAACCAACGGGACCGTGTCTGATGTCCCCTTCGGTCCTCGGGGCTGTGGAAGGCAGGACGGAGTGGGGAGCCGGGGGCAGGCTGAATGTGCGCGTGTGTGTGGAGTGGGGGCGCGCGTTGACGAGGGGGGCCCCCCAGGCCCCGCTCTGCCTGGCCTCCCGTGGGTCTGGCCGGCTTCCACTCAACCCCAGGGCCTCCCCCGAAGGGCTACATTGCAAGGTCCGGTTGGCTGAGTCCAGCTCCTGGCAGGGCCGGGTCCGCTTCATGGTTACAGATCGTTTGCCGAATCTTCTTTTACCATTCATCTCTTTCTATCCTTGCCTAGCTCCGTGAGTGGTTTTGTGGATTTTTTGAGTTCTACGTGTAAACTTGGAGGGTTCTTTTTGTTTTTTAACCGCCCCCCCCCGCACCCCTCCCCACACACGCTGGATGTCATTTCTTCGCAGTTCACATTTTTGTCTCCAGCCCCGGTTCTCAAGGCCTCTGTCTCCGAGCAGTCTGACTAGCCCATTGCTCCCAGCAGCCTCTCTCTCTCCAAAGGCAAGGGGATTACAGGAGGTGGGGTGGGGGCCAGCTGGACCACTGGGATCTGACCTGGAGGCCTGCGCCCCCCCCCCAGGAGCCCCTGCCAGCCTGCGGGGAGCGGGTCCTTCCTGACATCTGCTTGCTGCGAGGGGCAGGGTCAGTCCAGCGGGGCCCTGGCGCTCTGCTTTCCTGGCCCAGCCCCAGTACCTTAGCCCTCAGCCGGCCCGAGTGCGTGGGGCGGGGGGGTGGGGGTCGACAGCCCCAGCTAAAGCACGAGCACCTTAGTCGCACCTCCCCTGCCCCCTCATCCTGGCCTTGACACCCCACCCCAGCGTAGATCCCAAAGCACAACATCCTGGCACTTGGCAAGCTGCCGGGCCGACCAAGGCCGAGGGGTGGGCTGGGGCTCCAGCCAGACCCCAAAGGAAGCAGGAGTCCCCGGGCGCTCCCCTCCTTCCAGGCCTCAGCGGGGGCCAGCTGTGTGGGACTGGGCTCTTCTCCCTGCCCACCCCCTTGTCCTGGGCAGGCCCCTGTCCAGCCCCTCCTGGCCTTGTCCTCGGGTGGGGCTTGCCCCGTCCCTCCTCCGAGCCCCTGCAGCACGGGGTTGGGTGGCAGAGCGCTCTTGTTTCAGGGACTCCAGGAGGTGCCCCTGGCTCCCTGGACTGTGTGTATAGGTCTGGGGAGGGGGCGGGGGCGAGGGGCGGGGCAGGGGCGCAGGGGAGGAAACTCCTCACCAGGAGAGCCAAAGACAGGGTTGTGCCTTACCCCAGGAGCCGCCCCTGCGCCCTCCCGCCCTGCCCTCCCCGCTCTTGGGCGGCCTGCTGCTTTTCCTGCTTTCCCTTCCCCTGGCCCTGCCCTGCCCTGAGCTGCATGGACCCCACAACCCCCCCACCCCCCGGGGCAGCCAGGATGGAACATGAATGGAGAATCACTGACCAACGCAAAAAAGACTCTGGGGGCCCCCCTCCACGTCCCCCAGCCGCCCATTCACCCATGTCTCTTTCACGAAGCACAGATCACCCGCCTCGTCCGCGGGGAGTGCCAACACCCTCCCTGCCCTGGGCCCAGCCCCTCCTCCGGCCCATAAGTGAGATTAAACATTAACTACTGTAAGAAGAGGAGCCGCCCTGGGAAATGTGAACCATGAGAATATCAGTGATACTGATGAGAATAAACTAAATGCCTTTGTAACAAAAAAAACAAAAAAAGATATAAATTCATTCTACAAAACTAACAGAACCACAATTCCAAAACCCAACTAAGGTAAACAATTATTTTAAGAAAACCTTAATGAATACAGATCCAGTAACTTCTTAACAACTTGAAAAACAAATAGAATTCTAGAGTGTATTAGAGGCACAGTATGTTGTGATACAATTTTTATAATAGGATGCAATGATGGTTCAGGGTTCGGAAATCTATACCAAAGAAGTTTTCAGTGTTGAAGCCTCCTTTTTTCAATTATTTGACAAACGTTCCTTCATTTATTCAGCAAAAATTTACCATGTATTATATATATGCCAGGCACTGAATACTAGGAATTCAGTGGTGAAAAAATGAGGTCCTGGACTTCATGGAGACATCTAGAGAGATACAAATAAAAATAAAATTTTAATACAATAAAAAGGCTGTAAGAGAAATACAGGGAATACTATAGGAATACATAAATTAGCACGCAAACATTAGGGTGCTGTTGGAATAACCCTGTTGCAATGGTGATTGCCCATTCTAGGATGGTGGCCGTGGATACAGATAAGATGGGCCTACACAACGTAATCAGAAAGTGGTATAAAATTTTCTGATGATTGACTAGATGGAGAAGGGTGGAGTCAGAGATTCTTTGGGGGGATCTTAATGTATTATGTATAAAAGGGTAAAGAAAGGGTCAAGTAAGTTCAAAAAATACTGTTAGGTATAAACATTACTGCAGCACTTGTCAGCTTTATGGCATCTTCTCATTAAGAGAGAGTCACGGTGTTAGATAGTACATAACGTTTACCATACATTTGACTACAGAACCCTGTTATTTTTGCAGAACACCTTGTGAGAGTACTGTTTCATGGAACACACTCTGGGAGAAACTGCTTTCCATAAAAACAATCTCTTCCTTTCTACTCCTGCAGCTCTCAATACCTCGGTGAATTGTCTCACCAGCTATATTCAATTCTTTGTGGCTGTCTTGTTCTATCTCTTTACACAGTACATATACTTAGTCTGGTTACTTTCAACTGGATGAGGGTGAAGTGAAAGATTCACTGGAACCTCAGAAGGGGTGTCCCAAAAACCATTAAAAAAGAAAACAATTATTCTGGACCAGGGTCACCTGTGAATCAACAGGAACAGATCTGAGCCACAGATAAGTTGCAATAAAGCAGTATTAATCTTTGTTAATATCTACAAACGCTACTGAGTAAATTTTCATATAGGTCAGACACCTGAAAATAACAGGCTCGTTGGAAACAAATCCTTCTACTATGAAACTGCTTAAGCAAACAGAAACTTGATTTGAACGCTCTGTGCTGAGTAATTGGATAGCTAGCTCCATTTACCTGGACTCAGAAAAGCTGCATGCATTTAGAAACAGAGAAAACCAAATGTACAAACTCCTAGAGACTAGGGAGAGTAACTAAATTAGTTTACAGTGCTCAGAAACATAAACCATGTGTTACTGAAAATCTGATTCTAAAATATAAGTTTGATATGTTCAAAAGGTATATTTCAGGATACTCTAACACCACGCAATCACTGAATAAAAGTATGCTGCTAGCTTTTTGTGTACAATATTAGTGATGTCAAAAAAAAAGACACACCCCTCCTTTTTGTTTTCAATATATTAAAAAGCAACATAGTACAAATGTTGTAGTTAATATTAAAAAGAATCCAAATTTTTCAAGGAATTAATTTTTATAAACAAGTTCTACAATGAAAGGGAAACGGCATATTGATACATAAAAGTTTTGTTAAACAAGATTTTAAAAATTTTAAATCAAAGTGTTTTAGACTAAATTCTTTCAAATGTTCAAACAAAAAAGAACCCTGTACAATCTCCATAATAAAATGTGTCCTTGCACTTTGAAAATGTTAAAAGTTTAGAAATTTGAGTGATAAGAGGCATCACTTAAAGGTTTCATGAACCTTTTTTCCCAAAAAAGAATACTTTCAGTAAAACATTTTACTATTTTATCTGACTATGCATTTACATTTTTGTTCTTCCAGAAAAAGATTTACATTAACACTGTATTTTTACTGTAAAAAAAATACATTTAGAGATATTTAACTTCCTGAGTGACTTCAGTCATACATCGAACATGTTTTTTTTTTTTTTTTTTTTTGTGGTATGCGGGCCTCTCACTGTTGCTGCCTCTCCTGTTGCAGAGCACAGGCTCTGGACGCGCAGGCTCAGCGGCCATAGCTCACGGGCCCAGCCGCTCTGCGGCATGTGGGATCTTCCCAGACCGGGGCACGAACCCCTGTCCCCTGCATCGGCAGGCGGACTCTCAACCACTGCGCCACCAGGGAAGCCCATCGAACATGTTTTAATGAGCAAATTCTAAAATTTTACAATGAAATAGCATGTGTAGATGTATACTTGTATGCTCACTTACAGTAAAACTCAAGATCATGTCACAGAACTTACACTTAAGTTCTCTAAGTTAAATAATATGATTTATCCCCAAACTTGACCAAAAGGTTTTCTCAAATATTAGTAAAATGAATCACGGAATTTACATTTTCTCGTTTAGTAACAAAATACTGAGTCATTTCAGACTATCAACTTGAATGTTTTCCATTATATACACCAAAAATCTGATTCCCTAACAAGAAATTTCTTGTAATACAAAAAGGTAACAGATAATTAAAATATTTGCTTCATAATACAACTAATCCAAATAATACATCCCTTCCTCAATTGTCTAAAATGATTAGGAATTGTGCACTTTCTTTAGCATAAAACCCTTTCCTCTTCTTAAAACCCTGAGGTGAAAGGTTATTAATGTAATAAAACTAGAACCACAATTCTCATTTCTGTATTGGACTGCAATTAGGTTTTAAAAATTTTATAAAGAAATGTGCCAACTTGTAAAGCTGCTCTATAGACTTTTTTAAAGAAAACATTCCCAGAAACAACTTAACAAAAAGGGCCTAGAATGACACTATGAAAACATCCTTTTAACACTTGTTAGTGTCGAGATGAGCGCCATTTTCCATCTCTACCACTGTCTCTTCTGTTATCATAGTCATGGCTCCAGCCATCGGGATTTCTCTCTTCATAGAAGAAATCATCTCTGCTTCCTCTGTAATGATGGTCGGACCCATGATCAGTGTAACGCTGTTCACGGCTATAATGTCTATCCACTGCATAGGTATGAGAATTCTGTCTGACTTTTCGCTGTGATAATGGTGTATCTTGGCGCCACTGGGAGGTTGAAGACCGGTTAAAAGTGTGATTATGTGACTGAACTGATGGGGAAAATCCTGATTGATCCAGATGTGGAGAACCAAATTTCCCTCCATATGACATCTGTCTCAAGACACTGTTCATCTGAGCGAAGAGAAAAAGAAGGAAATGTGTTAACCACAAATATTTCTAGATAGCAAAGGCAACAGATATCAAGCCATGGTCAAACGAACACAATAATGGAAAAGCAAAATCATTCTTGCCTAGCTGAATCTTAAGGTAAACACAACTAAAGTAGTACAATAGCTTCATTCATTCCAATGTATACCTACAAATATCTGTACTACTACTCTTTGTCCTCCAGAATATAATTTAGAAGGGAAGAAGTAATACAAAATGACTATAATGTAAATCACTGTATGATGAACACATTAAAAGCAAAAGCTCAGTATCTTTAGGAAGGATTTAATGAAGGCGACATATGATCTGAGTATTAAAAGTATGGATGTAATTTTTTTTTTTTGGCCATGCCACACAGCTTGCAGGATCTTAGTTCCCCAACCAGGGATCGAACTCACACCCTCAGCAGTGAAAGCGTGTAGTCCTAACTACTGGACCACCAGGGAATTCCCTGGATGGAGTTTTTTTAAGGAAAATATTTTAAGGGGGAGGTATGTCAAGGAAAGAAGACTGCACAAACAAAAATAACAGGGAAACACAGAATAGTTCATAGAATAGCAAGTAATTCTGGCTAAGACAGGTTATAGATCTCATGAGCCATGACTAATGGACGGTAAAGCTAGAAAGGTTTATTGGAATCAGATAATGGGAGCAAAAACACAAGGCTAGGGCTTCCCTGGTGGCGCAGTGGTTAAGAATCCGCCTTCCAATGCAGGGGACACAGGTTCGAGCCCTGGTCCGGGAAGATCCCACATGCTGCGGACCAACTGAGCCCATGCACCGTCATAACTACTGAGTCTTCACTCTAGAGCCTGTCCTCCACAACAAGAGAAGCCACTGCAATGAGAAGCCCGCTAGCCGCAACTAGAGAAAGCCTGCATGCAGCAACGAAGACCCAATGCAGCCAAAAATAAATAAATAAAATACAAAATTTATATTAAAAAAATCACCAGGAAGATAAGCAAAACAGAGTTATAGTAGTAATTTTGAAATGGTGTGTGAGATGGACTAGTGAGAAGAAAATAGATACAAGTACTAAGTGACTAGACGAGTGGTTCCCAAATTCTGCCTGTGGACAGACATTAGCTAATGATGATTTTTTTTTAATGGTCTACAGCAAAATAAGAAAAATATATAATATGTTTATAAAAGTTGATATCTCTTTATATTGGTCTCTCAATTTTATTTTATTTCACTTATATTTTTATTCTGCAGACCTGTGCAATACAAAAGCCTAGGGACCACAATTCAAGATTGTGATTTGGGCAAAGAAAATAAAAAGGAAGAAACAAACGTAAGAAAAAGAAAAGAATGAAGGATCTGAGACTGATCAAAGACAAAGATGCAACAGCAAAAGATACTTAAGATTTTATCATTGGTGATATTATTACAGAAAAAAATGGCATGTTCACAAGGAAGGTGGACTAGAAGACTGTAGTATATTAACGTATTAAGTATTAAAGACAGTACGTGATGAGAAGTTACTCGGCACAGGTTGCAAGAACATCAGAGAATGAGTATCCAATATTTGCAACACACACACACATCACACCAACAATGGTTAAAGAAAAATACAAATGTGACAAGCAGTTCTTCTTTTTATCTTCAATCTTTTAAATATATATTTCAGCCCAGTGAAAACTAAAATGAGTGATCTACAAAGATCATGCTAGTCTAACTAAAATTTAAGAAATGAACTTAAGAATTAAGAATGAATGTTTTAACTAAGCACGAGTTTTTTAGCAACTCGAGTTGAACAATCAGCTTACCACTGCTTGTCTCTGAAAATTTTCTGAAGAAGAAAAAGATCTTTGAATTATTGGTGTTGATGGAGTCATGTTATCCACTGTCCTTTCGTACCTGTGAAAAGTAAGAAAACCAACATATAATCATTCATTCAGTAAATGTTTACTACATACCAATCCTGAGCAAGACACAGTCTTCAAAGACAGAAATGAACAAGACCAACAAGGTATCTGTTCTCATGGAGCTGGGGTAAGGATTCAGACAAGACAATTTCACATGGTTATAAAGACATAGTAAGAAATTACTAAAGAGCAAGTTGAGGTGAGAGAGAGAGGCGGTTCTATTTTAGCTTGACTGGTCAGGACTGGCCTTTCTAAAAAGGAGACATTTGAAGTTACAGCTGAACAAGATTACCTGGAGGCAACACACTCCAGCTGAGGGAAGGACTAGTGCAGGGGGAAGCAAACTATAGCCTGTGTGCCAAACTCAGTTTGTGTAAACAAAGTTTTACTAGAACTTAGCCAGGCTCTTTTGTTTTGGTATTATCTGTGTGGTGCTACAATGGCAGAAGAAACTAGTCCTTTATAGAAAAAAAAAATTGTGTCAATTTATAGAAAAAAAATTGTCAATACCTGGGCCAGTAATGCAAAGGCCTAGACTGAGAACTAAAATGAAAAGGATTTGATCAATTAGACATAACAGGTGAGGGAACCAGAAGAACTAAAAGATAAAAATCTAGATTTTTGGCTTGAGCAATTAGGTAGACCTCTACTGAGATAAGAAGAAAGAATAATAGGTTTGGGGGAGTAAGGAGTTCTGTAACATATAAAAGAATATTAATCTTAAGGACTTAAACCTTATTCATCACTTCCTATAGAGGTAACTTGCTCTACAGAAAAACTCAGGAAGGTTTTAATTTTATTTTAAAATATGCCTTTGGAATCAAATCACCAAGATTTGGAATTAAATCACCAAGAATCAAATCATCAAGATTTATTTTACAGTTTAGATCTTTTTATTTTGGGTTTTCTTCTCTTTTTTAAGCAGAACTGATTTTATTTGTATGCTGTAAAGAAAGCTACTTTTTTTAAAAAGAACTTTTATTCTTTATATATATGTATATAAAAATATATATATAAAATAAACCCGTGCCCCCTGCAGTAGAAGTGCGGAGTCTTAACCACTGGGCCGCCAGGGAAGTGCCGTATTTGGGTTTCTCAAATTGGATTATGTACCTGTATGCTAAGGGGGTAAAAAGTATAATTTTACTTACAGAGAGTATAAAAATCAGGTACACTCTAGTGTTTGATTAAAACTACAGTATTTACTTGCATATTTCTTTCCCCAAGAATTTCTAAGAAGGGTTAAAAACTTTTTTTTCCCTCCACCTAAGATACCTTTCAAGAGTCCATAAAAGTGGTTAGAGATGCTTCGAATTCCAACTACACTGAAAAGCATTTAAACACAATTAACTTCAGCTGGCAAGAAAAGACTCTAAGAGGGTACCCTTTTCACATTACTGCTGTCTTACAATTTTCACCTTCCAAACTCTTTTCATATCCGCCCACTTCTCTCCAGCTCTTGGCACCACCCTAATCCAAAGCAGCAACCTCACTCCCATAGCTTCCTTGCTACTAACACCAATACCTTGCTACCAACAGCTTCCTAGTCACCCTTGTCCCCTTCAATCCATTCTCTCCCAGTACAACCAACTAACTCATTAAAATACAAACCTGTTCCTCTTACTACCCTACTGAAAACGTTTCAATGTCTTCCTACTGTTCTTAGGGTAAAATTCCAAAATCCTAATTATGACCTATAAGAAAGACCCTGTATCTTCTGCCTCTATCTACTTCAACAGTATCATCTACTACTCTCCATTTTCTATTCATTATGATCTAGGTACACTGCCCTCTTTCAAGTCCTCATTCACTTACCTCTCCTTGTTAAAACTTTCTAGAAACTTTCTACTCGTATCATGGTGGGTGTGCTCAATCACATTGCCTGGGTTTGAAAACAAGCCCACTGCTTATGAGCAGTTCACGCTTGAGCAAGTTAACCCCCAACCTTCATTTTCTTCATACATAAGGTAGAGATAATAATAATCCTTGCCTCATAAATCTACCGTGAGGAATAAATGAGATCATAGGTGCAAAGGACTTGGTGAAGAACCCGACAGGTGACAGGTATTTGTTAACTCTTTCTTGAATGAAGCCATAAATTGATAAATAGCTCTATGGACATACCGGGAAGAAACCGTCCCTGGCAAAATATCAGCCTCCCCAAAGAAAATTATTAGTAAATATAAATATGGTACCTCTTCCAATCCTCAGTAGCTAAGAGGTATTTCAGAGATCATTCAAATCAACTTCTTTTCCTTACAAATGGAAAGACAGGGACATAGACTAGCTCAAGATTACACAATTGGTAGAGACAGATCCAGAATCCGATTCTATGAACTCTTAGTCCAGTAGTCTGTTTACTAACAGGTATTTTTAAACTGCAAGCAACAACCATTTAGTGGTCATAAAACTAATGTGATTTTTTGAAAAATAAAATAAAATAGAAAATAGAGGATACTACAAGTAGTAAGGCTAAGTAATGTTTTGAGAAATTTCGTCTCAGTTATATACATGTATGTGGGTGTGGGTATGTCTTTACAAATGAACATAAATACAGTTATGTACGTATCTATTTTAAGGGAACTATATATAAGGGGCCTATAGTCCCCTTAAAATAGATACATATGTAACTATAATCCAACATAGCAAATATAGCAGAAGAATAAAGAGGTAGGAGCATAAAGAAAGAAACCAATCACTCATTATGCATTTTGAAGTCACTGCCTAAAAAAATTCCTGATAAATGATTTTAAAAATAGGTGAGAAATATTACCTGCTAGGAGATGTGGAAGTAGGGCTTGAACTTCCAACATGATGCTGGGGATATGACGAACTGACCTCCTGTGAGGCATGGCTACTTCCTGAAATGAAACAATTTGAGAAATTCTTATTGATAAAAAACTTAATTTGAAATTTTGTATCCCTCAGCCCAATCACTCCAAAAAAGGTAGACATAGGCTAAAAGTGAAAACCTCAAATTTCAGTAAATTGCTTTATAGTTCATCAGAGTGAAAATTGTTAAGTGTTTAATACCAAATATACCCAAAGCAAAGGGTTCCAAATAACGTACTTTCCAATGTATAAATACCCAATCTGGCCATAGTATTCTGATCCCCACACTAAATTGTAAGAATGACTACAAGGAAAGTTTCATCCTTACATGATCACACATCAAAATTTGTAAAAGTAAATTACAAAGCAGTCAGGAAAAGTATTTTCAGGAAATAATCCTTGTGCTTTTAGAGTGTGAACCCAAACTCAGTCATTTTAATAATAAGGTTTATGTTCTTTTCACAAACCCAAACTGAAATGTTAACTCTCATTTTAAAATTACAGCTTTCAAAATCCATACTGTCAATGTTACCCATTTTCAGGGATATATAAAGTTTACTATTCATAAAGCTTAAAGCATTTTCATCCAAAAATAGGTTCTTTAAATAACAAAATTAAAAACAAAGCGGCAAACAACCTCTCTCCTAAACATCATCAGTGAATAGTTACCTGATCTAAACTGAATTTTGATGGGCCTTCCAAAAAGTTTGATTCCGTTAAGTAGATTCATGGCATAAGGAACAGATACTTCATGTTTGAAATTCACAAACGCAAACTGCTTTGGTTTACCATCCTTATCTTTTGGAATTTTCACTTTTATTACTGGCCCAGCCTACAGACAAAAAAAGTTTTCAGAATTTCAGTAAGGCAGTTTCAGGAAAATAATCAAATTTTACAAAGTTTAAAAAATTCAAAAATGTAACCAGGGACTCTAATTTTAAAAATGGATACACTCGGATTTCCATCTCGGTTAAAGATCCTATAGATATGACCGAAAATTAGATTAACTTACTTGGAGGGAGGGAGCCCATAAGGAACCGGAAACCCAATCACCGACTGAATTTACATTTCACAGCACTTTATGACTTTAACAAGGCCACCAACAACCATCATTATCCCACTGCGTGGAAATTAACCTTTATCAAGAGACAGTAGTTTTCTTGGACTAAAAATTCACTTTTGTATCGACTAATCAAACATTACCAGTTGTTGAAAGACAGAACTGGAGGGAACAGGTTTAACGCATCTTGATACAGATTTTAATACATAAACACTACAGTGCCGCTCTCCTACAGAGTATTTATGAGTCTGTCTTTGCTGCAACTTCGTAAGAAACTTAAGTGGAAAACGGATACTAAGAAAGAAATTGAAATAAAATTTACAAGCGGAAGATGAGAAAAGCAGGAAGAGGAAAAGCACAGCTCAACGAAGGACCCACGCGTACGAGGTCGCTTAAGAGCACTGACTCTTTACCACGTGAATGCCCGACAGAGGACCCTCCACCACCTTTAGTCGTTACTTCGGCCTGAACTAACCAGGATCCTTCTAATAAAGCGACACGTAGCGAGCACCTCCCTTTCTAAGCGCGACCCCCACCTCCAGCCCGCCCACCTGTCCGGTGCCGGGACGAACCGTGCCGCTTAAGCCAGGAAAGCGGGGATGGCCATTGGGCCGGGCCCTACCCGGGCCGGAAAACGAAAGGGAAAGGCTGATCCCAGCCGCTTACCTGGTGGAAAAGCTCGAAAAGGAGCTCCTCTGTCACTTTCGTTTCAAGGTTGCCCACAAAGAGAGTACGATCCGCTTCCGCTGCCGCCGCCCCCATCTCAGCATCGCCCCCTCCCGAAAAAGGCCGAAGGGTCACCGCCGACGCACCCACTGCGCACTCTCAGAAACCCCACGTCCTCGCGCTCCCAGGCGTCACAGACGTAAACGTCAATCACGTCGGCTCTCAGCGGCGTCAACGTGCGTTGACGGACTGCGCATGCTCAGGAGGAGAGCGCTGGGTTAAAGTGGGTCTTTGATCTGCAGACGCTCAGGTGATGGCTTCCGATGAAGTCGGTCTCAGTGTTGGAGACCGGCTGGACTGATCAGTGGAGCCGCGAAGAGTCTGCCTTGGCCGTGGGACGTAACACAAATACTGCGGGCAGTGTTTGAAGATGGCCCTGAACTATGTGTCCCTGTCTGCCGGCGATCGAAGAGGCCTGGTGGCCTACCGCTCTTCCCACGGCGACCTCAGCTCGTCGGCCTTAGCGTTGGCGATGGTCTCTGGAGACAGCTTCCTCGTTACCAGTCCCGAGGAGATTCTTCCAGAACCTATTCTTCGGTCCACTGTGCGGCTGAACTTCCGGACCGAGAGCCGTCTGGCGCCTGGTGGCGGCAGGAGCCCGTCCCGCTTTACAGAGGGAAGGGAGCAGGAGGCGCGGAGCCGAAGCCGCCAAGCCAGATTCTCACCTTACCCGGGCCGTGCGGTTAAACTCGACCTCCTAAGAAGTGTCCTGCAACAGCGTCTGGTGGCACTTGGAGGTGTTAGCGCAGCCCGTCTTTCAGCTTAAAATGAATACCTCTTCTCCGCCCCTCAGCTTGTGAACAAGGCTTCTCTAAAATACTTTTTTGGTGCAACCGAAGTCTTATTTTTAGAGGACGTCTTTTCAGTTTAATATAAAAATGCGTGGTAGTCCTGTTACTCTAGCCTAGCG
The DNA here is from genome assembly GCF_003676395.1 of Aethalodelphis obliquidens. Lineage (NCBI taxonomy): Eukaryota > Metazoa > Chordata > Mammalia > Artiodactyla > Delphinidae > Aethalodelphis > Aethalodelphis obliquidens. Next base: position 9,696,807 of record NW_020837990.1, read on the forward strand.
CAAAGTAAAATGTTTACAGTTACTTGATTCAGATGGTTTTAAACAGCCATGATGATCAGATCGGAAGGGAGGAGCAGCAGAGATTTTTTTTGAGGTAGTCACAAAGGATGGGATCATCCTTCCCAGAGGTCAGTAATCCTTTTATCCTCCCAACAATGGATCCAAATTTGTCTTGCTTTCCACAGGTCTTACACCTCCTCCCTGGCAGATTCTCCTACTTTGAGACTTATAATTCCGAGTTTCCTTACATGCCTACCCTTCTACCTCAGATTATTCCCTCTGCCTTTACTTCCGTTGGTTTATTACTGTGGCATATCCTCCCACCTATGGCCCAACACTTCTATCATCTTGTCCTTAAAACTTCTTCCATTCCCCTCCTCCACTTTTTCTTAAGGAATATCTACAAACTTCAGTCTCTACTAAAACAACAAAAGCAAAACCTAAACCTTGCTCCTCTCTCAAATTATTAAACCAATTTACATTTCTTTATTTGCCAAAAGTTCCAAATGAATTTTTACACTTATATTTGTCACTTTATTGCTCACATTCAATCCCAGCTTCCTTAATCTGAATCTTGTCCCAAACTATACAAAAATTGGAAACCTTCATCTTACAGTTTCCTCTTAGGAAGCTGCTCATCTGTTCACTCTAGCATCTTCCTTAAACTTTCTCGTTTGTCTTTTGCCATTCCACTATTAAATAGTATTTGAAGATCTCCTCAGTGCTAAGCACTGTGGATGAACTTTACATAGCCCTGCTATCAAGGAGATCAAGGAGTGTACTCAAGATGGAGAGGCTAATAATCACCACACTGGACTGTTCATTAGGTGCAGTGATGAAAATAAACCTTCGTTGCCATGGCTCTCCGTAATACTGCACTATCCTGGTTCTTCCCTTATCTGGCTGATCGCTCCTTATCTGCTCATAATTTTGTCTTAACCATACATTCTCCAAGGTTTAAAGGGTGGTATTGGGAGAAATCTAGTAGGTTTTGTAAGTGGCAACTCTTTATGTAAGCAGGCAGTGTAGCTTTTTCCCAGCGGACTGGGGTCTGTAATTACGTTCAGATAAGCAAAATTACCACACACCAAACAATTGAATTGTGAGAACTGCATTTTAAGAATATTGACAAACCAGAGAGCTTCTGTAAGAGTGATCAATAGAGTGAGAGGTCTGGAAACCAGGTCATAAGAAAATCGTTTGAAAAGATAGTAGCTATGCGTAATATGTGCAAGGCAATGTGCTAGAGGCGATTATTCATTGTTTATTCAGATATTTATTGAGCACTTACTCTGTGCCTGCTAGTAACTGTGCCTGCTAGTAACTATGTTAGGCAGTTAGAATAAAGTGGTGAACAAGATAGATACGGTCTCTGCTCTTATGGAGCTTTATGTATGTCATCTAGTTCTCACAACAGCCCATAACAAAAGTATTATGCTTTCATTTTTTTGCCAAGAAACCAAGGCACAAAGAGATGAAGTAAACTTTCCAAGGTCATACAGCTAGATAGAGCCTTGTAGCCATTCAACCCAGGTTGCTCATTTGAATCACGAAACACCAAAAATGACTTGAGTGACTTTTCTCAATTCTCGCAAAGATAGTAGCTAACTAATGCTATTCTATCAATAGATATCTGAAAAGAAGTTAATTCATAATATATGGATTCCTTAGGCTGGGTGTGGTTGAGAAAGAATCCCAAACCTACATGCTAAGAATTTTAGATTGGGAAAGAATAATAAAATTAAGGCTGACGGTAAGAAGGATTTTCATAAAACTTAGAGATGCCTGATGGTGGAAAATACCACCTCACAGGGTAATAACTCTCCAAAGTTCACGTAGAGGCTAAATTCTGTCAAGTATGAAATAAGACTTCTTATTTTATAAGATGAAAAGTTATAAATGACTTCTTCAGTTCTTTCCCATTTAACCTTTAATTCTATACCTTAAATCATGAACTTGATTAAAATTGAAAATGGAGAATTGGGGGGGTGAGAAGTGAAAAATGAGGTATACATTTTTGTATAGGATGTATACATCCAATACATAGGATGACCATATTTACTGTGTAAACCAGGGCACTTGAGAGGGGAAGGCGGGCTATCAATTAATTATGCTTAGGCAATAGGCATAAATAGGGGCTGCCCTAGGGCTCCACGTTGGATCATATCACCCTAGGAGATGGTACAACATTAAATACATCTTTGAAGCCATATTCCTTAGCTTCAGGGAAAGAAGGCTGAGATTTGTAAACAAAGGAGCAAAAGTTTGGCATAAACGTGCACAAAAGCACACAAGAGGAAGAGGATCCAGTGGGAGTGACTTGATTTCTGTTTGTTCTCACATAGGGTCATCAGGAGTAGGGCTTTGATTGAATAATAAACAGTGTATATGTGCCAGAAAGAAAATGATATGAAAAAAATTTGTTTGTTAAGAGGAGAACCTTGTTCACATTAATGCTCCATCATTTTATTTTTTTTGGCTGCAGCACGCGGCATGTGGGATCTTAGTGCCCCGGACTGGGATCGAGCCCTCGGCCCCTACAGTGAGAGTACGGGATCTTAACCACTGGGCCACCAGGGAAGTCCCGATGCGCCATAATTTTAAATCTGAGCCGATGGATGTCTAAATTCTCCTTGTTCTTAACATCTGCACTGGTGTCCAAGTTACAGCATCTGCCTAGAGTCACAAAGACTATTGTGGAAGCAAGGACCAACATAAACCTCTTTAAATGAAACAACTAAGTTTTCCCAAGAGTAGTCCATGTTATTAAAAATCCATGTTAGTGTACAAAATTACTTTTAATTTAATATCACTGCTTAAGTATAGCATGTTGTCATTCTAAAATAGATGAATTTTCTAAGACAAAAAATAGTCCCCCAAATTAATACTTCCATAAGTTTTTAAAAAGCCATGGTAACTTCCTTTTTGTTCTAATTGGCCATTTTTTTTATATCATACTAAGCAACTGACTAGTATGTGTCAAAGGGAAGTCCTATTAGTATATTTACTTCCTCTGTTCATCAGCTCTAAAACTCTTAAAAAGAATGCCCATTTGGGGTATAGAAAAAAAGGAGGCCAAGGAGATTTTCCCTTAATAGCCAGATTTGGTGCTAAGCCTAATTGTAAGAGGGGTAACTCAGCAGGAAGAAAAGAAAAGGAGGAAAGTCCTATGGGAGGGAAGAGTAGGTAGACTTAATGGTGAGGCTCAACTGTATTTCGAACAAAATTGTGTCATTTATTCCTTTGATGAACCTGTCTAGATCCCACTTAGGTGCAGCTTTTATCTTCCTAATTTCCATGAAAAGTACTCTCATTTTCCTAGCCAACCAAATGTGTAAGTTTGAGTATCTACAACTTCATACCACCTATTTCCTATCTTTATCGCCTGTGTCAATTCGATTGCAAAGTCCTGCTCATTTTATCTTCACAATGTATTTATGTTATGTTTCCATATATACTTTCATCACCTGGACTGTATTTACCTGGACATCTATCCCGTTTTGTTTGCTTCTGTCTCTCTGCATCCTAAATATATATAACTCCAGATCAATAAGCCCAAAGCATCTCTCTCTGATCGCATAGTTAAACTATAACTTTACAGTACCATAAACTCTTCCAGTGTTTCCCATAGTATATTCCATAGAACCTCTACTAGAAATACAAGATACTCTTTGGAAAAAAGACGAGGTCGATAAAATTGACAAATGCATGTTTTATCACCTTCTTAGGGTGCCATAATGTGTAATAACATGTTAAAGGGTCTGATAATTCCTTTAGAAAAGGAAACCTGTGTAACTTCATTTTAACCAATGATTCACAAATTTGTCCATAAATTAAAAAGTTTTGCATACTACCTATCTTCCTGAGGAGCCTCAGTTCTACAGAAACAATTAAAAATGCTGCGTACCTAAGAAGCTCCATTGGCTCCCCACGTCAGGTATTAGAAATGGATTTTTATATGGTGTGGCAGAATTTAATAAAGTTTCCAGATTGTTATGAGTTATGCAAGTGGGTTGGTTTCCTCACTCATGATTTGACAAAGTTCAACCCCATCTTTATTCCACATGGTTTCTGGTACCTGTCTATGTCCTTGGTGATTGGGTGGGAGGATGGAGGCAAGCGTGCAGCTGCAGATTCCCAGCCACTGAGGACCAAGACTGGCTTTGTTACTAAGGAAAGGCGTTAGGAACTTCCCCTGATGAATACGGGTAGGTGCCGTTATTAAGTATGCTAATAGTGTAATGTTAAAAAAATAATTGTTTACTTGGCTTTTATTTCACTGGAATATCTGAAGGCAGCCCTACTTCAAAATACACTTCTTCTGAATCAGAGGGGAAAAATAATTGTCTTCATCTTCCCAGAGACCTGAAAGTAACTGAAGCAGTGCAGCTTTAAAAACTGCACACTCTATAAACAGACTTTTAAGACTTTCCGTAATCTGACCAAGCTATATTGCCAGCCTTCTTTCATGTTCTTAATTCCCCCGGGTGGCTGCTGCTCTTTTCTGCCTTTGTGTCTATGCCTATCCTAGACCTTTTAACTAAGTTGCTTGTCCTTCTCATTTTCTGCCAGTTAAATTTTTATCCATCCAGATTGGTTAAAGTTTTTACTGTTGCAAAAAATGGACTGTATTGACTCACAGAACTGGTAAAGTGTGGTGACTTCTGGTATTCTGTCTACCTAACAACTAGTTATCCTTCATCTATAGGAGCACCTTGGTTTTTCCTTTCCTTGGAACCTTCTGCCTCATCCTCTGTTCATGTATTTGGGGTGAGGCTTCACACCTAACTCCAGGGATAGAGGTATAATCTATTTCTTACCTCCCCTACTACATTGTCGGAGGGCAGACAACTTGCCTAAATTTATCTTTGTATTTATTCGTACCTATTAAGTGCCCAAAGAGTAGATATTTCATAAATGCCTGTTAAATGAATGAATGAACTTCACAGATAGGCTATTTCTCCTTGGAATCAAAATCGCAAAATGGAACATTCCAGGAAGGCAAGTGCAGGAATAAGAGTAATTGTGATAAGATAAATTAAGCTTTCTTCAATTAAAAAAAAAAAGCCATGCCTTTGTATCTTACCTGGTTTTATCTTGTTAGACTGAGAACTACACTCTTTTCACTTTCTGTATTTTAATTGGAGGCCAAATGTGAATATTATTCTGACCTATAACTATACCATTTATTTAACCATTCTCCAAGAGCTGAGTATTTAGTATTGTTCTAATTTTTCACTATATTAAATAAACACCTCAGTTTATAAGTAAAAAAGTAATAAGTTTTGTTTAAAAGTGTGCTTTGATTTGAAATCAACCTGCCTCTAGGAACATAACCTAATACAAGATGTGGACAAATATTTATGCACATAAATATTTAATGTATTAATTTTTTTCCCTACCTATAATTTTTTTAATTAATTAATTTTAAAATTTATTTATTTTTGGCTGCGTTGGGTCTTCGTTGCTGCGTGTGGGCTTTCTCTAGTTGCTACGAGCAGGGGACTACTCTTCGTTGCCATGCAGTCTTCTCATTGCAGTGGCATCTATTGTTGTGGAGCACAGGTTCTAGGCGCATGGGCTCAGTAGTTGTGGCTCGTGGGCTCTCGAGCACAGGCTCAGTAGTTGTGGCACACGGGCTTAGTTGCTCCGTGGCATGTGGGATCTTCCTGGACCAGGGCTCGAACCCATGTCCCCCTGCACTGGCAGGCAGATTCTTAACCACTGCACCACCAGGGAAGCCCCCCTACCTATAATTTTTAAAATAAGGAAACTATGTGTCCAGAATAGATGACAGGTAAAGGAAAAAAAAGAAAAAAAAACAGAGTGCTTACTACATGCCAGGTCGCTACTGATTATTTCCACAAGGATTATTTTATTTAATCCTCACAGTCATTCTATGACAGGGATCGGCAAACTTTCTATAAAAAGCCAGGTAGTAAATATTTTAGACTTTGTAATCCAAGAGGCAAAATTGAGGCTATTATGTAGGTATTTATGTAACAAGAAAAATTTCTGCAAAATTTGTATTGATGAATTTCAAAATATAATAATTGATACAATTTTTTGTAATGCTAATGTAACCGGGGAGGACCCTATGGGGCCTTCCCAGGACAGACTCCTCCCCTATATCCTCTGCTTTAGATCCTCTCTGAAGTACCTAGATAATAGTAACTGATGCACACTTCCTGAGTTGTTTTACAGATGCTAAAACCACCAACAAATGGAAGAAATTAACTACTTGATGATCCTGAGCCCCAGACCTACTGGAACCTAAGGATTGATAACGTTAACCCCTGTGACACAGCCCTGTTACCATATCATAAACCAATCAGAGCATTGTGCATGAGCTGACCACATACCCTGTGACCACCGCCCCCCTCACCTGGACTTTAAAAATGCTTTGCTGAAACCCTTTGGGGAGTTTGGGGTTTTAGAGCACAAGCCACCATCCTGCTTGTGTTAGCGCATTTACGATAAACGCTGCACTTTTCTTCACCACAATCCAGCATCAGTAGATTGGCTTTACTGCGCACAGGCGAGTGGACCCAAGTTTGGTTCAGTAACACTAATACTGTTAAGGAGAAGATGGAATTCTTTTTGCTTAACTGGAATTCAAAGTTGGTATTCCCTATCATCAAAATCAATAGCAAATGCTCATCTGAAAATGCTGATTTTTAATGAATTTTATGTATTTTATCTTTGAAAATACCTTTGAAATTTTCTTTTCATGGGTACTGCCAAATACTGATATCGGTCCATGAACATATGGTTTTAATTGAGCATATTCATTGCTTGGAAGGCATTTATACAATTCTATTAAATTCTGATATTTGCCTTTAAGCATGTCATTACATTGTAGATTAATTGCTTTCAATTGAAGTTTAGGTGGAAGCTCCTCAACTGCACAGTTAAATGGACTTTGAAATACGGGCATTTTCTTTGCACTTAGATCTAGGTCCCAAAAGACTGTTGGACAGTAGTCTGAACTCAGAAAATATATCTACTGCAAATTTGTTTGGATATGGAGATCTTACTTCTTAACTTATTAACAGTATAGTAAAGTATATAAACCAGCTTGAGATTGCATGTGATTCAAACAAGGTTAGTTGTTGAAATGAGTCTACCACAGTATAGGTATGGTGTAGAAATGCTGTTTGGCTTTACAGCTTTACGTTTAATTCATTGAGAAACATTATCAAGCCTGTAGCAAAAGCTAATTTCCAAAGCCATTTACAGTTCGATAACAGTGGTCTAGGGCAGTTCTTCTAACCACTTAAAAATGTACAATCCATTCTTAGCTGGAAGGTTCTATAAAAATTGGCAAAGGGCTGGGTTTGATCTTTGAGCCTTAGTTTGCAGAGAATTTTAGTAACTGCCCAAGGGCACAAAGCTGTTTAGTGGTAGAGTGGAGATTCAAGTTTGACCAGGCAGCCTGGCCTCAGAGCCCATACTCTTGGTGACTATGCTATACTACTTGTGCTAAGGTAGCCAGCTAGCAGCTGGTGGCCAAATCCAGAGGGAAGTTTTCTTTAGCTGGCAGTTTGGGTGTTTTTTCCCCTTTAAAATATGCAATAATATGTACAAGACAGTGTAAGTAAAATGCAACCAATACCCATGTGAATGAAAAACGTTGCCTATCATATCAGTAAACAAAGGATGGTACGGCCATCAGGTCACTGCAGCCACACTGAACAGTGAGCCCTAAGGGAACTCAGGGTGGAGACAACCCAGCTGCCTACTGCCAAGTCTTTAGCCATTGCAGCCCCCTATTGGTGCACCCAGAGGAGCCTCAGGATGGGAAAGCACAGGATACTGGCCCTAGATAGCCAAGGTGCATATCAAAGGAATGTTTTCAGTGAGCCCAGACTCTTACATCTTCCCATACATAGAAAAGTGCTAAATTCACTAACTTGAGATATCTGGTTTTCTTTAATTAACAATAATCTTTTGATGTTCTGACTACCTGATCTTTATTGCAAAACTCCTATGTATCCTCGCTCCTCCCTTACCTCTTCAGAGCAGTCCCTCAGAGCTATCTATCTGAGAGGCTGCCTCTGGGGCTTGAAGTCCTCAGAAAGTCTGCCAAATGAAACAATTCTCAACTTTTAGGATGTGCATTTTTTTCAGTCAACACCTGGGTGCTTACTACCCAACTTTAAATATTACCCCGCTCTTAAAAATCTCTTCTGTTTATCTCGCTCTGATAACCTTGTGCTCACATCACTTCCTCCCACCTGACATAATCACTGTCCTGAATTTGGCGTTTTGCATTCCCTGCTTTACTTTTTAGAACTACTTTCATTACATGTGCATGTCTAGTGTATCTCTAAGTGTAACACAGAATTGTTTTACCTGTTTTAAAACAATATAAATGGTATTATACTGCACATATTCTTCTGTGGCTTTCTTATTTTCTCCACTTGATTTTGCTGTCATATATTTAAAAATAAAACTAAATTTGAATACCTTTGGTGGGATATATGTTTTCAGTTACCCCCTATGTCTTATACCCTTACATTTCACATATTTTAGTTACCTACCTGGCCCCTTATACCATTTGAGCTTGCAACCTCTGATTTAAGATGGCATTCCATTTATCCGTTCAAATATGAAGTTTTAGATAACATAGGAATTTATTTGTGTAATGACATTTATGTTATATATGACAAAAGCTGGATGTAAAATTGTATATATGATATGCTCTAACCTATATAAACAAAATATATAGAGAAAAGACTAGGAATAATTGTGCCAAAATGTGATTTTTGGGTGATGACATTTTGTATAATATATGCTGATTCTGTTTTTCTGAATTTACAAAATAATTGTTAATTTTTATCAAAAAATTGTTTAAATTTAAATAATCTGTAAAGTATTTTAATAAAGACATTATTAGTCTCTTTATTGTTTAATCATGTTAACTTCAGTTAGGTTATGTTCATATTTTTAACTACAAGACATCAGTCAATCAATTCCTGCATTGTTCTCCTGGTGGATCATTTCAACATAATCATGGATGATAACCAGGTACAAGGGATACTCTAGGGTAATGAACAACTGTATTAGCTCTGCTGAATCATTTGTCTTAAACCATATCAAACAAAGATTGCATTAACAGAAAGGATAGCCTACGTGGTATTTCTAAAAAAACAGTTCAATAGGTAAGAATTTGCTTCGCTTTCTCCTATGAAAGGAAGAGTGTCCGCCAACGTAAGAACATGAATATCTGATCCATAGAGAAGAATACGAAGCCAGATAAAACTGACAAGTGAGATCCATTAGCTCTCCTTGCTCTGGCTCCAAGCTGACCAAGCAAACATCTGTGTAGCATGTCTTTAGGAAGAGAATGTATTCATCAGCTCACCTGAGCTTTACAAGGTCCTGTGATTATCGGCACTCTGCTTTACGCATTTACTTTTTGTGGGTTTGGTTAGCATGAAACAGCCCAGAGAATCTAGTTACATTTGGAGACCCTTACACAGATTTCCTTGATTATGAAGCTGAAGATTAGATCCTAGAACGTGAGGTCCATATCAATGTACTGTTGTTTCTAGGAAGTCTTATCTAGACAGTCCTCTGGGTCAGCATCTCTTAGATCACAGTCCCTTCACACTCCCTTCTGTGCTTCACAGCTTCAATTTGATGATAATACTCAATTCTATCTCCATTTTTCAAACTATTAACAAGCCTATATGTCCAAAGCGAAGACTTGGCAATCACAGGTGCCAATTTAAGTATATTCCAATAAAATCCTACCATTTACGTCTTATTAACTGAGTAAATGAACACAACGAGGTATTTTTTTGCCTGGGTTATCTGGTTATACCTGACCTCTGACAGTATTTCACATATAAATTATTATTCATAGCCTACTTCCTTTTGGGTAAAGCAAAAGATGTTGCCATAGCACAGAGAATTTTCAGATTGTTGTGGGGGAATTCTGTAAATCTTGCCAAATTAGGGCATACCAGCAATTCTGAAAATAATCCAATATGTTGATGTGGGAAGACTGTGCATATAAATTCTTTAATTATCTCTCCTTTTGGCTTCATTTTAGCTCCGTGGTGTGAGAGTGGCTCTGCATTTTGTACCGCTGCCATAATATTGGATGGCAGTTCCACTTGGCTCCTTTCTCGGCCTGAGTTCAGAGCAATACAGCAGTTATGTGATGTGGACACAGTTTCTATGCTAACGCCATCCATTTTAATAAATAAAGGTCTAGCCCACTGAGCCTAGTTGAATACAGCTGTTGCATTGATCTCTTCGGATGCTACAGCCGTTGAGTTCATTTCCTTAATCACATTTTCCATACGGGTAAAAGCATGAAACTGCTTGGTATCTTCCAGAATGCATGCATTCTAATTTCAGAATTTAATCAAATGTAACTGGCTTCCTGACAGAGTAAACAGAGCAAAATACTGCATCCAGACCAGCTGCCGAGCTAGCAGCCTGAATTTATTTTTCCTTTGCTTTGCTAAATGCATCTCGAATTTTAGAAAACATAGTCCAGGTTCAGGAAATTTAGCGTTTTTGAACCAAGACCAGTCACCTCTAATATTCTTCCATAAATACATCCATTAAATTTCAAAAGTCAGGTAGCTGAGTGAGTCCTTTCTCACATGTTTATGGCCAGAGAAGAAAACATGTTCCTCTTTTCTACTGAACACAGGGATGGTGTACATAGACCCTTGTCATCTGGGCTAATCTAATAGTATAGAGTACCTGTAAATATCTATACATTTTTTTCTGATTATTACTTCTGTACTTCACATTTGAGTCTTATTATCTAACCCATATCTAAAATCTTTCTAGATATTTTCTATGCCACTTTTTATATATCATTCCATACATAAATGTCAAAACTTTATTTTAGTCTAGACTCAGTGTAGCAACCAGGACACGTAGAAATGAACGAGTTAGCTGGGTAGACTACCTATTTTTCAAACCACTTGGCGTGTGAAAAAGGGCTTGAGGAGGTACAGAATACATTACCAATTCCTTTGTTATTGATAATTCTAATTTTTCCCTCTGCAAAACAGACTCCTTTGTTGCATGTGTGTCTTTTATTGACCGCACACATTTTATTTATATTTATGTTTCAATTTCATTTATCCTTTAATACCAGGAATGGCCTTTGGAGGGGGTGCCTGTATGGACTGAGAACTTTATCATTCACTCAGGAGATACTTAGAAATACACATGGCCTCAATTCAAACAGATACCAGTTTCCACAAGTAGTTTATTTACACCCTAAATTCCTGAAGTCCCTGGAATTCCTCCCTCCTCCCCCAGCCCGGTTCAGTTCACATCCCCAGCTCCTTTTCCAGACTAACTCCCAGTCCCATACCAACATTTAGTTCAGCTATCCCTTCCTCCCAGAAGCCTTTCTTGTTCTCTTGTCTTCTTCACATTCTTTCTTGGTTTCAAATACCATCCCTATGCTAAGGACCCCCAGATTTAAATCTCCAGCCCAGCTCTCTTCTGAGTTTCAGACATTTGTGTATAGTTGTTTACTCAATATCTCCACTTAGATGGCATCTTAAACAAAATATGCCCAAACCAAACTTATCACCCTTCCTTCAAAAAACCCCAACTGGGCACTAATGTTGAATTAGTTATCTACTGCTGTGAAAAAGATTACCGCAGAATCTAATGGCTTAAAACAACAATAAACACTGATGATCTCACAGTTGCAATGGGTCAAGGATTTGGGGTTAGCTTAGCTGGGTGATTCTGGCTCAAAGTCTCTCATGAATTTGCAGTCAAGATGTTGGCCAGGGAAGCAGTCATCTGAGGGTTGAATGGGGATGGAAGATCCCCTTCCAAGATGGCTCACTCATATGACTGGCAAGTTGATGCTGTCTTTTGGTGGGAGACATCAGTTCCTCCCCACACAGGCCTTCCTCTGGGCGCCATAGAGAGGCTGGCTTCCTCCAGAGCAAGGTGATCCAAAAGAGAACAAGGAGAAAGCTGTTATATCCATCATGACTTAGCCTCATAAGGCAAACACCATCAGGTTCTCAGTATTCTATTGGTCACCCATGCTAGCCACGATTCAGTGTGGAAGGGTACTACACAAGGGTGTGAATACCAGGAGACAAGGATCAACAGGGCCATCTTCGAGGCAGGTTACCACCACTGTCTAATCCACTGCTCATATCAGAAACCTGAGAGTCATCTTTGACACCTTCTCTCTCTACCACCTTCAGTCAATACCAAGTCTACCTCATCTATGCTTTGAATCTCTTCTCCTGTTATCACTATGTTGTTTTCATGTGATCAGATCCCACTGAGACTACAACATCTCACTGCATGAAGCCAAGTGCTGAAGGGGAAAGTGGGAGAGAGTTTGATCTCTTCTGTAATGCCACATTTTTTTTTTTTCCTACGCCACATGGCTTGTGGTATCTTAATTCCCCAACAGGGATCGAATGCAGGCCCTCAGCAGTGAAAGCGTGGAGTCCTAACCACTGGACCACCAGGGAATTGCCTGTAATGCCGCTTTATATTTTATAATGGAAGCAGTCCTGGACCATAATTCAAGAAACCACAGTGTTGTTTGTCTAAATGGTACTACTCCCTCCAAATTCTTTACCTACAGGATGTTGGAAAATGAGGGAAATTAATAATTATTGAGTGCTGGACACTTAACATGTGTTATATCTTTTAATTATGACACCAAGCCCCCAAGAAAGGGCTTTTTAGCTCCATTTTACATAGCAGGAAACTGAATCATGAAGTAATTAGCCCATGCTGTCACAGCTAGTGAGTGGCCAAGCCCTGGCTCCGGACCCAGGTCTATCCACTGTGGATCTTGTTTCAGGTTCTGCTTTCCCAGAATTTCTCCTTCAAGGCACCTACCTAAAGCCTGTCTGCTTAGTGTGGTCTTTTGATAAGGAAGTTTCTATCTTGATATAGAATAAGGTGAAAGTATGAGTTAGAAATAGGCTTTTAGATCTTCCTTTCCCCTCTAAAGAGGTAAATAACATCTGCCTCAAAGAAAGGTCAAGTGATCATAGGCTAGGAGGAGAAACTGGTCTTTAGGAGAATCAAGGCCTACAGCAGGGGGAGAATTTAAAGAAAGATCAGAAGCCAACATGAGTGTGTCAAATTGAAAGTTGGAGGGAAAGAAAAAGATTTCTGCTTCCAAAACCAGTCTAAAGCATTCAGACTGTGCCTTGTTTGGTATAAATTCGTCAGTAGGTAGATGGCATGTGAATCAAAGGTGAAGTTTTTTAGAGGGAGCAACAATGGTGACGTGCCCGGATCAGAAACATGCTGGTCTTTTACTGCATTCAGAGGTCTGCATTCTTTTTTCTCTTTAGCTCTTTCACATTGCTGGGGCTACTGGAAAAGAGTCTGTCATTTGTACAGCTCGGTGACAAACAGGAAGACCTGACGAAGAGACAATGAAACAGGGAAAATAAGACAGAGAATCCTCTGAAGCAAAACTGTTTCTCGGGAGGTTAAGTTGCAGTTAACAAAGGGGGTTTCAGAAATTGGACCCAATTAATGTTCTTGACTTGTGTCCTTCTCAGCTCTGGGGACCAAGTGTGATAAGATGGCAAGAGCCTGCCTGGGCTTTAGGGTGGGAGAGAAGTGGGTTCCACTCCCATTTCCGTCATTTGTAGCTGAGAGTTCTGTGTGCCCGTCCCCCAAGGGCTCAAAGCCTCCATTGTGATTCATCAGCTCAGGTGATAATGAAACATGTGGGGCCCCTCCCCCAGGGCTTGTTGCATATTCCAAAAAGAGAATTCCTAGGAAGTACAAAGAAATGAGTCTTTAATCTCTGACAGTTGAAATGCCAAGTACCTTGGCCCAAGACTGGGCAGAAAAGACACTCTTTTTAGGTAGACAGTGGGCCCAGCAGCCTCGGTCAGATGCAGTTGCCCAGGGCAGCTGTGCAAGTTCTGTTTTGTTCCCGTAGGTCCCCCTGTGGGCTGGCTCATTCCGTCTTCAAACATCTGCTTGCTGTCATGTTAGGAAATCTGCACCTGCTTTCCCAGGGATGTTGGGAGGGTTCGTGAAGGGCTGTAACGAAGGGAACTGGTAGATTCTCAAGATAGATATTGTTTAATTGCTTAAATTGTGTCTGTGAGTAAGCTCAGGTGTGGAGAGCTGACAACTGCCCAGGGCATCAGCCCAGGTTCTTGGCAGTAAAGGGCAGGCCCAGGTGAGGTCTGGTTTGCTGAGGCCACTTTGCTGAGTGATGGACGTGAACTCCGGCCATCCTCATATGAGGCTGAGTGTGCGCAGAAGCAGAAAGAGGGGATGTGGGCCCTCAGCCTTTGTGGCCACTACCTCCAAGACTCCAAGAGAGATTTGGTGTTAACAGGAAGACAGGATCCGATATGCGACACCCAGACAGCAACATTGTGCCTGTTACCCTTGTTTAATTTGCTCTGTGTAGGAAGATTAGACTGGATAATCCAGTTTGGCAGTTTTTCTGAGTTTGGGGTACTTTCAGTTTTTCAGAATTCTTCTGTTGATGGCTCATTCAATTATGTGGCCACCGTAATCTGTTTGTAAATCACTTGAGTTCACAAGGGGATGTCACATCCTCTATTTTCTTTGGCTTTTGACAGTTCTGTGAGATCTACACAACTTGGATAAGGTTAAACTTTAGGGATCCCCAAAATGCAATAGCTCAAGCAAGACACCTATTTCTTCCTCACATAAACAGACTAGCTCAGCAGGCTGCTTGCCTCCCTGCAATTATTCTGGGCCCTGGGTCCTCTCCATCTTGTTTCTTTGTCTAGTTTTGAGTGGGCACCTTATCTGGGGTGCAGCCAATGGAAAGGGGAAAGCATACGACCTCGCCTGGTCTGGTCTCAAGGCACCATGGTGGCTGGGAATGGGACACATCACTCCTGTCACACATTACTGGAGAGAACGTAGTCACATCTGCACAGAAGGTGGTGAAAGGCCAACTAGCAGCTCAACCTGGTACCTTGCTACACTTCCATTACTCTGGAAAAAGGGAGAAATGAAAGACAGAAGGCTGTGTCATCCTTCCATAAGATTGGTATTAGTTCCTTTTTCTACAGACAAGGAAACAGATTGAGAGAGAGAAACTTCCTCAAAGGCATGCAACTGGTTAAAGGCAGCACGGGAGCAATAGTATTGGTAGTTTTGGGCTCTTCAGTTCTTTTCTTTATCCCTACTGCTCTCCCAGGACAGTGGGACAGATCATTTGAAATTAGCACTGCCCCAAAAAGCTAGGGTGTGTAATTAACATCAATATATGCAGCCATCAGGGTAAATGCTAGCTAGTGACAGAACTGTATCCAACTCCTCTGCCTTCCTTCCTGACTCTCAAGCACAAAGACTCTGAGGTCATAAGTGCTCTGCCTGCTGGGGTCTCAGCCCCCTGAGAGTGGATGTGAGCGGACATAGAGAATCAGACAGTCTCTTTACCTGACTTCTCAGGTTAGCTACCTTTGCCACAAAGGTTTTTCTGTGGCCATTCCTGTTCCACTGGCTTCTGTTAGTCCAGAGCACCTCATGCTCTCGATTGCTGGCTTCCCCAATACGCTCAGTCTGTGGAGAGTGTGAATTCAATGGGCAATAGAGACCCAGATTGAAGCAATTCCGCTCGGCCATCTCCTGCATTGGTGCACACAGCCATCACCCACCTGCCTCCTGCCAGGATGCCTACAGGAAATCAGCGATGTTGTGTAGTGTGACTCAGATCTCTCCAAGCATCACCAGCCTGTGGGCTCAAGCTTGGTTTTCCTTAGGTTTCACACATAAATCTTGTAATTCTTGGCTTTGATGACTCATAAAAGTAATTCTGGTGGGTTTTTTAATAAATTTATTTATTTTTGGCTGCATTGGGTCTTGTTGCTGTGTGCAGGCTTTCTCTAGTTGCAGTGAGCGGGGGCTACTCTTCCTTGTGGTGCACGGGCTTCTCATTGCGGTGGCTTCTCTTGTTGTGGAGCATGGGCTCTAGGCACACAGGTGTCAGTAGTGGCATAGGGGCTCAGTAGTTGTAGCTCATGGGCTCTAGAGCACAGGCTCAGTAGTTGTGGCACACGGGCTTAGTTGCTCCGCGTCATGTTGGATCTTCCCGGACCAGGGCTCGATCCCGTGTCTCCTGCATTGGCAGGCAGATTCTTAACCACTACGCCACAAGGGAAGCCCTGTAATTCTGGTTCTTTGTCAGATCGCAGCCCCAAAGCCCTTCTGAAAGACTTGGAGTTGGCAGGGGGGTGTATTACATGTGTTCATGTTTTAGGGCCAGCCTCTCTAGCCTCTCTTGCTCTGACATGTGCCCTCTCTGTGGGCCTCCGCCCTGCTGAGGTAAAGATGCTCAGCCCCCATTGCTCCCAGCCCTCTGAGCCTCAAGCCCCCTGATCTGCCAAGAGCTGGGATGGAGAAACATCCCCTCCATCTGTTTCACCACAGCAGAGTTGCTTGGGCCCCAAGGTGTTGCTGAGTCCAGTAAGATGGCTTGTAGTTACAAGCACTTCCAAGAGTGTATGAGCACTCCTAGGATGACAGGCCCTGGCTAAGTCCAAGAACCAAGGGCTATGTATGTGTGCATGCCTTCACAATGAATTCTGTGCCCTACCTTTATCTGGAAGTTGGATCCCTTAGAGAGTCCTTCCATCCCTAGTTTGTCAGACAATTCAGTGTGTATCTGATTCCCAGGCATTGACATGATTTAAGCCTTTTTTTTTCCAGGAGGAACCTTGACTATTAGAGCCTAGGGAATAAGGCAAGAAAACCTCAACCATAAATTAAAAAATATAAATAAATAAGCAAATTAAACCTCACGCAAAACTGTAATCCAAATTTCAGCTCCAGGTCATCATATCTTCAGTGCCACCAGGAAGCAAAAGTACCACCCCCACCAGTCTCTGGCCACTGCTGAGATGAATGCTTTCCTGCGATCCAATGCTTTATTAGTGTTTTACATGTATGGCATTTTAGTCACAGCTATTGCTTTATTTTTAGGCCTCATCCTCAGACACACTGAGATAAAGGAAGTATTTATACACAAATTTGTGTGGCTACAGAAATGACCAGGTAGCCCAGACACCTGTCTTTATGGAAAATTATTAAATTGTTCTGTCAATCCCCCCAAAAAATGACTGGAAAAAACTTCCGATCAAGCAAAGCTAAGTTTATTGAACTCACTGCAATAAAGGAGAGGACCACCTTGAGTGTCTTGGTCGTAACTCAGAGGGGGGCAATTGGGGAAGGATATTTTTAGTGTTTCAGGGCCAGGGCTGGATGATTTAAGGCAGGTCTTGCAAGGCAGAGAACTAGTTTGGATTAAGCAGAGTTAATGACATGAGAGCTTTGGACTGATGACCCCACAAGTCAAGGGTCTTAGAGTATCAACAAGCAAGCTGTTAATCTTGACAAGTGAGCTATTTTATTTATTTAATTAGTTAGTTAATTTATTTTTAAACATCTTTATTGGAGTATAATTGCTTTACAGTGGTGTGTTAGTTCTGCTGTATAACAAAGTGAATCAGCTATACCTATACATATATCCCCATATCCCCTCCCTCTTGCGTCTCCCTCCCACCCTCCCTTTCCCATCCCTCTGCGTGGACACAAATCACCGAGCTGATCTCCCTGTGCTATGGGGCTGCTTCCCACCAGCCAACTATTTTACATTTGCTAGTGTATATATATGCCCATGCCACTCTCTCACTTCGTCCCAGGTTACACTTTCCCCTCCTCATGTCCTCAAGTCCATTCTCTATGTCTGTGTCTTTATTCCTGTCCTGCCCCTAGGTTCTTCAGAGCCATTTTTTTCCCTTAGATTCCATATATATGTGTTAGCATACGGTATTTGTCTTTCTCTTTCTGACTTACTTCACTCTGGATGACAGTCTCTAAGTCCATCCACCAAGTGAGCTATTTTAGTTGTTCAGTAGTAACTTCCAGAAACCAGTCTCTCCTGGAACAAGTAGCTAAGTTTCTTTTGTCTAGTCCCAGGCCTACGTAGCACAGAAACAGGAAAATAAATTTCAGTTCCAAAAATGTCAGTGCCTTTGTATCACACATGTAACTATAGGTTGTCTTGTCTTTTTTATTTCATGCGTGTCTATCTTATCTCCTTGGCTAGATTCAGAACATTTTCAGGACAGCAGCCATAGCTTACATTAGGTAACTTGACTGTATATAGCACAGTGTTGAGCACAAGTATCCCACTCAACAAGCATCACCTCTTCCATGAAATCTCCCATGATGCCACCTCCAGGTTCTCAGTCATTTCACAGGACTGTGTTCATACCATGATTTTGGTGCCTGTTATCTGGGGCAAGATGGGCCTTTCTTCCCACATCTTTTTCTCCTTCACACTTTCTTGGGAGAGGGTCTTTGGTAAAATAGAGTGAAGAGACAAGGATGTGGGTCATAATAGTTCATTGAAATTAATCCATAAGAAGCAATCGTATTAGCAAGAGAGGAAAGGTGTATTTATTTAAGAATGTGAAGGAAGGAATGAATAAAAGCCTCTTCAGCAATTTGAAGACATGAGGGATTTGATTCTGCCTCTCCAGGTGGAGCTGGGTATTGGGGGAAATTGGAGAAATCGAACAAAATCGAGGATGCTGTAGGGAAGAACAGTGAGGGAGGCTGGAGGAAGAACGGTCAGCCTGATCCTGGCAGGTGACTCAGTGGGAAAAGCAGAGGAATGTTCTGCTTCAGCCTTTGGAGCTACATTCAGCTAACCCGTGTGTCTGCCTATTCCTTTGCTAGATTATGAGATCCAAGAAGGAGGGCCAGGACTATGGCCTCTTCATTCTCATGTCTACTGCCTCCCAAGGTGACATCTCTTCACAGGGGGTTTTGAACAGAATTGATCATGAGGCTGACTTCCTCCAATTACGGAGGGAGAATCAGCCTACCTGTCAACTGCATCACAATTTGATATATTTGTTGTTTCGATGTCCAGATATTTGTAAAAATGATCGTACCCCATCGTATCTATCTTCATGGTCTAAATTTGGCAGTCATATACGTTAGCCAGCCTATAATCCCCTCTGTTATGTCCTTCATTAAGTGTCTCTTCAAAATGTCTTTTGAAGTGCGGCATCACTATATCATTTTTATGGATACCAGTCTCAGGACCAGTTTTCCCTCCAGCAGTTTCCTTAATTGGTGATTTGGCAACATTGGTTTTTTCCCTCCAACCTGCCAGTTTCCTTCATTTAAAGCAAAGTCTGTCAAATGAATAGGTGGCCATAGCACAATTACCAAGCACAAAACGAAACTGCACACGTGCATTAGCTCACCAGGTGTGCATTGGCTTACCAGGTGTGCATTGG
>NW_020837990.1:9716108-9716417 GCF_003676395.1 Aethalodelphis obliquidens
GCATTGGCTTACCAGGTGTGCATTAGCTCACCAGGTGTGCATTGGCTCACCAGGTGTGCATTAGCTCACCAGGTGTGCATTGGCTTACCAGGTGTGCATTGGCTTACCAGGTGTGCATTAGCTCACCAGGTGTGCATTGGCTCACCAGGTGTGCATTAGCTCACCAGGTGTGCATTGGCTTACCAGGTGTGCATTAGCTTACCAGGTGTGCATTGGCTCACCAGGTGTGCATTGGCTTACCAGGTGTGCATTGGCCTACCAGGTGTGCATTAGCTTACCAGGTGTGCATTAGCTTACCAGGTGTGCATT